>NW_026555332.1:56005130-56549098 GCF_029017545.1 Prosopis cineraria
TTAGTATTTTATTAGAATTACTATATTATGAAATTTTACTATATAATTTTGTAAAAAATGATGAGTGCGTTTTTTTTTAAGAGACAATTACACATGCTAAGTTTTATTTATAATTTTGTCTCAGGCCTTGAATATCTTCACACGGCCTGATTCAAGTTGGTATCTTTCGGCAGAGGATGAAGGTTTACAGGGATGTTGATGCCCGAAGGAAGCAACAGATATGGCGCAATAGATACCAACTAAAGAAAAATATGCAGGAAACATCTTGCCTTTGCAGGTCACCAAACTGATTCCTTGGCAGATTCCTATATAAAAACTTCAAACAAACTTTGCACTTTTATTTATTCTCACATGCGATGTCACTGGGTTAGTAGACCAAAGAAGACTACTCACGGGGCCGGCCATAATAAGTTCATAATATGATTTAAAAAAAAAAAAGTTGTTTCATAATCTAGTTGGTCGTAAAATTAGCTAGCCTCCCTGGCAAAGACCCTAAAATATCGGCAAAAATATGTAAATTGGTATTTGTTGACTATGAACTGAGAATTCACTGATGGATAGGCTAAGTAGACATAAAGATGCCTTTCGTTTGAGTTGGAAAGCGCCTTTCGTCATTTTAGACTCTCAATCTTCATAAATATACTTTTCTACCATCACTCTCCTTTTTCAAATTATAAAATAATTTAATAATAACACTTTATAAATTTATTTTATAAAAAATATAAACTTTTAAAGATATTTTTTATTCAATATAACTTCAAATCTAAAATAATTATAAATCTCTCTCCATCTGAAGGATAATATTAAAAAAATTATTAATAAATTTTTTTTTATTAAAATATCTTATAATTTTAAATAATAAAATACCTTTGATATCATATTATAATTTGATATGGAAGCAGTGCCATGTACACATCTGTGTATGTGCGAGCGGAAAAAAGGGAGAAGGATGTGAAAAGTGACATTTTTTTCACACGTTTGACCAAATAGAAGGCCATGAAACTAAAATAAATACTCAGGAAAATGACAAATAGGAACCTTAAAAAAATATCAAGGATGTTTTATAGCTGAAATATTAAAAATTTACTATTAAAATATCAGGATTTACAATCAATGGTCTTTCTTTTGTATTAATTTTCTTTCCACGTCTATTATTGTCATTCTCCCCAAACACTCCGGTCAAACTCGAAACCGAATCCTCTCAACAGCCAAACTCTAAGTATCCAAATTTGGTCCATTCAAATGGTTAAAATTTGATCAATACATGACTATTAAAAGTATATATGAATAATTTATTTTTTAAATAGTAAAAAATTTATTTTGAAATATCATGTTTGGATAAAAATAAATCAGGCTTGAGTTAAATTTTGAGTAAACAAGCTTAACCTATTTATGAAAATAACCTAGTTATAAATTTAAACATGATTTGTTTGTTAAACAGATTAGATCAAAATTTAAACAGGACAGATTATATGTCTCTACAGACTTGTTTGTTTGTTTTAATATAATCAATTTTTTTGTTAAATAGGGTTGACCTTGCTTGCAGAACCATACAAGCTGTCCAGTTTAAATTTTGGTCTAGTTAATTTAACAAAAAGACTATACTTAAATTTATAATTAGGCTTGATTATGTAAACAGCCTGCCTATGCAAATCTGGTTTAGGCCTTACTTATTTTTATCCAGACATAATATTTTAAAGTATATTTTTTTACTATTTAAAAATAAATTATTTATATGTATTTTTAATAATCATGTGATGTAATCAGATTTTCACCATATGAATGGAATAAATTTGGATGCTGAGCGCTTGGCCGCTTAGGAAATCCGGTTCCGTCAATTTCATACTCTAGGAAATTGTTCAATGACGTGGTGGCACGTGGCAGCGAAGAAATGAAAGCTGAGGGCAGAGAGAAATGATAGGATAACGCGGTACAGCTGGCCCCGTCAGATGTGGCCACCACTTTTGTATGTTCCGGACATTCGAACACCACGTGCTCTTTTTTCCACCTCCTCTCAATTGATTCCCCTCTGTACTCTCCAGCCTCTGTTTCAATCTAATCCCAGTCCCTCACCATCCTGGCCCCCACGTCATGTGTTTATGCGTACTAACCACTCTCCATCAATTATGAACCGTTTGAATTTTAGTTAAATGTAATTAATTATAAAAATATTTTATTAATATAATTAATTTTTATTATAATTGATTATTTCATAACATACTTTGTTTGAATATTTTTTTTAGATTGATTTTAATAGAATTAAAAATATTTGAATAATTTTATCAAATTAATTTTAAATGTGTAAGTTACCATAAAAATATTATTTTTTAAAATTAAATTATTGACAAATTTATATCTAATATTATTAATTTTTTAAAATTTTATTTAATAATTAAAATAAAATATTTAAATTATATCTCTAATTATTTATAAAAATTTAAATTATATTAATACTAACATTTTAATCCATGTAAAGAAATAACTCAATATATTTTAGTTCAAATAAATTTAATAAGAGAGAAAATTTTAATTCTTAAATATCACACATTAATTTTACAGTGATTAATGAAGATGATAATATACAAGTTGATTTCTAATGATATCACAAATATGAGTCATATCTAATAAAAATGTTATTAATGATGGTAAGGACAAGTTTTCATCAATGTAATGATATTTCTCGTGCTTTATTTGATCTTTTCTTTCATGAAGTATAAAATCAAAATCTAACAGGTGAAAGACTTTGATAAATAATTAATATTCTAATGATATAATTGAATTCCTAAGTTGTTACCCACAGCTTGTTTGAATAATCGATTAGCACAATGTTTTGGTGCTTGGGTGATTTTCATTTCAATGGTGATGGAATTATTTCATTATCTGGCCTTTTGCGTTAAAACTTCAGAAGCAGTTGTTTAAAATGTAATTTTTATTTTATTGATAAACCACTTTTCATCTGTTTTTATTGTATATAAAAAATTAGAATTCATCAACTTTATCTAACAATTTAACGCAATTTTCATTTTACTTCTACTAAATATGCATGTTTTAATGTCATACTTTATCTCACCAATACTTAATGAAAGTAAAAGAAAAAAATCATGATCAGTCGAAGTCTTTGCCATCGGGCTCCTCTGTTTGGGATTTAGAATTTTGCTCGAAGTCTTTCTCATCATCGGTCGAATATGGGAGCTTTGCATGTTTTGGCACAGCAGGTGAATTTGCTCCTGCTCAGCATGAAGTTGCCTTTTTGATCACATCTTTAGGCTTTTAAAAGACTTTAATGGTTGTAGAATTTAAAAGGATAGTTCTGATAATTTTGTTTTCCTCACCTTTACTTTTCATAGTAGTTTTGTTAATTTTGTTTTAACATTAACGTTATTGCTATTTTTTATTTTTATTTGTTAATATAATTGCCTTTATGCCAAAAAATAATAACGATGAAGTCAACAGCATACTCTATATAAGAATAAAAAAATATAGGCCTGTTTGAAATAATTTTTTTATTTTATTATTTTAAAAATTGATATTTTATATAACATATTTTGAGAATAAAAAACTAATAAAAATCTGTGTTTTTTCATTCTCTTTTATTCTTTAAAATAGTAATCTTAAAATATCTAAAATATATTTTATTTTTTTGTTCTCTAAAATAATATTTTATTTTTATTTTTTATAATACTTTTTAAAAATAAGTTACTAAATATTTTTTTATGTTAAATAATATAAAATTATTTTTAAAATAAGTTGTCAAGCCCATGTTTTTTCTGTTTTGTAAATAAGCCAGGAGGGATTGTAAATTAATCAAAAACTTAAAATAGCACCGAGCCTGTGCTAAAGAAATGGTGCTAATTTTCAAAGTGCGAACCTGAATAAAGCGCCCTCGCGAGGTGTGCCTTTTCTTTTGCCGCAAGTCATTTATAAATGGAAGGGCCAAAAATCGAGAAATCTTAAACGAATTAATTAATTTAAGGTAAATTTTAAATATTAAATTTTAAAAATTTATATTTTAATTTATAACTTTATAATTTTATTGAAATAAATTTATAATTAATATTTTAAATTTTAACAGAAAAAATATTTTTTATTTTTTAATCAAGTTAAAATTTTAAAAATAAATTATAAATTTATTATAACGCAATTTTAAAATTAAAAAATTGAATTATAAATTTTTAAAATTAATATTTAAAATATAATTTAAATTAATTAATTTTTTTAGACCTCTCTATCATTTTTGTTGAATATAATACTACTTTTAATAAGATATATTAATATTCTGGCGTCAGAGGAACAATTAAAAAACAGTTCGTTAATTGGTATGCAATCCAAGCTGTTGCAGAGTTTTGTAGTGTCTGTCGCATAACATGAACGACGAGGATGTATGTGGGAGGCATGTTTTCCTCGTTTCCACCAATGGCATTCGCCGTTCTAAATCTACATCAATAAACAATCCCACGTTTCACTAATCCTTTTGATAAAAAAATATATTATTATCGACATAATCTCTTAGCTGTGCAATGACTAAATGCAATAAGACAATAAATCCAGCTATATACCAGCATGCAAAACAAATTCAACCAACGCCCAGGATTATGACAAATTTATTTTGTATCCAGCGATCAAGAGGAGAGTGGGCTGATGTCATTATAAAATTCGGATTCATTTTGAAGTTCGCCATTAAAGCTGGTGCCGGGGGACTTAATTTCTGTCTGCTGATCGTTTCTGATACGTTCAGACCAAGTCACGTCCCATGGGAATCCGAGGAACGCTTGACAAATATTTAAATAACATACGATGATCCAAAAACCCAATATTTAGGGAAACCCCTCATCCCTCCGATTTTGTTTACAAATTATTTTTATCAATTTTATTAATATCAATATAATAAAAATATAAAAAATAAAAATAAATATAATTTTAAATATAATTTTTAAGTAAAAAATAAGTCAATCATATAATATTATTTTTTATTTTTCTTTCTCTTACTTTTTAAGAATAATTTAAAAATTTTAATTTAAAATAAAATAATTTTATCAATAAATAACTTATAAAATAAATTAGATTATATTTTTAAAAAGTTATTCATATATTGGATGGGAGGAGTAACATTTTCTAAAGTTCAGGATAAAAAATGTGCAACGTACGCAATCAAAGCACGAGCGTGACAGGTTAAATCTATGGCGGTCTTTTCATGCTCCTCAATGAAAATCGCAGTAGTTAGCTCTTCCCTTTAATTTTTTAAAGATCTTATCGAGAAACAAATAAAACAAGGTTTCAAAGAGAAAGAAGGAATTTATGTCTTTTGGGTTAAGATCATGAAATTTGAAATGGAGAACTATTCTCGTCGAGAAGATGGAAGTAGAAAGGGAACGCGTGCGTGATCCAATGGAGTCAAAACACTATAAAGTGATAGGAGTGCTTAAAACGCATCGGGAAAGGTACTCTATCCATGCAAGGAGACATTAATGTGGCCAACTCAAACAGTGTGAGCAATAGTAAGCATTGTGGTTGTTGGTTGACTATTTGTCAGAATTGAGGAAGTTCGCAGCCCATTGAGTTTGCTGTACTTTTCCATTTACAGAAGGCTTTCCATTGCCATTCATTATTATTAGTTTGACGCCGAGGCTTTCTTTCATGTTACAGCTCTCTAGAAGTAAAAGAGCGTCCCCCAATCTCAATCCCAAGGGTTCAGCACTTACTGAACTACTCCCTCGACCAATGTATATAAAATAATTTTAATTAAATCGCACAAATTAATAAAAATTAATTATTTCGTCCTTAATTATTATAAAAAAATTAATCTCATTTTTTAAAATAAATTAATAAAAATATTTATTTTTTTCTCTTTTCAATTTTTTTAACAAAAATATAATAGTTCATTTATTAAAAAATATGATAACAGTCACTTATTTTTAAGGATAAAAAATTTTAAAAAAATCTCTTACATATAAATATGGAGAGAATAACATAAAACTTGTTTGATTTTTTTTTTCCATTTTTTGTTATTAAAAATTATTTTGTAATATACTCCTCCCGTTTTTATATAAAAAAGGAAAAAAATTTTATCACACAATTTAAAAAAATTAGTTAGCTATCATAACTTTATTTAAAAATAAAATAATTGGACTGAAATGTGCCATATTAATCAATATAATTATACATTAATTATTTTTTATTAATGTAAATTGAGGGATAATTTAAAAAATATGTAATAAATACTTATTGAAATAGGTGATTTTGCTTATATAAAAAAATAAATAAAAAGTGATTTTTTCTTACAAATAAAAATGAATTGAGTAATTTTTAAATTTACCTTTGAAAGTGAAACAAAACAAAAATATGTTTAGTTATATTAATTTAGAAAGAGTCTTAGAATTTAAAAATAAACTAATATTGATTATTATAAACAGTTAACAATAGTAATTAGTCAAGATAATTATAATTTACAACAATCTATATTTTGAAATTAAGAAAATAAAAATAAAAATAACTTGATACTTTTTTCTATTTTTTAAAAATAAAAAAATAGTTTTAAAAATAATTAAATTTAAAACATTCATTTAAATGAGTTTTAAAATCTTTTTATTTTTAAAAATAAAATAATTTTTAAATTCTGGTAACAGTTGTATACTTGTCGCAGAATGCAGAGTGACAGCAGGAATCACTCTGGGAACACAATAATACTATTACTTTTGCATGGGAGAAGAAATAGACAGGCTTTTCCTTGTATCAGAAGCCACGCCTCAGAACCACAATTACCATCATCAGGCTCCGGAGGCTTCATCCCCAACAACCTTCTTTAAAATCTTCACCCGTAAAGCCACAGGTTTCCCACTTTTCAGATGCAACCTTGGATTGCTTAATTTAGCTGTTATCTTAATTGCCAACAATTTAACTTCATGTGTATTAATGTGTACCTCATTTGGTGATAACCAGCTCTAACTCCCACTTATTATTTGGTATTTTATCAAAAAAATGGCGGCTTCAGAAACACTAGTGGCGAAAGAAGGTTTAGCGGGGAAGTGGCACCACTCATGATGACAAAGAGAAAGTTGATTTGACATTTCCTTTCCAACTCTTGGTTTTATTGTATTGAGTGTAGATTTAGACTTAGGCCTCATGAAAAGAACTGACAGCCTTTTTTTTAAAAAAAAAAACACACACACACACACAAAACAAAACGCCCTTCCACCATTTGCATCTCCGTATGATGACCCCGTACGTTCAAAAAACCTCATGCACTCCGTTCCACGCATCACAAGCGTCCACTTCGTCAATCCAAGCGTAAAGGTTGAACAGAAATAGCACCTTGGTGGGGGAAAAGAGTTCGTCTGTATATATTAGAATGCTGCAAATTTTTTGGTGGATGCAAAATATAAGGAAAGTAAAATCTAATGGAATGTCAGAGACGTCAGCTTCTTGGATAAACTAATCAGAGAAAAATTAAATGCGAATCGGATAGGACAAGGGGGAAAAAGGCCCAGGCTAGCAGCTGCAGTCTCCGCTGATTGCTCTCGCTTTCAATGACTCTATTAATGGCTCCTGTTGCTACAGCAACAATAAAGACATTATTTCCATTTACCCGTTTCAAAACCTAATTTCTCCTGCATCAGAAACAAATGGATCAAGTTCCATCCACAATTGCAAACTCATTATTTACTCTTAGTCCATTGTAAGTTTATTAATAATATGGCTACCTTAAGGCCAAATTTAAATGGGATTCATCGAACTGAACAGAAGTTTCGATCAAGTTTAGGGCCGAAGTAGAGATTTTAAGTACTGATATCCTGTACACCTGACATAGATAAAAGACAACTAATAAAGAAAGAAGAAAACGTTTAAAAAACGGGTGACAAAATTTTCCGGCAATAAAAAAGTTTCCATTTTGTACAGTCGAGCAAATGAACCAGAGAATCCCTCTGCCGGCGACAATCCTATAGGGCACTCAATTTTCTTTCTACAAGGATTTAATTCATCAGCAGCTCAGTGCCTCGTACTTCACCGGAATTGGATTGTTAAATCCAGCCTGCGAAAGCAAATTCCCAACAGCAGCAAGATCACGGCAAAATACACCTTGGAAAACCGACGAATTCGCAATCGAAGAAGATACTGATGCGGGTTTATTTTCCACTGAACAATTATTCCTGTTGCCGCACAATTTCTCTGAGACATTCAAATTAGACTCTCCTCTGCACTCAGCTGCTTGTGCGGCTTGTAATGCAGCAGCTGCTTTCTTTCTCTGTTTTTCAGCTGCTTCCTCATCCATGATCATAGCCATTATACTTGTGTACCCCTTCTGAAGCAATCTATAAAGTAACAAAGCTGACATTTTAGCTCTTTCCTTAACTGATTCAAGATCACGTTCGTCCGCTAGCTCGCACCGATCAATAAAGTTGAAAGCTTTATCAGGCTTGTGTCGTAAGCAAAGCAATACATGAGCTCTCTCCAGCTCCGAACGAGAACACCCACGTGGCAACCCAATCAGAGCATAGTAATCCACGTTGTTAGTTTCTCCAGAAGCCACTCTTCGTTTCAGTTCTTGGATTTTAGTGGTGAGAGTGCAGAGTTTCCCAGGAATTTCTCTGTACCTCACATTGTGACGCTTCCAAGCAGGACCTGGAAGCTTTCTATCCCGCAGGATCGAATTATACAGAAGTTTCAAGTGTTCAAGGTCGTGCAAGCAATCCGGCAAGCATCGAATTGTTTCCAGGAGGGAGGCTCTGGTATCGAGAGCTTGAATGCAAGACGGGTCGAGCGCCAGAGTCCGATTACAGTCAGCAATGGACTCTGCAATTCGACCGGCAGAGCGGTAGGAGGAGGCTCTGAGCATATAACACTCGGCGAGAAAACCTTGCGGCACGTTGCGGCGGCCTTCAACGATTTTGGAAAAGTGTCGAATGGCTTCAGAGTAGAGACCAGCATCGAGGGCGGCTAGTGCCGCCGTGCGACGTCGGAGGAGGAGCTTGATGTGGCTGAGGAGTTGGGTGATGCCTTCGAACTCGGTGAGAGGTGTTTTGTGAGGAGTGGAGGGTGTTGGGTTGGAGGCGTCCCCGGAGAAGGTGATTGCTGTTAAGAAGAAGCTGTCTTCAGACCAGCAAACGCTTTCGCGGCGGAAGGCGTCACTGGCAATGCGTTTACCTGTTTGTAGAAGAACCATTGCATCCTCCATTAGACCTAGATGGCAGCATGCTTTGCCCAGAATTAAGTACCTGTAATTTGCATTAGATTGAGAAACAGAGTCAACAACTTACGATTTGCGACCCACATCTCATTTCTAAGAAACTAAACGAGCACACTGTAAAAACGGAGTTGAGTAACAATCTTCAAGAACGAGCTTTGTAATATATGAAATCTGCGGACATTCGACACGAACCCGTTACTTTTATTTAGTTTTTTTTTTTCATTTGAGAAAAATCATAGCGTTTCGGTTGGAGCCAACGATTTCATTTATCTATCTATTGATATTGAAATTCAAATTCAAATTAATTAAAAAAAATTCATCACTAAGGAACAGTAACAGCATTGCACATTGCACATGCGGAAAAATCATAATAGTAAGCAATTTGTGTGTTTTACATTTTAAAAATCATGTATTAGAAACCAATTCATGATAGCTGGCACGATCATTTAATCAGTGTAACATGAACACCGATCTGGTTTCAGACATAAATGCAGACATTACTAGCCAAAGCTAAACTGAAGAGAATCCAAATTAAATGGAGCCGAAAAACAGGGTCGGGTTTAGAGGCTAAAAACGATGGAACAGGAAGAGAGTAAAAGGATGTTAATTTACCTCCACTGCGCTTTTTTGTCGCAGCTTTTGAACAGTCCTGCCATGACTTTCTTCTTCAAGTCCGATACAGAGAAGCATTTGAAACTCTGATCCCGACCCGACAACTCGGATGAGGATGAAAGGAGCATCAACCCCTCCCTGGAAAACTGTTGCGACGAATTATCAGTAGAAAAGGAGGCCGAGTCTTCGCTGGTCATTTTGAGGCTCGGAATGTCGTCTTGAAGCATATCGGCCACCTCCTTGAACCGCCGCAGAAACAGAAGAGACCTGGCTTTGAGTTCCAGGGCTTTGTCTAGGCGCGGATAGATGGCCAGAGCCGCGTCTAGAAGGTTCAGAGCCGAAGCGATTTCGCTCTGCTGTTGGGTGGCAATCAGGGCGCGAGCATCTCTAATGTGTTTCTCAACAATCTACAGACACAAGCAAGGAGACGTTAATTTGCAGGAAGAAAACAGAAATTCAGAGACATTGAAAGAACAGAGTGGGGGAAAGCAAATTAACCTTACGGTTGGTAAGCCACCAGTGCTTCTTGTCGGAAGCGTTGGGGGAGGGAGTAGCGACGGCCATGATGGAATGAAGCAGAAGAAGATTGAATGTTGGACTGGAACATGAAATTGCGAAGGTGGCTTTCTCTCTCCCCCGTTCCGCACTTAAAGCAAGCACATATTTCCTGCGCTCTAATAATGAAGGGAGAGAAATATATAGGCAGAAGGATGAGCAAGAGAGGTTCAGGACTGGGAAGAGGGCGACGAAGGAAATGAATTCATGTAAATATTTGGGGAGATGGTGCGGGGAGAGAGAGAAGGAGGGAGCGTAGAGTAAAAGCCTTGAAAGAAAAATGGACAGCTTTGACCCTTATGGAAAAGCCTTCGTCCTTCGCCTTCACAGCTGGCGACGCATCTCGTCTTTCTCTCTCTTCCCCAGGTTTAACTCACTAGGTTTCTGCTAACAATTTTTTTCAAATGGCATCGCAGTTCTCGATCCTTTTAATTATATTTACTTTTTTTAAAAAAATTTCATGCGACAGATATTTTTAAAATCACAAATTAATATGTAATAATATTTTTCAGTTTATTTTTAGACTAATTTATCAGATATTTTTAAAATAAGATATTGTTATCAATATTTTCTCTATTAAAAAATAATGTATTTTTTAAGAAGTCGAATGTTCAAAAATATAATATATTTTTAATCTTTTGAGGTGTAATTATTATTTTTTTTAAAAGTATTTCTATTGATAATAACTTTATATTTATTATAGGATATTTAATAGAGGTAAATATAAAAAAATAGAGTTAATTAAAAAATAAGTAACTATTTTATTAGAGGATAAGATTTAATTAAAAATGCTTTACAGTTTTTAACAAAAGAAGTACATTTTAATTTATGAGATATTTTTAGATAAAATAATGAATAGTAATAAAAGTTATTAAATATATTTTATAACTTTATTTTTCAAAATAAAATACAACAAAAACTTTTATTTAATATTCTAATTGTAAAAAAATGTTAAAAATATTTTAAAAAGGACAATGTTGGAAAAGTATTGATAATAATATTTCATTTTTATCAAAATATTTGAAAGAAGCTGAAGGAGTATTACGTTTGTTATATTTATAATTTTTTTTCTTTATCTGATGAACACAATGAAATGAAGTGGGGGGAATATGAATGTAAAATATAAGATAAGATGCGAAATTTTCTTTTTCTCTGATGATAAAGTGATCTGCTGCGAACAAAATAACAAATAATGTGACGGGTTGCAGCTGGTGATAACAACTTTATGATGCAGATCCTCTCCGGTTTGCCCCAGCGTCTCTCAGCGTCCCAATCTGATACCTTGAATAAATGTTCAATGCTCCATATTTTACCACATTATTTTATATAAAAATAATTTTATTTTAAAAAATAATTCTTTCACCTTATTCTAACAAATTTCTCTTTAGATTTTTTAAATAATTATTTATTAAATATATCAAATCAAAGTTTAAATAAGTTATATCATCAGTATTTGCTTACAGTCTAATTTATTTTATAATTTTTTAAAAATAAATTTTTGTTAAATAGATCATGCTAGAGTTTAAATAAATCATACTATAAGTACCTGCTTATATTCTAATTTAATTTGTAAAAAATTTTAAATAAATTTTTGTTAAATAAGTCAAGTTAGAGTTTTTAGAACAAATTTTAAAAATAAAAAATGAAATAAAAACATCAATTTAATGAAATAATTTTTTTTTATATGCGATGATGTAGCAAAATATAAATCATTGGATATTTATTCAAGGGACCAGATTGGGACGCTGAGGCAAACTGCTTTTGAGAGGATCTGCATCCGGCGATAACCGGTAACCAATCTCGAGTCCTTGGGTTTAAGTAACAACCAAGGCACTAACCAGTAAATGCACAGGAAAAAAGCTCTCGCAGTTTATTAAAAAAAGAGAAAAGAAAATTACTGCCCGATGTTACTGCCAAAATAAGCAGAGCATTTGCCGCCTTGTTAGAATCGATCTCCAATCCATGATAAAACTGAAATCGTGGAATTTCCCATCATTCATTGTATTCTGTAAGTTATACTTTGAGTTGAAATAAGAAATCTGGCTAACACAATTCAACTCTTGTCTAATTAGAGATTGAAAATGGCCAACCTAATTCATCCGTGCTAGGTAATTACATGTGCTTAGACTCAAAAGCCATGTTTCCTTGATTTTGACTATTTTTTCAACCCTAGCCTAAATTGATCAGGTTTAGAAATCGGCTCAGAGCTTGAATAATATTTTTAATTTGAACTTCTGATTATCATGGCACGTATCCAAACTTTAAAGGGCCAGGAAATTTCTCTTTTGGCCAAAAAAAGGGACTGGAAATGAGTATCTAGAATCTTTTTTTTTTTTTTCTGGCACAAAATATCTAGAGTCTAGTTTGCGTTATACAAATTCAAGTTCTTAAATCTAAACTGAATAATACAAACCCATGTTTTTAAAATATGAATTTTTAAAGACAAATAGAAAATTAAATATGTCTTAATCCTTATCTCTCATTCAGAAACAAAATATTTGACCCTTTAAAAATAGGCTTATCTGTTGGAGGTGGAGGTGTTATCTTAATGATTTCACCCATTTTAGTTTCATCGCCATAATAAATACCCATCAAAATGTGTTATTTTCATATTTTTCGAGCTTATTAGTGTCTCAAAAGTCTTTTTATACTCAAAATTTCAAAGAGCTACATCTAAATATCCAATCCCGCCTAACCCTTAATTTTACCTTTCGACATGACTGTACTTACCAACAGATTAGACTCGAACTCCTCTAATCACAAAACACCCATCCCTTATTTTCAATCACCCATCGGCAATGCAATATTGTCTAGGTGCGCCCCCACCCCCAAAAATAAAAAATAAAATTATCCAATTAATATTCAATAAAAAAAGTTATTAACAAGTATGCATAAGAATAATTACTCCTGTTTTAACCCCGAATACACTAAAAACGCTATCCTGCATAGACAAATTCCATTATGTGATTTTTTATGCGTTTGCATATATAAAATCTGATGTGATTTGTATAATTTGTGATTCACATTATGACATGTAAAATTTATATTTAACTAACATCAAAAGAAAATTCCAACCCAGGGAAAACGTTATTCTAGGGTGACGACAACAAATTCGAATAGTGCCAGGCCTGAAATCCATTATATCGAAGAAGCGGGTATGAACACAGCACGTGGCAAGTCTTGAAGCGAGATGAAATCTTGTTAAAATTTTTGGAAGATTCATAACACATTTATACATATACAGCACGTGAAGTCTGAAAAACAAATACAACGTGAAAAGAATGTTAAATACCCCTAAAAGGCGGCTCATAGAAAGAGAATACCTAATAAATTTATAAATCACATTTTATTAATATGATCTCTCGATACGAGTCTCATATTACCTTTCAAAAGTTTGTATCCACGACTCTTTACTTCACACGGCCTTTGGCCAATCAGCCTCTTAGTATGGGGTTTTTTTTTGCGAACAACAATTCTCAATCAAAACATCAATGTTATGATGACAAATTCTTTGATTATAACTTACTCCCAAAAAACATCTCATAAAGGGAAGACATCTAATTAATTTATAAACTACACTCCACCAATGTAATTCTTTCAATGTGGGACTCAAGGCCTATTTGGTTTCTCCTCTTATTTTTAGTTTTAAAACAAAATAAAATGAAAATTTATTTAGTTATATCAATTGAAAATAGTTTTATTAGAGTTAAAAAAACAGACTGATAATAATGATTATAAAAAATTAATGATAGTGATTAATAATAAAAATTGATCAAGTTAATTATAATTTTTAATAATCAATTGTAGCGTACTTTAAAAACAAGAAAAATAAAATGAAAACAACTTAAAGTTGTTTTATTTTTTTGTTTTAGAAAAAATAAAATAATTTTAAAAATAATTAAATGAAAAACAATTATCCAAATAAATTTTTAAATTATTTTTATTTTTAAAAACAACCAACAGTTTTTAAAGAAAAAAAACAGTTGTAAAATGCCAATATTTTGTCACAACACTTCCGTTATTAGTGTCGTTCTTCACATACATCTCACTGTATTGTCATGTCCGCCTAAATTTCTTCCTCGGCTTGCTGCTTCTAACAACTTTTGCCATGCGTGTCACCTGTATTTTCCTTCAAACTATCTGGAGAGATCGTCCTTTTATTTTATTTTTTTTAAACCAGCATTGAGTGTCTCAAGTCATCCTTAAACAACATTTTTTTTTTATTGATTGGAGCATCAATTCACTATTTTTTTGGCTTAATCTCATCAAATTAAACAGGTTAACCCGCCATGTGTCGCAGGCCAAAGGAGATGAATCATTTAACCTACACTTATGCTGGCACGTTAAGAAATAAAGACGGGATTGTTTGATTGGTGCGTAATCGTTGCGTGGATTGTCCCATTTAACGCATATATATGTCGTAGCGAATAAAATTAAAAGTTAAATGTTGAAAATATTCAATATTTAATTTTTTAACATCTTGAAAAAAAAAATCGAACATCTTCTATCATTTCAATGTCTTTAACAAGGATTGTGTGATTTTTAAGGGTAAAACGGGGCAGAGAATTGGAATGCCTTAGACCAGCGTTCGATTACCGAAGTGAAAGAGCGCCTCAACATAGATGATGGAGACAAAGATGAGAATAAATAGATGAAGGTTTGAGGTAACCGGCAAGCAGCTCAGACTCAGTGAAAGAGGCAGGAGACGAGGGAGCCACGAAGAGAAAGAGCGGCAGATGGCAGTGATGAGTGCAAAGCGACCCCTACAACGTAATCGCAACTAATTACAAATGCGCCATCATGGAAACTAAACAATTGTACAATCGTTTGAATTTAAATTTGATAATTGTGTTTAATACAAATATTAAATGCATATAGCATTTAAATTATTGAAATTTAAACCAATAATTTTAAATTCATACCTCACTTAAGATTAATAAATAAATAACTTTATTTAAACGATTGATTTAAATTTTAAAAGTTCAGATGATATAGGCATTCACTAAGTACAGTCATCAAATTTAGATTCTCATTCCACAATTAATTTTTCAAAACCCGGGGGAACAGAAATAGGGTGCTGATGTTTTCCATATTTGTTATTTTTAAAAAATAAGAAAAATTATTCAAATATAACTTAATCAATCCAACTGTTTTTTTTTTAATTAAGAGAAGTTTTGAAAATGGAAACCAAACAGCTTTTTAATATCTCGTGCATGTTGTAGAAGAATCTTATCTTTTTTGTATAAAAAGAAGATCAATAGTTATAGAGTATATAAGTCTTCTACCATACTATATTAAGTTAAATCTCATCCTCCAGAGGACTGACACCATGAGTTTAATTTAGAAACCCAAACTGCGAGCGTGAAGTATGAAATCTCATCTTTCATACCGCAGAGCCTGTTCTCCCCTCTCTTGGAAATGATGGCTTTGGAATTGCCATGCTAGCAAATGCTGCCACGTCATCACCATGGAATATTAGGAAAATAGCAATTAAGGACTTGGGTATGAAATTTTCATTAATCAATGACTAATTGTTGCTAAAATTGAAATGAATATTTGTCTATTCAGATTAATTTTTTATCAACAAGTATTCATTCAAATTTTTTATATTGTTTAACCTTTACATACAATGAATTTTTTCTCTAATCTATTCTTAATTTTTAACAAAGTCTAGCATGGATGATAATCAAGTAATTATTTAAAAATATTATTTGGTTTATTATATTTATCTAATAGTAAGTCGGGATCTCGTACATAACTGAATTTTATTTTTAATTTTTTTTATTTTTTATTTTAAAATTAATTATGTTATTTTATAAAAAATATAAAATATTTCTGTATACACAAATGATGCATAGGACTCAAGACTTTTTTTAAAAAAATTTGGTCTTAAAATATAAAAATTAATATTAAAATATTTTTTAAATATTATTTTGAGATATTTTATTGATTAAAAATAATAAATGTATGAAAATATAAATATTTTTTTTTTTTAAAAAAATATAGTAATACACTCAAATATATAGTATTTTAGCATGAAACAACATGAAACTTAAATAATTAATTAATATTTACTATATTTTATATATTTTTTAAAAAATATTTTTTCATTCGGGTATTCGGAACCAAGCCCAAACTCAATCTAACTTAGCTTGAATTTTTTTGATTTTATTTGGGTTGACCTAGATAGGTCTGAACATTAAAAAATTAATATTTTTTGGGTCTTAAATTTTTTAAGGGAGTTCGGGCTGACTCAAATTATCGGCTCTATTGACAACCCATGCCATCATCTTATTATGTGCTTATTTCCCTCAAAACTCCAAGCTTGCAAGTTGCAGCTTTCAATTTCCTCATCCTGTGTCATGAGTTTCACCTTCCAACTTTGTAGATAACGTGACTTTTTATTTAAAAAATGGGGAGAATTTTGCAAAAATCTCATTATAAATGCAAACACATTGTTAGTAGGTGATTTGTGAATATTTTTTGAATTTGACTGGGCTTAGCTTCTTTTCATTTCTCTTTCTTTTACTTCCTATCGATATCAATCCTTAGATCCGTTTTTGAATGGTTCAAATTTAACATTTCATAAAATTAATTTTTTTATTTTTTAATTATAATCCTAAATATTGAATTATAGTTTAGATGAAATTGGTTATATTTTAAATTTATTTATGTACTTTTAATAAGCTACACATTTTAATAATAATTTGGTTTAAGTATACTTTTAATTCTCTAACTTTATAAAATATTTCAATTTGATATTTTAATTTTATAAAGTATTTTTTAATCCTTTAACCCCAACATTATTAGTTTTAAGTGATTATTTTTTATGTCAATCGTTATTATTTTAAAAAATATTAAACTTAATATGTTAACATTTGAAAATGTTTTGTCAATATTTAAAAGTTCATTATAAAATTTATTAGGATAAGACTGACAATGTAAGGGTTAAATGATTAAAAAAGTACTTTATAAAATTAAGAGATTAGAATGAAATATTATATAAAGTTAAGTGACTAAATGCATACTTTAATTTAATTTATTAAATGTTAGATCCTAGCCGTTTAAAATTGGATATAAAAGTTAAAATGAGAAGTTAAAAGAAAGTGAAGAGGTAAAAAAGAGAGAAGCCAAGTTTGAATTTGGATGCATGCCATGACCAGCTCCCAATACTCAAGTTATGTAAATTTTTGCTAAAAAAAATAAGGATGGCTTTGTATGTTTTTACAAGTTCGTCTGACACGGATGGTTGTCCAAGCGGTGAAATGAACTTGCGCGGGAGTAATTAAAAAGATATGATTGGAAAAAGAGAACCACGTCATTTTGCTGGTGTGTCAAAGCGGCTTGTTTCATCTCACATCAAAAACGTTTGGGGAGTTTTAGTTATATGAATGAGTACATTGCCCCATCGGACTTCGACAAAGCTAGTTTTTTACAGACGATGGAATAGTCTTAATAACAAAATAATATTAGAGTAGGAATTACCACAGATCATGGTATTGAAACCTGAACCGAACCGGTTGGGTCAACCCAAAAAATCAGTGACTCGGTCCCTTGTCCGGTCTGAGTTTATTCCTAAACCGGTGACGAAATAAACCGGTGTAACCTGGTCAACCCGGTGGGTTGACTGCGTTAACCGGGTTATTTTTTTTGAGAATTTTTTTTCATTTTTTATTTTTCAGAGTGTTGGATTCAGAAATAAAATAACAAAAAAAAGTAAAACTAAAGTCAAAAAATAAAAAATTAGAGGTGGAGCACGCTAAGTCCAATTCAGATTTTCAGACAGCATTTAGTTCGGCCTTTCATCTGTGTCTCTCCTCTCTCACCCTAACCTAATCAGCGTCTCTTCTCTAACTTAGTCTCTGTCTTTTTTTCAAGCTCCAGCTCTATCTCCATCTCTTCTTCAGCTCTATCTCTGTCTTTGCTATTTTCATCTCTTCTCCAACTTAGTCTCTGACTCTTCGTCTTTTTTCTAGCTCAATCTCCGTCTCTTCTCCAACTCTATTTCCATCTCTTCTCTAGACTTTTGAAATTGAAGAATTGTAAGCGTAATGATAGATATTTAAAATATTATATTTTATTACGGTTAGACTTTTGAGTGGTTGAATTTAGTTGAATATTTTTATAATTAATGTCTTTTTATTTAAATTGTATTATTTTAATTATGACCGGTTTACCACCGGTTCAACCCTAATTGAACTACTAACTCATGATCCAGTATCATAATCAGTTCAATAACCGATTTGGTTTTACGTACCTTGCCACAGATTGCTCAGAAAAACTGTCACATTACGCATCAAAACTTTGAGAAGTCCGGGTCATATAAACAAGTGTCATGCATGCCCTACTAAACTTTTTGTAGAGGTTATGATCCCGTGCCTTACTGCTGATAGCAATCACATTCGGAATCGTAATGTTACGCATCTCGAACAGTCCTCGAATGAAGCATTCGGTGGCACATCTATTTGACTATTCTAGATCCTTCCTGATAGAAGGTTTGCTGTCTCGATCCACGCCTACGGGCTACAACCGTGTTTTAAATATTGATTGATAGTAAAACTACAGACTGTTTGGGACATGGGACTCTCTGATGTTATAAAAGATGGAGATCCAACGTACAATTAACGAAGGGACTTTGGTAGTCTGATCAATGTCATCCATGCTCGCCTCAAAACGTTCAATCTCCAATCCATGCATTTGACTTTAAAAAAAAAAATCTTATTCATGCGACCATATTTAAAAATCAATTTGATTGATTCAGCGTCAAATTGATTTAATATATTTCATCAAATTTTCCATTGACTTGATTAATTAAATATGGATTGATTTTAACAGCTAAATAGACAAAAAATCATAAACAGCTTGCTAGTTAAAATTTTCACTTTTTACTAGTTGGTCAATGTGATATTATTTAAATTTTAAAATATTTTATTATGGAACAATTCAAATTTAATATTTCAATATATAGCAGCTTTCTGAGAAGTGGAAGCCATCGAAAGGAAAATCGGTTATGAATTTTTGAAAGTTTTAGTTTTTGTTGGGTCGGCCACTGTTGAAGGTATTTGAAAACCCAAGCTTGACATATTGATTTAATAATCATTGCACAGGGTGCTTCGCTACGTGAGTGATTTGACTAGGTATAATATAATCTGCTATAACTCACGATTAATCCGCTGATGACTAGCTGTAATTTTAGTTGTGGGTCATAAATGGGCAATAATAATATATGTACGAGAAGAAGGACCGGTGAGGGGAGAAACCGAGTTTTAGACGGAAGAAATAAATTATTAGTTGTTAAGCGTCTTGTAAGCTGCAACATTCATTTAATTTTTTTTTTTAAATTATTGTGACGAAATGAAACCAAAGAGCCAGTATCAGACTCTGACTATTCAATCACGTCAGTGGGTTTGGAAGCTGCGGTTGTACAAAGAGACCAATTTTACGAATTGGGTATCCATATATATATATATATATAAACAAGGTTAGTTAGGGGTGTATAAATTATTGGAATGGAATACTTGATAATTTTTGATTAAGAAACAGTCCATGTTTGTCACATGTAAAGGCTGGCCCCCAGGCTTGAGTTAGAGGCAAGCTTAAGGACACAAGAAACACGATTCGAGAGGGAAGAGATCGAACAGGTATATCATAAATGAAATGAAATGATCACCCCATCTTTAACTTGGCCTTCTTTTTTGTTGAAGGCGACGAAAAGAGACGTAGCGAGAATATTTGCGTGGCCGCTTCTGCTACAAGATTGGGTCCACAAAAGGGTCTGTTTCTACCACAGACACGGATCCTACCTTGTTTAAGCTGGTACAGCTAAGGTTGGAAGCCACCATGTCCCCTTCCTTTCAATGTCACACCACACCACTCCATTTAGACTAAAATTACCGTATTTGATGAGCTTTCAAACGTAAGCGGATCACGAATTCCCTTTAATTCGGTCCTGTGTGCGTATCAGCAATCCGCAATACCAGTCCGCGCCTGACTTGGCCTTCTTTTAATTCATATTCCTCTCAGGGGGAGACATCAAGAGTTGCGGCACACATATATACATACACACATGCATGTAGGCATACTCGTAATTTGTTATATATATATATATATATATAATTCTTAACTAAAAACGCATGACATGCGCGGCACATCCATTTAGTAAAAGTCGGGAAACAACACATGGAGTATTCCGGCTTCCTTGCGCATATGACATGACTTGTCATGCAACATGATTTGGGATTATTACTGGACACACTAGATGATAGGTGCAGCCATGATCATCTCTTGTTTCATTCTCATTCTTCTCCCATTATTATTTATTTACATGTAGCAGCGGGCCTCAATTAATCCACACCTGGCATTTCTCCCCTTTTTTTGGTCGAATCTTGTTATTTATTTCCTCACATTGTTATCTTTCTTGTTGTAATTGAATACTGGTTTATAAAAGTTAAGTTGACTTGATAAACTGAATAAACAAAGTGTAGAAGAGGCAAGGAATGGCCCACAACGTTAAGCACTGTAGATAGCGCGTGATGATTGATGTTGGGGTTCCGGCGAACCAGGAGGGTGGGAGCATGTAAAGGACACACTTGTTGATTGAAAAGTAGAGGAGCTTCTTCATCATCTCGCATGTGACCTCGACCTGTCCACGTCTCCGTTACATTCCTTTCAATTTATATATGTTCACGCATCACTGTATCTCTATCTCTTCCGTCTCCAAGCTACACCTGCCCTCGTTTCCAATGATTAATACCTTTTACCACCCCAAACAAAACAACAACGACCGAAGGAAAAAAAAAAACGCTGTTACTTTGTCGCTGTAACTACTTTATCGTGTTGAATGCATAGCTCTAGTCCTGATATTGTAAGTCTCGAATTCTGTTCCTTTCATTTTTAAAGAAAGTGCTTTTAAATTTATATTTTCATATGAATTTATGGGCAAAATGATTGTATTGACTCGTTTTTGAAAATTTAATAGCTCCTTCCTTCCACGTCATAATTAATCTCCCGTTGATTTATGCATCATCAGACATCTCCAAGATTTGATTTCATTATTTCTAGACTCTTTATAACGCCAATTTAATTAAGTCAAGGCTGACTGACGATTATTGACGTGATCTTCTCGGCTTGTTAACATCAGGAGTTCGGAATGATTTTCTTCCTTATATTATAAGAGTCCTTCACAAGTTTCTTGCGCGTTGCGTGATATGGTTAGCCTGAAAAACAAGTAATCAAGAAGTATCCTTTTCGGTATTGACTTACTGTCTTTCTAAGAATAGGGAATCCATGAAATAATTGGAAGCTATGATGCTTAGATAGTTATTTTTTCTAACCCCTGTGGTGAGAATAATTAATGCTTCTACTGACTAATCAGATCAGCAAAAGGGTGTAATTAATAGTTCATGGGAATGATGCTGTCATCATTTTACATACTCAAATTTTTTAAACTTTGTCAAGAAAGTACTTATTATAATGAAATTGATTGGTTAATTAGGGAATCAATCAATTATGAATAATGTTGTTACTCGCCCAAATAATCAACCAACAAACCACTCATGACCAAATTAATAGACGTTTTAAAATAGAATCTCTCTGATTATTATTGCCTATAAGCAAGTATAACTGCCCAATAAACGAAGGCATGCATATGGTTGTGCATTAAAGAAATCGTAATCATTAATTAGTTACCAAGCATTCCTTTCCTTTATGTGAAGCATAAAAACTGAGCTGCTTAATTATTGCATAAAAGCTAGATACACACACCAGAAGAACAGGGGCAACAACAGAAATAATTATGGAGAATGTGGAGTACTGTTAAACTAAGACGCATAGTTGGAAGCCTAGGATGCTCTGCCCAGGTTGGCCATTGCTTACGCAATAGGATCCTTTGGCATTATATAAATATTAATGGTAATTAACGAAGGAATCATCAGCCACAGCCAGCCTTTGCAATCTTACTTTCCTGGGAAAGAGCTGTTATATATAACTATATAAGTAAAAGAAAGAGGAATTTAATGATTAAAAATGGAGAAAAGCTCATAGCTAGCTCGCAAAGACATGTTTGTATAGAAGGAGGCAAATTAAAGTGAGACGCGAAAGGCCATAAGATTCCACTGTGAATAAGACTGGAGGTAGCTGCTGGATAAGGTTTTGTTCTCAATGCGCACGACTAACGTCTTCATATATATGCCATCTCTTTAGTCGATCCGACTGCACATTAATTCACTGACTTAATCTTCACATATGTTCCTATTCATTTCACAGTTTCACTGTTCAATATTTATATCTTGTGTGTGTTGCGCAAATTAAATGGTCTGTGGGATGCATGTGTGTTATGGATGAAGTTTCACGTGGGGATGTTACCCATGTGCGCCTTTTGGCTTTGCAAGCTAAGCTAATACTCAAATATATGCTGCTCTCTCTCTTGTTAGCCCGAAATGGCCAACCAAGTCCAACTTCTTCAGACCACTGCTCACTGATCTGCCTGCTGCTTATCCCCTCAGAAAAGTTTCCTAATAATGCAGCTTGAATTCAAAATTCAAATTCTAGGACATTCCATAAGCTTTGAGTTGAGGTCATTAGTGTTTCGTGATGACGATGTATTATTATTTCTTCGCTTTTTTTAATGACAATTATGCGTTTTCTGCCAAGTCATTCTCTGAACTGCCAGTTAAGCACTCTTTGTTAAGGCTTGATCTGTTTAATGAATATAAAATAAAAAGTGTGATCCCAGACTCAAAAATATTGGAGCAGATTCATGCTACTGTTTCGCTATTTTTTTCCTAGTGGGGGTGACCTGCGGGAGAGGGATCAGCTGCCAATTGCGTTCTGGAGCCTGACACTTGGCACGGTATAAGCAATTATAGCTGAACAGAGAAGTCAGACAAATTGAATTAAATTAAATTATCGATCAGTTTAGTGGGTCTTCTGTTGCATCATTAAAAAGGAGAAGAAATGGATTAAGGAAAGAAACCTCGTTATTCTGTTAGCGGATAACCCATTATTGTGAGATTTTGACAATATGCTACTATAATATGTATATCATAGCATTATCGCTGAATGCTGATGATTTCATCAAACCTCGCCCCATCTGCATTATGCTATATATGTCACCCTCACACGTTTTAGTGCAACACGTCCAACACTGCGATGGCAAAATAGATTAACACAATGAAAACAGCAGGACACCAAATGAAGTTAATATTTTAATTTGAAAAGAATTAAGAAAAAAACAAGGGAGAGAAAAAGCGGCGAGCTAAAGTCTGAAAAGGGCTCTCAGTGACAGAGAAAAGTAATGGCAGCGAGCGAATTGGCCAAATATAGCATTACAAAATAAAAATGCAAACCGTAGCACAAAACTGAATGAATGATGGGTTGGTTTGAAATAAATGCAGTTGCGTGGTTAATCTAAATAGCCGAAAATGAATACGATGACAGGCCGAAGATTCTGTGCTGTGTTATTGACAATTCCACACACCTCGTCCTCCTCCCCAATGATTCATCTCTTTCCCACGTAGGAGTACGCAACATTTGTTTTGGACCACTGCACATAATTTACCTCCTTCTCTCTCTACTGTCTCGTCATCATTCGCAATTTTATTCGTGCACCGGTATGATCGCCACCCACTTAAAGCCGTACCTTTTTATTCACTATTTATTTGTGTCTTTCATTAATTCATTTTCCCCCTAATGCTTATCTTGTGTAGGACATTCAATCAATAAGTGCACTTCACTTGTTCCTTCATACGGACGGATCACGAAGCTGAACTATCAAAAGCCAACAGTCTGACGGATCCCATGGAGGAAAGGGCACAGGGGTGTCCCAGTAATTTGCAGATTTTCATAGGGATAAAAATTTACAAGAAATTATACTCATATCATTTATAATTGTTGCAGTACAATCTAGCTGGAGTGGACAAGGAGATGAGAAGTAGGCTGCAATATAGTGTTTCATAGGGATGCCCCAATAGCTCATGCCCCGTGAACTGCACCAACAGATCTCAGAATTTTTTTATATATTTCTCTGGTCAGGGATTTGTTTTATTGAGCCCATCCCAATAAGTCAGCCTTTGCTAAAGTTGTATGCTTTGAATAATAATAGTGGAAGGGGAAAAGAAAAGGTCTTTCCCTACTGTTCGCTTAGCTCCATGGTCTGTTTATTCCTTTTGTTTATGGAAAAGATATTCCAAGGAATTCCCCTCCCGGTAGGCACCAATGCTATCTCTCAAGTTCAGATTAAAAGAGAGAACTTGAATTGCAAGACAAGCATTGTTTTGGTTTAATATGTATTTAACTAGTCATTATTCTCACCCATGATTCATTTACTTTGCACTTTGCTTCGCAAGAGAATATTTTCCCAATCCAAGACAAAAGAAAGTAGGATGATGTGCATTCCACTGTTTCCCACAAAATACATAAAATGGCCTTTATTCTTCTTCTTTTTTTTCCGAATTGAGTATTCACAATTGTGGGTCTGGCGGATAGGCCTGCTTCAATTGAATGGGGAGTTATGGTTGCAGCTGAATTATACATCATATTACAAACACACGACTATACACCAATTAATAATACGGGGGAGATGGGTGTGATTTTGTTGGCGAAGCACATGGCATCTTCAGTGTTCTATGTTGGTTGAGTCACATGTCACATGATTCATCATTGCCTGTGTTCATCGCCTATCTGGAGGCTGACCCGGCCCCAACTATAAACTCATTGGTAAGCACTCGTCTAAATATATATATTTTTTAACGGTATTATTTCCCCACATGCCCCATTAATCATTATATTCTAGTTTCCCTATTTTTCCAATTATATACTATTTCTAGTTTCTTTCATCTCACATTTCACGGGTATATTTAAATGACTAATTTATTAAACTTGTCATCGAATTGACAAAAATATTTCATGTAGTTTCTCTAAGCTGGGGGGAAAATTACCAATACTTTAGAAGACACAAGATGATTGGCAAATACATTTTATTTTTTTGACCACGCAATAAAGAACATTTCCTCTTGGTCCAATTAGAGGTTTGATATTTATCACACTTCTATGTATGTTTAGAATACATGTCGAGCTTATCTCTCGAAGACAGTATAATGTTGTTCCCTCCATCACCCAGCAAAACAGGGGGCCATGAGTCCATAACTCATAAATGCAAAATTAATGTCGACACTTGCGATGATCTGACTCACGGGAAGCGTTTACATATGTATATTGATCTGTACTTCTATTTAATAAAAGTCGATGAAAAATCAAATTAGATCAATAATATGTCACATGTTGTGTGTACATGTAATACATATAACGTTTGGGGCGTGTGAATAGTGTTGTTAATTGTAATTGAACAGTTTTTTTTTTTTAAAAAAAAAAACAGTTCATCTCCATTGAAAGAGTCTGACTTATTACCCCCTTTTTTATTAGATACACAGCCACGAGCCATGTCGAACAGATTGGATCCGCCGGCTTGACCAATAATGATGTGATACAAGTATTATTGGGCGTTTTGACGAAATGGCAAGAAGTCAGAAGCACAACAAAATACGTTCTCGTGGCATTGTGGACGACTCTTCCGGGATCTACTTGGAAGATCATGTAATCGCCCAAGATTGCAGTTTGAGTTCACACTGTCACCCAAGGAAACAAATCGCATATTTTATTTAACCAAAACTAATTATGCGCATATGTGCTAGTTTATTGACAAGTATGATGCGCGTTCCTGTTTATGTATTTTTAAATTTTTCAACGGTCATTCTCACATGATTGACATTCCACTAAATGAAATGAAAACAGATTCGAGGGATTGCTATGGCTGACAGCCCACAAATGGTACAGCAATAATCGTGTTCCCATCCTTTCTTTTCTCGGTGAACTACATTGTTTAAGCTCTCATATAATTAGTTTTGGTCCTGTAAAAGGCTCAGAGTCTCACGGTGATGCGAATTTATTGCACTACTGCCTTTCATATCCTTAGTTTTGGTGCGGGAAAATGATTGCAATTTGCATTGCATGGGCATGCGTTTTCATTGGCCCAATAATAGGCCCATCAAGCCCAAGCCGGCCAGCGAGTAATTTGCATAATAATAATATGCGTGGGAAAAAAAAAATGCTCAATAGTTAATACGCCCTTCAAATTCATATGGGATTAGAAATTCGTATGGCACATGCAGCATGCTTGGTTATGACATGTAAGTGAGAATTAAAGACATCGCACTGCACAATGGGAGCTCGAGGCATCCATTCTCATTACTTGTCCTAGGAAAGAGATAAATGGAAGGGACCGAGTGCTTTTTCATGTTCATGATACACATAAAAGAATTGTACACAAATTAAGTAGAAATTTAAAATGAGAAGAGTGAATTTCCTTAATCTCTTCTCCTGAAGCATCAATCGATCCTGTCGTCTCGGGCAACATAGCTTACGCTTTCAATTGAGGGTTCCACAGAACTAAAATCCCCTATAAAATGTTTGTTTCCTTAACAGTTACCTGCCACGCCTATTATAATCTCACACCAATCATGCAAATAAGGGGAATTAAACTAATCAGGTCTTGATGATCCCAAGGGATTGAGCTTGAAGTGAAACGGAGTGTCTGGTATCCCCAATGTGAAGACTGTGTTGACCCAACGGAATTCTCCGAATTCCAGACTTGTCAACCACGCTCAGGAATTTGCAAACGTGAATATTGACTTGGACTCGTTGCTGGGCCTTAGCCGGGACGTGCACCCTCTGAAATGCCACTAGTTGCTTGCGCGGGGCCCATTGACCACCGGAAGGCGGCGCCGAGAACACTAGCAAGGTGTGGGTTCCGTCCTTAGAGCCCATATTCTTAATGTCAATATGAAGGGCTATGGAGAGCTTGCCACATCTCGCATGCGTCACCCTTATTGCCTTCTTTGAGAAGTCTGTCGTGTTGACCTTGCGATGTCCGTCCACTGGAAGCGACACCAGCGTGGGTGCACTTGCCACTGTCTGCACGAACTGGCTGTAGGCTAATCCGTGCCCAAATCGGTAAACCACCGGACCCTCGTAGAACCGATACGTTCTTCCCGGGTACCCTGTGGGTTGGCTCGCACGCATTCTCATATCTGTCATCGGCAAGTTTGTGAGGTACTCTTGTGGATACCACGTCATTGGCAACTTCCCTCCTGCAAATCAATGAATGTTACATTTCAACTTCAAATTAAGCATCTGGCCACAAGGACGGTTTAACTGTTTTTTTTTTTTTTAAAAAAAAAAGGCAAACAAACTAACCCGGGTTAGCGGCTCCAAACAAGATATCGGCAATAGCAGCTCCGCCTGCTTGGCCCGGATAACCTGCCCACAAGATGCCCGCAACTCGTGGATCCTTCTTTGCAAAAGTTATATCAAGAGGCCCACCAGACATCAAGACCAGAATAGTTGGGCCCCTGGAGGCGGCTGCCACCTTAGAAATAAGATCTTGTTGACGCCCCGGTAGGAGCAAGCTAGCCCTATCCCTTGTTTCGGCCTCAAGTGATTGGTCCAGGCCCATTACAAGAACCGTGACATCAGCATGTTGGGCCGCCTTGATAGCCGCTCCGAATAGTTTGTCATCGGCGCAAGCCACATTTGCACACCCTAATTGGTGTGTAGTCTTGGCATATCTCCCTATTCCTTGTAAAGGAGTCGTGTATCCGCACGCAACACCTGTAAATTTGGAGCAAGTTATAATTGTATGTTTATCATTTGGGCTCGTGAAAGCCTACAGAGTTCGTTGGTCTTACCGGCATAATTACCAACCATGGTAACAGTGGCATCAGAATTAGGGCCGATGACGGCGACAGTGCGGTGACGACGCAACGACAGAGGCAAAGAAGGGCCGAAGTTCTTGAGGAGAACGATTCCTTGTACGGCAGCTTCGTGGGCTAGGTCTTGGTGAGCCTTAGAACACACATCTGCAGGACCCAGCTTCCCATATGGCTGACTCGAGGGCTCTCCATCAAACATACCCAGTCTCATCTGGACCGTTAAGGTGTTCACCAAAGCATCGTTCACATCGGTTTCTCTCAACAACCCTTTCTTCACCGCATCTTGCGCATGCAGTCCCAAGAAAGGCCCACAATCCAAGTCCAATCCTGAAACACAGTTCCCATTTTCAGGATTAGTTAGGCTAGATACTTATGTGATTGATTCCAGGGAAAGAGGAATAGGAAAGAATGGTTTGGCTAGCCTGCTTTGATAGCATCCGCAGCAGCTTTTTCGGGTGATGATGCATAATGCTGGCTTGCATAGAGCACCCCAACAGAGTCGCAGTCTGATACAATGTATCTGTGTATTTATGCCATGGCAAAGAAAAAGAGAAGTCAAAAGGGTGAATAAGCTGATGTTGAAAATACGAGGGGCGAGGAATGAAAATATGATGTGGGTTAGGTTGCGTACCCGTCAAGACGCCATTGGGCGCGAACTGTTTTCTTGAGGAGTTTGGGATCGGCACAGGTGGGGACACCATTGACTTGATTGTAAGAGCACATAACGCTGGCCACGCGGCCCTCCTTCACACACATTCTAAACGGCACATCGAACGTATCCTCTATGTCCTGCTTGCTAACCTGTGCCATCATTTAACCGTCCTCGTCAGCTGGGCTCTTGTCACTGACCTTTCCTTTGTTTTATTGGGCTTGCCCAACTTGCTCACAAAAAGTATCTTATCCCCGACACCATCATAAAATCCACCATGCTACAATTAACTCATTTTGTCATTAACAACAACAGTGGTAATAGTAATTATAAACCACCTCACACTCTAGCTGCGCTTCATGTTAACGTAACTTTTCATGAATTGCAACATGTCAACAGATTCTCATTTTCTTAGTCACTTTTGTTCATCTCAATCTCAACGTGAAGACTAACTATGCGCCCTTTTGTTTTTGCTAATAAAAATGTTAAAGAAAGTACTTGGAATAGAAGAGATGTATTTAAAAATTTGAATAAGATGAAAACGGGTGTACCTGTGCGTTAAAATGGAAGCGATCCACCCCGTTCCAATTGTCGAGGTCATAAGCGGTAAAGTGCTTGCAACAAGCAGCGACCTTCAACCGGTTACCGTCGTTTCCCTGGAGCCCGTTGACGTAACTGGCGGCATATGTACCGGCGAGGACGGGATCTTCACCGGGAGTCTCCTGTCCACGCCCCCACCTCGGGTCCCTGAAAACATTCACGTTTGGGCTCCAGTACGTGAGCCCAGCTATTCCGCCATTGTACATTGCCCTCGCTTCGTCCGACACAGCCTGCACGTAGCATACACCTGGCGGTGTTAGATTTTGTTTTACATTTATTAATTAATAATTATGAACGTGGACTATGTTTGTAGTGGCCTCAGGGTTCATAAACTTCGTGAGCTGGGACTCGCTGGCACGCACGATCTGCAAGTTGCTTAGCAAAAGAAGCCGATCAATGTCACACAGCGACCGCCATATGCCCACATGCAACTTGAACATTAAAGGCAACCACGGCTTGTGTTCAGAATGCTCCCTCACTTCCACGTCCAAGCAATCAAAGCTCCCCCGCTCGCTCGTGAGTATCTACGAAATTCTTCTCTCTTTCTTGATAAAAAGTTGCCTCATTCAAAGCGATGCATCAATGATGTCCTCTAAAATTCGTCGCCTCCCTTTCTGGTATTGTCATCCCTCCTTTCTTTTCTTTTACTTAGTCTTTCCAGGATAAACTTTTTATTGCATATTATAAATTTTTGTATATAATTTAAAAATAATATTTACTAACATTTTTCATGTTTTGAGCAACCATGTTAAAAGAAAATTTTTAAATTCATTAATTTTATTTTAAAATTTAATAACTTTTTAATTTTATTCTTATTAAATATATACAATTCAATGACATATTTTCTCCCTCCAATATTTAATAAAAAATAAAAAAATTTATAATAAAAATTTAATGACGTAACTTATAAATAAAATTAAAAAAGATTTTTTTTTATCCTATAAACAAGATAAGAGGAAGTACTTCTTAATCCATATGTAAAAAAAATTAAAAGACAACTATAATAAAACATAGACAATATTGATCAGTAGTAATTAGTCAAATCATGAGATTGAGGCCAACAATTATCTTCTACTCACAAGGCCCTTTTTGTTGGCGTCGCCCTTCTTTCTTTGTTTTCCCCCCTAAAAGTTGTTAATAAAGAGTGACTTAAGATTTTGACTAATAATTATTTTTCACTTTCGGAGGTGAGATTCAGAGCGGATGTTTCATACTTTTATTGGAGGAGAGCCTGTCCCTATATCGATTGAAATATATCATGGGGCCTTTTAATTCAAGAACCATTTGTTAGCGCGAGATTCGTCCTACACTATACAGCTACTAGTAGGCTTAAGTGGGAAGCCGAGCTAGAGAATCCAACTGAGAATGGGCCAGGATAAAAGAGCCACGCTGCTTGAAAACTGTTGTCTTAAAAAATAATAATAATAATAATAATAAGTGTTTTTAATTTTTTTATTTTTTAAAATAATAATCTCAAAACATTTAAAAAATATTTTAATTTTTTTACTTTCTATAATAACATTTAATTTTTTTAAAAAAAATACGTTATTAAACAATACTTTTTTTTTGGTTGTTTTTTTTTTCTCAAAACATAAAACTGCTTTCAAAACATATTGCAAAACAAGTCTTATAAATAACTGATCCTCCATCCAAATCCAGCAAAAGGGACCCAAAAAAAAAAAAAAACTATAAGTACCTGCCGATACTTACTAATTAACAAAGCAGAGCCAAAGTTTGACGAAAAGAGAAACAACCTAAAGGTGACCAGCGTAGCATTTGTATTTTGGAAATCAGCAAGTGGAAGATGGAGGTCTTTGAAAAAAAGAAGAAGGAGATATGAAAACACTGACCCGTCCGATAGCCTCCCACAAGGAAGCATTGAAAGAAGCAGCGGTGGTGATGACTTGAGGGAAACTCGTGGCGGCAGGGAACGGCGGAGCGAACCTGGTCCCGGGACCCACATTGGAAACCCCGTGCAGCGCCTCCGACCACCACTCGTAGCCTCTGATCCCGAGCCGTGGAATCGCCGCCGCATTGTCGCCCAGCAGCTTCACCTTCTCTTGCAGCGTCAGCCTCCCGATCAGGTCCCTCACCCTCTCCGCTATGGGCAGCGACGCCCTGCAAAAAGCCAAGTTCTTGGTGTTGCCGTCTCTGGGATTGCAGGCCAGAGGCTCTGCTGCCTCGCTCCTCTGCCCCACGACGCTCAGCAGTATCATCACCGCCAAGTACACTGTAACCAGTGACCACGTCGTTGACAGAGCCATTTGTGGGAGGGAGGAAGATGAGAGGATAAGTGTGCGAGTGAAGGCATGGAACCGCGGGGAGCGTTATATGTATATATACAATTAATGATATCCATATCCATTATCATGCATGATGTGCATGCTCTCTTTTCATTTTCTTTTTTTACTGAATAAGGAACTGTAAATAACAAGGGAATAATCAGCGCAACTTGGCTGGTAAGGATTTTAATACGGTTGGTGACTAACAAAACAGGATCAAGCGAAATCAACAAATCAGAGAATCGACCTGCTGCTTTTGAACCGTAACTACATAGCTTCTGCATCACACTAAGGTCAGTGTCATGTGCATGTATATTATATTATGTAGCTAGGGATGGGGACATTGGGTGTAGAGTCTCATTAGTCCAAAATATGGATGGATATGGGCGTTCCAGTTCTCGGCCTGCCGCTGGGCCCGCGTGACGCGTATTACGCAGCATTAAGAACTAATAATAATAATGATTAGAATCAACGGGCGGTGTTAGATGCATCCGATTGACTTTCGTGGCTTTGAGGGTAATATATTTCGACGCTATCCTATCTGGCTTTCATTTCTCATCTCTGGCAAGCAGGAACTTTCTCGAGCAAGAAAATGATGAGGTGGTCCAAACTTCAATGAGACATTTTGGCCCTGGCTTTCGAGTTTAAAGAAACGATCGCACCGTACATAACCCAACGCTAATGGCCTGTGCGTAGTCATTTTGGTTTTCTCCTTTAATTTGCTTCCGTACCTACTCCGTGGAAACAAGAATTGACATCTTTGGAGTAATTATTCAAAAATATTTACTGATCAGGAAGATTGTGATATTATGTCAGTCAAAGATTTACTATTTGAAGATATAAGGGGTACCGCCAGTGTATTCAAGATCCACCGGGAAAAGATAAGAATTCAATGCAAGGTGAACTCTTCCATCTTTGATTAGTTTGAATCAAATAAGATGTTATGCTATATAGTCACCTGCATTAACGTTGTTTTGGATCCAACAGAGAGTAGGTTGCGTAAATCTCACATTATTGCCGAGTTAATAAACAAATTGATTTGCCCATACGTTAAAATGGAATTGCGTGTCGGAGCAAATTAACATACAGCAACATATTAGGAGTTAAATCGTGAGAAATTACTTGGCGTCGTCGGTTTTGTAGATATCTTGTTATAGAACAGAGAAAGAGGACAGCTCTATACTCATTGCCATGGCTTGGATAATATGTATACCATGAAGATGAGACCATAATGTGATGGCACTGCAAAAGGAAAGAAAAGCAAAACCTCAACTTAAAAAAAAAACAGAAATTATATTGGGACAGCTGCACTGTATTATTATTTTTATGCTCTGTTATTGTCGATCAACTTGCAGAGAAAGCTGAAAGGGAGGAGGACCGCCTTTGGACGAAGGGCTATAACTTTCTGATATTAAATTGTTCTGGTGTAAAAATGATTCTTTTAACTTGTTAGTTTTCTTCCAGGACATGATTGAGGGCCCGCCATGGAATGGAACCCTAACATCAAAGGTCGGGGATTTTTCCCCTTAACATATTTGAGAATGGTAATTGGATTCCCAGTATTATAATCTACACGTGCGGTGATGGGTGGACAGAGGAGAAGAAATCAATCATCCACTTGCGACGAGGGTTTCTTCCCAAACAACATTAATGGAAAAACTGTCAGTAGTGTTTGTCTTGGGAAGGTGCCCATAATGTGTTGCAGAAGTTTTCAGCCCTAACAAAAGAAGAAAAATTGTGTTGCAGAAGCTTTGTCTGCTTTAAATCTAGCATTTTTTTTTTAAAAAAAGTTGTTATTTAAAATGAAGGATAAGTGAATAACCCTACTCATTTAGAGTTAGGAATAAGGATCAAGCCTGAAGGATCAAACTTAAAGATTTTATTTAAATAACGGTTCAAATTTTAAAAATGATTTTTTTAAAGTAATCGGGCTTGAGGGTTTGGCCTTGATAAGCCCTGTAAAAAAGAGTAAGGACTCGGGTAACTCTTTAAGCCTTTTTATATCATCATCATCATCTTTTGTGAAACACGTATTTGAAACCAGTGACCTGCTCACCTAATCCTACACATATTATATTATTATTAATTTTAATTTAATATAATTTAACAAATATCAGTATATAGTATAAAATTCTTGATATTTTTTATTTTTTTATAATTATTATATTTGTGTATTTATAAAAAATGAATTTTTTTTAACCAATATTTAAATTTTATTACTATACTCCTAAATGTGTATTGTTTAATTTTTAAAAAAGTATGAGAATTTTACTTTTTTAATTTTATAATATTTTAATTAATTTATAATGTTTAATTTAATTTTATTTTTTTTGAAAAGAACTTGCAGGCTTAACCCTAAGCTTTTCATATAAAGGTTGAGCTTGAAAAATGGAGTTCAAAATAAAGAATCAGGTTTTAAAGTTTAGGCCTTTAAGGGCCGAGCCCGCCCATATTTCTAACTCTACTCACTTACTAGCCACTCTCAAATTTAAACTCTAAGCATTTTTATTAATAAAAAACATTTTTATTAATTAATACTGTTCAAAGTATAAGCAATGTAATATGCATAAAAAATATTTTTTATTTTATCTCTTACATTTGTTAATTTATATTTTTATGTAAATGTATTTCTCGCTTATTACAGAATATATTAATAGTTAGGATTAGGAATACAAGGAAAATATATATATATATATATATATATTTATGAAATTAAGAACTTTATTTATATGCAAATTTTTTAAAAAGCTAATTATATTTTTAACAAAAGAATGTACTTTCTTTTAGTTGGAGGGTTCCGTAACATATAATTTAATGAGAGAATTTCAGTTAAGAATCATCATAGAGATTTAATTTTAGGTGGGTATATATTTTTTTTTTTAATTTTACTTCACTCCAGGGAAAAAAATCAAAAGAATTTTAATGGTAAAAAGATCAAAATACCTTTCACTTGTTATGTAAAATTACTAGCTGTTAATTTTCTTACCTGACTTCTTAATTTACAAATATAAGTTGATATGTTAATAATTATATAAGTCTCAACATTAGTCGTTTGATCATAAGCAACATCATTAGTTATTAAATTCTTAACTTTACTTGTTAATTTCATAACATTAGTTGTAATTATTGATAGGTCTTATAATTTAGTACTATCAATTGCAAATTACTAACAGATCTTGTAATTTTTAACTGATGTTAGTAAATTAATAAATAAAATCACTAAATTAATAATTAATGTTACTGATTATCTAACAAATAGAGATATAATTTACAAGTGATATTAGTAAATTAACAAGTATGATGAGAAAATTAATAACTACTGATTCTGCATAATAAGTTAAGGATATTTTAGTCCATTTATCATCAAAATTCTTTTGACTTTTTTTCCTAAACTAAATTGAAATTTAAAAAAAAAACTAAAATTAAGGGCCTGTTTGGTTTCTGCTCTCAGTTTTTATTTTTAAAAATTGTTTTGCAATACAGTTTTTACAACAAAATAAAATAAAAATTTATTTGGTTATACCAGTTAAAAAAAATTTTAGAATTGAAAAATTGAATTGATAATGATAATTATAGACCGTTAATGAGGGTTATTAACAATAAAAATTAATTAAGGTAACTTTAATTGTTAATAATTAAATGTAACATTTTTTTAAAATAAGAAAAATAAAATGAAAATAACTTAATGCTATTTTTATTTTTTTGTTTTTAAAAACAAAAAATAAAAATAATTTTAAAAATAACTAAATGAAAAATATTTATCTAAATAAATTTTAAATTTTTCTAGTTTTAAAAACAGAAAACAAATTAAATAAGCTTTTAGCCTCTACAATAGTCTTTGACTAAAATTCTCCCTGATGATCTCTTGCATACGTCGAGATCCTTGTGATGGGCCGCCTGCGATTCACTGCATCTATGTTAAGGGGCACGAGTTGCTTTGTTTTACAAGGTGACACGAAATCTCCTCCACGGACTACAGAGACTCGTTATGCCATACATTCTTAAGGGTTAACATAGGGACCCAGGAAACAAAAAAGTAATAAAACTTTTGTTATGGCAAAAAGATAGTGGCAGTGCGGGGTTCATATAATCAAATACAGGCAAGCTCAGATGGCCTTGGATACGTCAGTAATCAACTAGTCGGTGATTAACCACAATTTACAAAACATAAGTGGTGTTTTGGAATATAGCTGGAGGAAATTGGCCTGGGAAAACAAGAACTTTTATCATAAATTCATCCATTTAAAAATCGAAACAAGATTACATACTACCGGACTGACTGAGTTGGGTGATGCAGTGGAATAGACGGTGCATCAATTAGTATGCAACTTAATGACCACGACCGTGAGAGCTAGGTAGCGACAGCTGGAGCTTACTCGGAGATGTGACCAATAGGAATTGTTAAAAGCCTATAAGTTAAGAAACTTCATCGAGTGCTTGGACTTTTATATCTGGGTTGCCCGACGCCCAAACGTCACTCATCATCCGCCAAGCTCCACCCCTCTCTCATTGTGTAACCCACAACCTTTGAAACGCCATGCTAATTTTTGGAATTACATTTTTTAGTTTTACATTTCATTCTATAAAAATCAGTGCTCCTTTCCTTGGTGTGCTTGTCTGTTTGGATGGAATGTTATTGTTGGGCCATACCGAAAGTCACGATACGGTGCATGTTGGCACCACAGAGCGAGGGCGGGGCGTGTCCCAAAGGAAATCCTCAGCATTTCCAGTCCTTGCAAAGTGCAAACCAATGTCTTGCTCCCTAATTCTTATCGGTTGGCTCTTCTATTGTCTGATCATTGAATGAGAATTTTAGTTACATTATTCAGATAATGGAGGTGGAGTGATGCCGAGGTTGGAAATTCATCCTTTAATTCAGAGAAAAAGTGAAGAGTGCGGGTGGTGATGGTGGTTTAGGTTCAGGAAATAGTTAGGATAACAACCACACATGATATTAAGAGGATAGTAATTAACAACAATAACAACACCATGTGGTGGGTGGTTGTTGAGGGAAAGCACTAGTTCCTAATCCAACATGCCATCAAAGATGCGGGCCTGGGCTCTTTTAGCAAAAACGAGGACATGAAGTTTCCTTGGGGCTGTGGGTCAGGGTGTCGCCTTTGCATGCAAACTAAACGGCACTCATCTTGGAATCATCCTTTCCAATTCCCATACAATGGACAAGTGACTATGCTGACCCAATAAACAATCAAAAGAATAATCAAAATGGATGGATTTTGTCGATAAAAAAATACCTATTTTCTACCTCCATCTATTCCGTTTCCTGATTTTAAATGATTGCTGTTTAAATTTTTTTTATAGATATTTTATATTTTTGGAGGATGGAGTCGGTTAAATTTGATTTTTATTTCCTATATTTTATTTATGGGACTTTTGCACAAATAGCTCATGTTATAAGACCAAGTGAAAAAAAAGCCCATCTTTTATTAAATTTTAAAAATGACATTTTTTATATTTATATTATAATTAATTTATAAAAATATCCTTTTTAATAAATGCTTTTTTCAAATGTCAAAAGATTCAAAACGTAAGAAATCTTTGAAACGAGAGAAATAAATACGAGAGATAAGACAGAACTTGACGTGAGAGAGATGAACAGTAGATAAAAGAGCAGTGTGAGTAAGCTGCAGTCACAATGACAAGAGAGAAACGTGAGGTGAGATACATCGACAGAACAAAGCACACGAACAAGAAAATGGAGCTACAGATTAATTATAAGTTTACGTATTTAATTCTCTATAATAAAGCTAAGAGTTTAAAATTTTTTGTGAACTATATTTGATTTGTTTTGGATAAATAATTATATATTTTTTGTGTTACTGATATGTAATATTACATTATTGATAAACAGTTATATATCAATTATAAATAAGTTAATGTTTAAATTGTCTAATTATGTTAATTTATAATAATATATTAATGATGTACTATTATATATCACTAAAATATAAGTCATATAAATGAAAATTTATCAATTTATTTGTCATTGATATACAGCCATATATAAATGATGTAGTATTATAGATTAATAATGGAGTTTCCTCTTCAATGTTTAATATTCTCTTCATAATATCTAAGGAAAATAGAGAGGTAGAGAGGAAAAGCGTTGCGATGAAAATGGTAATTTAAGAAAATCAAATAAAAAATTATGATGAAAAAAAACATTGTATGAGATATGGATATGATGATATAGAAAAAACAGATCAAAAATTTTGATGAAAAAAAATTCAGAAATAGTAAATTAAAGAGGGAGTATGCACAATATGATTGTTAATGATAAAAATAAAAGATTCACAGTTAAAGATTACTTAAACCAGATATATTCTATTTCAATAATAAATTTATTCGGAGGATAAAAAAATACATTTAATTAATTTTATAAATGAGCCATATTTTAAAATATTCAAAAACCTCATCTATAATTTATGGGAGTTGTATTTTTTCAATGCCATTGAGCTAATTTTCTCTTTATTTATTTATTAGAATAGTATGAAAAGATTAATTCTAAAAGTATGACAACTAAATATTTACATAATTATCCACAATATCAAAAATATCAACAAATTAATGTAGTCAATAATATTCAATGAAAAATTTTTAGGCTGTTTGCTCTAAAAGACCAGCCCTTATGAACCCATTTTCTATTTTAACTTCAAACTTTTTATGGTAGTCCTAACAATTTTTGAACCTAAACAGGTTAGCTATACGAGCTCCACCCTTTTTCAACTCTAATTACAAATTCCAAATCCACGTGCCCATTTAGCCCACCCTTATTTCGCAACTTGGGCCTTGACCGATTTATGAATCCTTGCTCCCATTTGAGTTGGTTTGGTAATCATTTTTAATGCAGCTAAAATACATGGAAGCCCATTTTATTGCATAATTAATAATTATTTCAAATATATTTTTAAAGAAATGCTTATTGCATCCCTATAATTATTAAATAATATCATGCTACTTCGATTTTTAAATAAAATATTTAAATACGGAATTTGCATGTACAAGAGGAATTTAACAGGGAATGAATGCGTCAATTGGCTAAGGAATATCTCATTGATCAGTTTACATGAAGAAAATGAGACCATCACGTTATTAGCAATAACAGACGAGACAAAGAGTATGTCCCACTGTAACTATGATTTCATATTCATCGGAGGAAGAAACTGCTTCTTATCAAAAAGGGAAAAAAGAATAGCACTACCGTTTCCTTTAAAATTATAGTAAACTGAACAGCATACAGGAAATATATCGAACAGGTTACTGTCGGGGTTAAGTTCATAAAATCAGTAATTACCAGCGTTGATGAAGGAGAGAATGAAGGGACAATGAAGAGACGACGTTCAAACTCAACCGAATTTTGTCTAGCCGAATGAGATGGCCCGTAGACCACGTTGGTCCCGGACGCAACTACCTTTACTTTTATTTCACTTCACTATTCATTCAACATTTTCTATCCCCCCAGATTTTCTTCAAACAATATCAAAGAGGCCCTTTTTGGGTTTCTCTCTGTCACCACCTGATCTTGTCTCTATATTCCTGGGATTTCACTGAGCAATATGAGGTCAGAAGCTTTTGTGTCATCACGATTTTAACTCAAAAACTTTATTTTTAAGGCTAAGATAAGTTTTTCATCTTTTGATGTTGTGATGATATCGCGGGCAAAAACTGAACTATCTCTAAAATATGCCTAAATATTGTTTTGCCTCTTCATATTCAGATAGTAAATTCAATTTACGTTTGCACGTTGAATCCTCCATTGTAGCCGGACATCAAAGGAGATGACTGCAGACTGCCATTTTAACACAACAAACTGACATCTAAAGACATGTTCTGCCTCCAAACTCGTTGGTGTTGCTGAGATTAATCGCAAACGAAACAGCAGAATCAGAAGCAGAAAGTCCTCACCCAAGATTTAATGCCCTTGATATTAAAAAAGGAAGAAGAAGCAACATTATACCGGACACTCCTAGGGAAACAGGCAGCCTGTTATTTTTCCCTGAATCTTCTTCTCGTCAATGGTGTCCAAGCTCGGTTTCCACTCCTTACCAGAAAACTGCCTGCTCAAATACTCAGGAGTGCTTTCTGTAATTTCAGGCAATAACTCAGAACACACGTACCTCTCTCTAATGTTCTCTTTCTCTTGATTTTTCTGCAACACCTTCTCCCCGACGGGTCTCTCGCGACACACCCGAGCAAGCCGAGAAAGAAACCTGGAAGAAAACAAGAGAGACTTGGAATGCAGAGCAGACTGAAGCATCAGAAGAATGCGTCGACTTTCTTCGCTGTTCAATCTAACAGGCTTCCCCCGCCTCAACGGAAGCATTAGATAAACGTTGTTCCTCTCGAGCTTCTTATCAGCAGCCAGAGGGACTGGCCTGTTGTGGTTCAAAGCAGAGTGGAACTCCACCACCACCTGTTGTGGATGCTCCAGCATAAGCTCCGCCACCATTACTGGTTTCTCAAATTCCTCCACAGACCCGTCCCAGTGAACAATCTTCCCTTTGCCATCAGAGGGACCAAACGAGATTCTGTTTCCCATCAGAAGGCAGAAGCAGAAGAAGGGGGGGTGTTCAAGTTGTAGGGTGTAACGGAGGAGGATTGAAACTGAGCTTAAAAGAGAAAAGCGTGGGCGTTATGTCGGGCAACAAGTGAGAATAATGTAGGTAACAGGCCGGAATTTGAGTTTGTTAAACCGCTCCATCTTGTGACGGATATAATGGTGGACTTGGTACCTACAAAAATTCAGCCTTTGACTCGGGAATTGGATTAATCCTTAAATATGTTGCCATGTTTAGATGGTGAATTGATCTGAAGGGGTTAAGAGCTTCATCTTTTAGAGCCTTTTCACTGCTTCTACCTAACTCAAACAACCATCGACTGTATTATGATTACCCGATTCGATTCCCATAATTAATTTCATGAAATTCTCATTAGGTTTTCCCCATTCCTGGTTATTGTCAATCAAGACTAACCATCCAACTGAATTAAGAAGCGAGATTAGGGCATTTTCTCGCTATAGAAACCTTACAATCTTGAGAAAAGTACTAGATTTCAGTCATTTCACAACAGAGGATGCCCTATATTGCACGCAATAATTAAATCACATGTGAAATGAACGAACGGCTTTACTTGTGAAGACTGAAGACTGAACAGTTTTGCATACGGTTTTCCTTCGCTCCTTGCACATGGCATTCATAATTGATAATTGTATCTAATATAGTAACTAGCAAGATTTATGCCGCATAATTTATTGATTCAGAAGCATATTTTTTTCTTGAAATATACGACATTACAGCGGTAGGTTGAAAAATAGCATACGGTTGAAGTAACATACGGTTTTCATCAATTAACTAATGTCTAATGTCACTTTCCAAATTGGCTTCTGAAAAAATTTAAATCAGAAGTAATCTTGTCTATTCGTGTTTGTTAGATCCTGACAATTACTCGCCTCTTTCCTCAAAATCGAAATGGATGTTTTTCTTCGGGTCGATGGAATTATTTAAGCAACATTTTTTTTTTAAAAAAAGGCAAGCAATGATATAAATAATTAATCGTGTTGATTGCCATGTCACATAAAATAGACAAAATGGAAAAAAAATAATGTCATCAGCATAACCAACGATGGTTACCATAAAACTTAAGAGATTTCTTTCCGGAATAAAATCCACGAGATTAGGCTGAATGACGTCGTCAAATTTAGTATTATGATTTTTTTTTAAAAAATACAATTAACTGGTTCATTGCGGTCCTTCAAACTTAAAAATATGTAATGCCATTATTTAAGTCAATTTAAGCAGGGTGACAAAGAAAGAAAAGTCCTGACTTCTAACTTAAATTTAAAACAAGCACAATACCTATGCGTATTGTCCATATCATCCTATGCATAAGGCAATGGACTATGTATTTTTTTTTTTTTTGGGTACGAACTCGTTTAGAGGCCATTTTTGGGCCTATTAAACATTTTTGTTCAGCAGTCGAGCTTTGGCCTTTTTGTTTCATTTTCGGCCGGGGAGTACATCCGCCCAAATACAACATAGATAATAGAACATCATTTTGTAACGGAAAAAAGAAAAATTCACCTTTTCTACGGCGGGAGATTGAGGAGAAAAAGCTCCATGGAATGAAGAGAATTGCCGTCGTTTAGATCAAATCGAATCAATATGAATATATGTATCAGAAAAGTAAAATCTCTTTACATTTGGTGTAAAATTGTGGCAATATCTAAGCTCCTAACTTGCCGTCGATGCAACTCGATCAATTCAAGTGTAAATCTAGGCAAAATTTAGGTGTCAGGGTATGATCAAAATATAGAATTAGAGGGCGAAATCTTAAGGGGATTCCAAAATCGGCTCTAGTGCAGGACTCCAGCGTCCTTGGTTCCCGAATCTTTCCCGCTTTAACACCAAACTCGGTCCCTGCTCCGTGCTCGCCACCGGTATTACCTTTGCCATATTTCCTCTCACCCCCTTCTTTCTCCTGCTTTCCCAGCCCCTCTTGGTTTTCCTCTTCTCGGAATCCCATGGTTCTGTGATCGCTATTTCAAAGTCCGATGCCCTGGAGTGAACCCTGCCAGCTGGGACCAGCATGTAAGCTTTCCCCCGCAGAAGCTCATGATCCGCCGGCAACGCCGCGATGCGTCGCGTTCTGTGGAGCTCATCCACCGGGGCGATGACGTGGCCGGGTTCTTCGATCATGATGTCGGCCGATGTTACCGGCAGCTTGAGTTTACGAATGTTGCCGGCGGTGTCCAAGAGCACAACAGTTTTATGTCCGCCCTTGAAGAAGCCAGTAGACTGAGAAGGATTGTTGCCCATGAAGAAGTGATGAGTGATTAGGGCCGGTGTGCGATTTTGGTGAAGGGATGTGGAGAGTGAGGAGATGATAGTGTGAGTACGAGTGTATGAGAGGGGGGTAGAGATGGGGAGGGTTTTATATAGGGAATGGTGGGGGAACAAAAGAATGGGATCAAAGCTCAAAATTGGGGGAGGGTGTGGGAGGCAGGCCACGAGGGCTATTTGGAAAGGACGCGGGAGTAGGGCCGAAAGACTTGGCCCCTTCAATTTGCTGGACCGGTGTCAAAAACGCGGATTTCTCAGCTGCTCAGCTTGCCGCTCGCGTTTTAAAACTCGTGCTGCTTTGGCTCAGCCTTTCACCATTTGCTCAGCGTCAACATTCCACACCCTGCCAACTTGCGGCAGCTGGCCCTGACATCTATGCCCACGTTCATAGAATAGGATATCATATTAACCAGACTCTTTCAGCCTAATCATATTAGATTTGGTGATGTTAATTAATACGGGCATTGAACCATTAAAATTTAAATTAAAAATTTAGATAAATTTATCCATTTATTTACTTTAAATAAAGTATAAATTTAAAATTAATAATATAAATTTTAATGATTTAAATAATATAGATACTTATTACCTATACCAAATATAGTCATGAAATTTAAATTCAAATTTGGACAATTTATTTATTCTCCCTCAACGCCATTCGTTACTTACTCTCCCTTTTGTTCTATCCTCTTGCTCGCCTTCTTTTTAAAATTAACCATTACCCGTTGACCAATTTTATTTTTTTTTCTGCTACCAAGTCAATTTTGTATGTCACAATTACAATAAATAAATACACTCTTTTAGAAAGCAGGAGAAACCCTGCAGTTCATCATTGCAGAATGCAGAGGATTGTCATTGCCACTTGGAGAGATCGTCAAGAATACTGGATTCCTTCATTCGGTAATCAGCCAGGGAATCTAGTCACTACCTGTAAATTTAATGGTGAAGGCGAGTGCTTATCCAGCATCTACCCTCCTTTCGAAGATCATATCGTCCCGTCAATTTTTCGGTCGTCCCTGCCTTCTGGTTTGCACTTGACATATAACAAGATTACACGTAATTAACTTTAAGACTTTGTCCTCTCTAGTTAGGAATTTTAGTGTCTTCTTCGTTACGTTCTCAAATAATGCACCACATTCCTACCCCCCCCCCCCCAAAAAAAAGCAATAATAACGAACCATATGTATACATACTATACAGTAAAGGAGGATAGAAGTATCAGGAAAAACAAGTCCGGTGCGTACACGTGGGTTCCGACGTTGGCTTTTGATAACATTACAAAATTGTGAAGATAAAGCACCTCAGAAAATTTGAAACAAGGAAAGTTGCTGTTTCTTGACTCCAATTAGAGCCCCAAATTCCAACTGGTGTAGCTTTTTCCACCAACAGCTAGTTTTATTAATGCAAAGGCAAGTTATACAAATTTGAAATTTGTGTCGGATAAGCATGCCTAGGAGCCTGCTTCCTGAAAGAGCATATAGAGAGTTGAAGAAGGGGGGAAAAGACGGAAAATAATTCGATTACGGGTGCTTCACAATTACAACAGGACACTTAGCATGCTTGGCACAGTATTCACTAACGCTTCCCAGAAGTGCCCTGCAAGTTCGCGTGGAGAAACTTTTTCAGTGATCAAATCGTTTATTTAATTCCAAACACAACCGTTAGAATTCAGAAAAATGGTTCAGTGCCTCAGTGGTATTGTACTACCTCTTAAAGAAGCCATAACCGTGGCTTCCCATGACCAACGTGTCAGCCTTCAGTTTCTGCACAGCGCTGCATATTACATTCTTGGCATCTCCACTCCCAATAACTCTCTCCATCTTGATCTGCAGAAACCAAACCCGTCAAGACACGCACAATTTTTAGAAGAAAATCAAACAAAACTAAACAAAAAGAGACTATATAGAGAGAGTGGGTTGAGGATGTGCGTACGTTGCTGGTGTTGATGTTTCTGCACATGGCTTCAGCTCTTTCCATTACTGAAGCAGCCAAGTCTCTACCGTACTTTTCCACGGCCCCAAGAGCATCGCTGGAAAATATATTCCCTGTAAATATATCCAGAACCAGATGAAATAGGTATAAATTATAAATCAAGGAATAGTCGGCGAATTCCGTAGAAAGGGGAATGAAATAAACCTGGAATATCGAAGGAGGAGTAAACAGAAGGGGGCGGCTTGACGTAGAGGAGGACGAGCTGGTCGGTGGTGGTGTCGGAGATGAGATTGCCAAGACACCATGAAAGCGCATACATGCTCTCTTGGCTCTCATCAACCGCCACCATAATCTTCTGCCCTTCCTTTTCCATTATCAAGGATCGATCAACCCTAAAATTGAACAACCTAATCTGATTAATGTATGGCTTCAGAGATCGATCAACCCTAAAATTGAACAACCTAATCTGATTAATGTATGGCTTCAGAAATTTCTAGGCCTATAAAATTTTGACATGGATGCGGATTATATACTCGCTGCCTCTGGTTTTCCCATCGTTTGGTTTCTAGTCCTCTGGTTTTAAATTTCCGACTCTATCGAAGTCAACCTGAAAACGACTCGGAGATTACCTTTGGGCTAAAAAAGGTGGGGTAATGGTCATCAAATTTTTCCTCGAATTCATTTACTCCAAAATTCTTAAGTATTATTATTATTATTATTATTATTATTATTGTAAGAAAATAAAACGATAAATTTATAAATTTTCTTTCCCTTTAGATAACTACTCCTTATTTAAATATTAGTTTTTATGATTTGGGATAAACTTGTGTTTTGGTTTTGTATATATAAGTTATTCAAAAACAGTAAACTAATTATAAGCGATCGAACCAGTCCAAACCATTCTGATTTTTAAAATCTTTATAAAAGGTAACAAAGTATAAAAAATGCTCAGAATATTATTTTTTGTTTTTTATAGCCAAAAATACATTTTGTTTTTGATTTTTTGAGTTTTGAATTTTGGACGCAATGCTCAGTTATACCCGAGGCTTGTCAATTAATATATATTTGACCAACTTATCCGTTAATGTATAACGTTAGCGCTTTTGTTTGAGTCATAGTACTAATAATTAATAGCTATAATTAAAAAAACGCAAGCAACGTGTTGATAATTACCACCTTTTGAGTTTTGTCTTTACACGGACGACCAGATATTGAGGGATAGGGCGGTAAGATCTTTTCATGGATGGTCATAATTTTTTTTTTAATAAAAGGAAGGTAAAGCCAATTACAGACAGAAATTAAATAAAGTCAGGGGATTTAGATCCCATTCAATCTCTCAGCACCGAGTCCCGGAAAAAAAGAGGAGCTGAATCAAAAAGAGAAGAATTTGAGGGCCCGTTTTGTTCGATGAAAGCATCTTGATAGAAAAGCAACTGAAAAAGAAATTAAAATTAAAAATGACATTAAAATTGAAAAAAAATGTTAATAAAGTAAGGTTGGTATGAAAAAAAATGGGAATGAAGTTTTTTTTATTATATCATTCAAGATGATTTTAAAACATGAAAAGACAATTTTATCCCTATGCTTGTTCTTCTTGTCCTCTCTTCCCTCCCTGACCTTCACGAGGGGCGATGAAATGGTTTCATCAGGAAGAAAATGAAAAAATAATTCCAGAAAATCTAATAAATCGAACAACTTATTAAAAAAAATCAACAAATTTGTATTATAAAATTATAAATAGACCTAGTGAGTAGTGAAAACAGATCTGATGAAGTTTTTTATAAGATCGGGTGAAGTTGAATGGCGATAGAAGAGGTAGATTTTGGGTGTTGATGTGAACAAACTGGAGGGAGGCCAGCAACTTTCTTTGACGAGCTGTAACAGTGTAACGCCAAAAGAAGATTTCACCGACGGTGAGGATGAAGAAGCAAAGGAGGGAGATGCTGTTGAAGGTGGTGGAGCCGAAGCACGAGCAGAGGAGTTTGAAACTGGTAAGCGGAGGAGGGAGGAAGTCGAGAGAGGGCAAGGACAAAGTGGGGACAAAGAATATTTTCCGAGGTCTAGGCGGGAACTCGTTTTCCCATCTCTCTCCCGTAGATGGGTTTACAGGTGTCAAAATTCATTCTAACCATAACCAATTAAAAAAATGTCTTTTCCATTTCTTTTTCCTTTTCTCGTTACCTGTTTCCTGTGAAGAAAACGAGACCTGAGATTCCATCTTTTGCCAGCGTCTGCCACCATATTTTGTTGGCCAGGAACAAAATTGACATTCCCACCTGTCTCATTTATAAATTATATTTTAAAAAATTTATTTAATTTTATTTATAAATTATAATGTAATTTTTTAAATATAATTTAAAAGTATTTTTTATCAAAAAAAATTATATAATATTACTTTTTAAATTTATTATGTAAGAATATATTTAAAATTTTACACACTTTTATTTTTTATATTAATATTAATGAAATTGATAAAAATAATTTATAAAATGAATTAAAAAAATATACTCCTGTTATATTTGAAAAAATTGATATGGATGGTATAAAAGTTAGCCTAAGATATTTTGATCCTGGAATGGCGGAATGGATGACTCCCCCGAGTACATGCTCCTTTTTACACCGAAAAAGCAGAAGAAGAAAAAATGATTGGCCAGCTCGAGAAAGGCCAAGCTAACGTCAGCGAGATATGGAGAGCACTGGGCCAGGCTAATAGTGTCACGGTCACGAGACAAGGAAGTAACGGAGAAAAAGTAAATAACGGGTACAGTACAATGCTTCATTATTGGATTAGAGCAAGGAGCTTGGAATGAAAATCAAACGAGGTTGATGCGCCTTGTCAAGTGGATGGGTGGCCCACAAAATGTACTTGTCAAGGGTGTGTGGGCTGGACACGTGGAGCGATGGCTCGCAACTTGAGCGTCCATTCAATATTGGGGAGGCACCTTATCCACTTAACGAGAGGACATCCTCTATCCAGCGCCACCCATCTATGATCTACCCAATCTGAACGTAAATGACATGCCTCCAGTTGCTTTACAAGTCAGCTTTCCCGTGAATCAAAACGTTTATTGTCATTAAAGGCGGAAACCATCTAGTGCCTTCTGCCACACTGCAACCACCCTTACTCCATTATTCCATTTTCTGAGACCATGCTTCTCCCATCTTCTGGCCCACTGGTGAATTGAGCCCAATATCGACAGTCTTTATGGCCTAAGCATGTTTATATTGATTATTGCACTTATATCAAGTACAGGATGAGTTGCATTAATTTCCTCTTCTTTTTTTTTTTTACTGACATTAATTTATTAAATTCTATTTTGAAACAAGCAGTTTACACAGCCCCAAGCAAAGTCGTTTCAGAAATTGCTCCCAAAAAGCTGTTTCTGAAGAATTAGGGCAGCCCACTTCCCGGTCTCCCTTTTCTGGGCCCAGGTCTCCATTTTTTTGGGCCACCATTGGAAGAGGAGCCCAACATGTAGTAGAAATCGGCCTTGTTTTTGTTTTTGGAACTCCATTGAAATGCTCTCATGGCACGCCTTGACCGAGAGAGAGAACCCATACCTCTCTCGTCATATCTTTATATAAACTTTGAACCTGAGTATCGGCTGGCCCAACAAAAAACAAATAGCAAAATTTCAGATGCGGACACGAGCATTTTTTTTTTTTTGAATTCAAACTGTAAATCAATCAAATACAGAGGCTGCAGGGAGTCCCAAAAACAGGAGAAAAAAAACAAAAGACCCAATAAAAACCCTATCCTCTTTCACTATGGACACGAGCATTTGAAAATTGGTACTAGGAACTGAAAAAATAGATAGAAGATTTAATAAATTGGATTCCTTTCAGTCTCCAATTCCCATTGAAACAATTGATTCACCAATAATAGTGTTTGGGCTTAAAATAAAATGTCAATTGACAAGGGCTCAAAATAACAAAAGAGGGGTGAATAAGAAACATCAAGTCCAATAATTCATCTGAATCTTAATAGAAATGTTAACAAAGTGATGTTTGGTACATATAAATTACAAATCTCATGAATTCTAATTTCATGAAAAAAGCTTGAATTGATTTTCTTGTTCAAACTTATGGAATCTGAACCAATTTCATTGAATTCTATTCTTCAAGATAATTTTGTCCTCATAAAAAATTGAGTTCACAACTTTGGACCAATTCCAAACTTCTGATCTTTCAAATGTGGCAGGTGACTATGGCAAAAAACCAAAAAAAAAAAAGTTGTGGCTGAGGTTGTTTCTTTAGTTTTTTTCTACTACTTTTATTTTGTTTTTATGTTCTTCATTCTAGTGTTACTATAGGTACAGAAGTCTTTATATAAATTATAATACATACATACATATATATATATAATATAGTATTATATATATTTGTGTATTTATAATATTTCTTTTGTAAACTATTGTACTTATATATAATATTTTATGTATATACTAAACACATCAGGAAATTAAAACATAATCAAGCTTTTAACACACACACACACACACACACACACACACTTTAATTTTAATTTTAATTTTTAGGGATATTTTTGCCTTTTAAGTATAATTTTATTTTCATGTCTTACATACCAAACAAAAATAATGCAAGGATTTCATATATTTTTTTTAACATACCAAACATATTTTTAAAATTCAATTATATTTCAATTCTAATTTTAATTTTAATTTTGATTTCATTAAAAACTCTTCTATCATACCAAATAAGGTCTAAGATAAAACCCTATTTAATTTTAGATAAGGTTTCATGCTCAACACTTATTGAGTCAATAGATAGAACCTTTAAAACTTGAAACAATTGAACGTGGATGATCATTAAAGAGACATGAGATCGTTATTTGACATGCCCTAAATCTTAATGAATTGTGCTTGATGATAGTTGATATTTCGCAAATGAGTTCTTAATTCTTTAGACACAACGATCTCGGGTGCACAAATATAAGAAGGGATCCAATTGTGGAATCACTTTGTATTCATTTTGTATTCTACACTTAGATTTAGACTTAATTATCTCAATTTCATGGTTATAATTGTTACAACTTTATACTTCAATTTTAGTAGCTAAATAACGTCTAAATTATTATCTTTGCATCTTCAAGTTCAGGTAAGCTAAGGTAAAGGAGTTCCCAAATCTTCTGATCACACTTGAGACTATATGTTTCTGACACACCCGGTATTCTGTTCAAAACCGCGAGCAAATAGAAAATTAGTTGGGATGGTGAACTTAAGCCAAACTGAACGATAACATCAGCTTCATCTAATCTAACCTTACAAGTTGGCCACCAACCTCCAACAAATGCCCCCGACTCTGGATCATTAATGCAAAACAATGGTGTTCCCACGACTCTACTTAATGACGGGCACACAGTTGGCCGGTATTGTTGCGAGGAGAGTGAAAAGCTAATGCAAATGTTTGAAATGACGAGGGAGGTGTGGGTGGCCGTGTAGGCTGAGGTGGAGGTGCCAATTGCCAGGAAAAGGGCCCAGGGTCCCCACAAAGATGCCGACCAAAAGGGCTCAAATTCAGAGGCCTTGAGCCTCCGGAAGTAACAAGGATGGCTCATTATTGTTTGGATAAACCCAGCACGTTCAGGGTGACGATGATAAGACCCAGGAAAGGATTAGCACGCGCGTCAGCTTTCTCCTAGACCTCCACTTAACCCTCCCAAATCATGTTTTTATCTTCTATTTAGAGCAAACTTGCCGCTTGGCCCGTACATGATTATTAATAATTTATTAATCTGCCAAAAAAGAAATGCTGCCCGAGCTGCGTGGGGTTGCCATGTCAAGGAGGGCCCACCGAATCACGCCCCGGGTGTGAGCGCGTTTGTTGCTCTCAACAATCATACAGACGCAGGGCCCACCCTTTTTTTCTTTTCTCCTTTTTTTTTTAAAAAAAAATCTGCGTTCTTTTCCCGAACATTTGTTACTGTTGATGATGAGTAATTTGAATCTGGGACAGCACAGTTTCTAGCTGTTAACGCGGACGCCCAGCAATCATGCTTCTTAATCCTCCTTCATTTGTAAATTGAACAGGTCGGGGAAAAAAAAAAACTCCAACACTTCCCTTTTTTGGCCGAGGAGACAGATGGGTATAAAATTAACAATTATTTCTTTTGGATGCTCGTTGACGGTGTGGATTTAATTTAGTCTCGCACCCGATTTAAAACGTACCTGGCGCAATGAATCAGTGCGATAATTATTTTGCATTACCCACCAACCTGCTCTTAGATTAATCGTAATTATTGTCAGAGCTCCCCTTAATTAAATTGTGAATTTAGGAATATGAGGCGCCACAACAATTATCTGAATTCCGAAACGCCAGTAGAACTTTCGTTTTAGATCTTTTTCCCCGATCCAGCTAATCGAATGAACATGCTTGTTGAAAGTTGAAATAATAGACACCATTTATGGAGGGATGGTATGGTGTGTACTGTAATCCAGGTCCGGGTTATATAATCAACCCAAGCAGCTTTGACTATGGCGGAAGCAAGTTTGAAAAATTCGCCTCATAAATTTAAAGGAAACATCCTCAAGTCATGGCTGCAACACGTAGGCAAAGGCACTTCACCCGGGAAACGTCAAATTAAATACGCAGTCTTTTTTCTGGACCAAAAATACGGGCCTGTGGTTGTTTCTATTTCTCCTTTTTTTTTTTTATAGAATTTAAACAAGTATTTTTCCTGTTTACTTTATATCACTCCTTCAAAATTTCACCATCAATCAAATTTAAAAAAATTTTGGCCAAAAAAAAATCAAATTTTAAAATTTGAGATGAAACAATGCACACCAAACATTTATTTATCAATATAAATATATGAACATATATTATATTGTTAAATATTTTGATTTCAGAATAAAACAAATTAAAACTCCGCGTGTCAATCACAGCGACTTACTGTTTGAAAAAGAAAAAAAAATCTTAAAAGAAATAAAAGAAAATACTTACGCCAAAAATGTCGCAGGATGCTTTTCTTACAGGACTCCGTTAGATGCATGCCTCAGCCTCTGCCTCTCCGCTCAACTTGACGAAGTCCACGGGTCAAATAGTGACTGCACTTTTCGAATTTTTAATTATAAGATTTTTTTTTGGGGGGGGTTCCCCTTTCTTATTTGGTTTGAATTGTTCGACAACCCTGAGGCCCTATTTGGTACATGGAATTGAAAGCTAAGGACTGGTATTGGGATTAAGAAAACTCAATTTTTTATGTTTGGTATGAATCATTAAGCAATCTAAACCCAATCCTAATCCCACCTTACATGGAATTATTCAGTACCACCCACCCCTTGGGTTTGCAAAATCATTCCTGGGAATGAAAATATCTAGCCCAAATTGCCCTCACCCATCTCTCTCTCTCTCTCTCTCTCTCTCTCTTGCGTCTCTTCTCTTCGTGCAATAAAATCGCAAGCTTCGATCTGTACGTTCCGATCTGTAAACTCCGTCCAGCTGCCATGAAATCCTCTTTTCAAGGTTCGATCTGTACGCTGCCTTAAGCTCCGATCTATACGCTGCCAAGAAATTGCGGAGGAGGAAGAGACGTAGGTGAAGGAGGACAAATAAAATTCAGAGACGTAGCACATCGATGAAGAAGGAGATGGAGGAAGAGGAAAGATCAGAATCAGAGACGTTGTCGACTTCTTCCAGATCCGCCGCATTTGAACCTGAAACTAAAGCTGCGCTGCCATGGTGATTGCCGCATTCGACTGCTTCCAGACCTCACAAGCTAGGTTTTTTTTTTGAATGTAAGGGGTATTTTAGTCTATTCATAATTTATGTTTAATTGTAAAATAAAATAAAAAGTAAGTATTCCCTACATATATTACTTCATACCAAACATAATTTTAAAGTGTCATTTCCACTCTCACTCCTACTACCAATACCAACACCAGTCCCAATCCCAATCTCTTTAAATTAAAATCTATGTACCAAACAGGGCCTTAATGTGTCAGGCACTCCCCGGACGCTAAAACAAAGTTTCGTTATCCCAGGTCAAAGACACCCTCTACTTTCGCCAGTTTCAAAACAGTTAACATGCCACTGTAGCCAAACATGAAACGTTATATTGGATTAAATCATTAAATATATCTCTTTCTTTGAAAAATAAAAGAAAAAATGGTAATTAAAAGCCATAAGAACCTTAATGATGATTAAAGCCTTTAAATTATTAAAATTTTAATAATAAATCAAAATTCTTACTTAGAAGTATCTTTTATTAATTGATTTAAGATTCATAATAAATTTTAGTAAACTTTAAATTATCAATATAAAAATTTTCAACTATCTTTTATTGAGGAGATAGTAAAAAATCATAAGTAATGGATTTGTAATTTTCAATTAACTTTCATAAATTTTCAATTAATATTATAAATAATTTTAAATATATTTAATAAATTTTTTAAATAATTTATTTATATTTTAATAGTAAAAAATTTATAAATGATTGATTTGCTATTCACAACTGACATTTATAAATTTTTAACTAACCTTATAAATAAGGTCAAGTATAATTATTTAATTTCTTAATTGATTTATAGGCATGTTGACAAAAAAAAATTGACATATAAAGTATTCACATACAAATAATCTTAGAATTTTTAATAAATTTTTTAATTAATTATTTATATTTTTTAATTATAAATAAAGATTTTGGACTTCAATAATTTAATATAGGTGGTTTTCATTAATATTCTTGTGTGTTCCCAAATTGTCATTTTTCCATTAAAAACCTGTGAAACCCGTACAAGGGCAGTTTTGGAACTTCAACGTTCTTTCGGCTGTATAAAGTCCCGACTTCAGAGAGGGAGAGAGAAAACAGAGCAACAAACAGAATTTGAAAAGACGGACGAAGCTGTTCCGAGAAACAGAGAGAAGAAGGTGGGAGAAAAATATGGAAGAAGTGGTGTTATTGGTTGATGATTTGAAATTACTTTCCGGGATTCCCCGCTGCAGAATATGTCATGAAGAAGAATTTGAGAGCTCCGAAAGTCTTGAAGCTCCTTGTGCTTGTTCTGGCACCGTTAAGGTAAACCCAGACTTTTTTTCGTTCTTATGTACTCGTTTATTTTATTCTACTCTGGGAAAGTCTTTTCAACGGCTATGTGTTGTTGTGCAGTTTGCTCACAGAGATTGCATACAGAGATGGTGCAACGAGAAAGGAAACACCACTTGTGAAATATGTCTTCGGGTACGAATTTCAATAATCTAATCTCTTGTTTCAATTTGTTGTCCCTGATATTTTTTTATGTCTCTTTAGTAAATAAGGTTGATCAATTCGGCCGTCTTGATGATTTCTTCTTGTTACTGTTATGCAAATTGGGTCGGCTGTCTTTTCTGATTTTGTGTCATAACTGATCAAAACTAAATTCCTATCTTTTTCTCTGTTTTTTCAAAATATGAATTTTGAATTTCTGTGCTTCCTTAACGTTTTCCCTCTGCCTGGATTTGCTTCACATACAAGTCTCTCCGCTAACCCATAAGCGTGTTTATTCGTTTCTCCTTATCACAAACTTTCTGGTTCTTATTCGTTCGAACCTCTATTTTCTATCTAGCTTCTTAACTTAAGGGGGGAAAAGATTTTGATTGTGACGGCTTTAAAGAACATAGAATCGTTTGTAAGTTCAAGAACGAGTATATTTGGCGAGAGAAGGAAAACAAACTTATTTCTTGTTTTTGCAGCAATATGAGCCGGGATATACAATACCTCCAAAGAAATCTCAGGCAAATGATGCGGCTATGACGATCAGGTACCTTCTAAAACAGACTTAAATTTGAATATCATCCGCTTAAAAAATCCTGTTTTGGCACTTTGGATAATTTAAATTTATCGTTCCTATTTGGAGACAATATAGAAAAAAAATAGTGTTGGAGGCTAAAATGAATGTGTTGATCAGATCATATTAAATCTCAGGAAACACTTAAAAAGAAGTTAGACATTTTGATTGTTAATGACGTGGCCATGGGCCATGGCATGTGTGGAGTCATGGTTTCTGGTTCAAAGGCACGCAACTTAACCGCGTACAACTCAATCAAAGTTATCAAACTGAACTTTAGTGCCTTCCAACTAACGATTCAACGGACGTTTCAAATTCTAAAATGTGAACCCTTGACTAAGCCTACCGTTTGGCATGTTCCATTAATAAATTGTAGCTGCTTTTTACAATAAAAACGTTGTTAATTAATTAACAATACTAAAACTGGAGCAAATTCTTTATCACAGAGATAGCCTGCAAATTCCAAGGGACGAAGAACCGTTAAGCGCAAGATTAGAGGGCAGTGCTGAAGAAGTCACAACAGAGGAAGATTACTCCGAGTGCACGTCTACTGCTGATAGAAGTGCATCTTGCTGCCGATCACTGGCTTTATCTGTAAGTATCCTCTCTCTTCAACGCTAATCTTATTTATTATTGGCGAACCATGGCTAGTATCATTGGCATAAACGCGTTTTGCACCGACTTGGAAACGGAGCTGAGGACTCACCAAACAATACGTTATTTTTGCCAACTGGAAAATCCGTTACGCTCCCCATACATTGGTTTCAATTTGGAAATTGATATTTTCTGTTGTTTGACCCTGTGGATATTCCCATGTTATTCATTGAAAATGCTGCGCGCCTTAGCCTGTAGTTCATTTTTGGGCGTTAACTGTTGAAGCCCCAAACTTGCACTTGCTTTACAAGACTCTGTGATATACTTTGTGATTTCTTTCATCCTCCGTTTCTTGATGTATTCACCTTTTTTTTTTTTTGGGTGGGAATCACGTTAGTATGAGTCTTGCACTGAAATGAAATGACATCACATGCAGAGTTGTCTAATTCTTACAAGTTGACCGCCTTTTGCAGTTTACACTCATTTTGCTTGTGAGACATCTTTTCGTAGTGCTTACAAGTACAAAGGAAGATTACCCATTTTCACTTCTTACGGTAAGCACTGAAAGGTACCTCCCTTTTTAAATCGTTGCGATTATCAACACTAGAAACCTAATCTTTCTTCAATGGGTACTGTTTGCATAGGTCTTTATACTAAAAGCAAGCGGGATCATTCTACCCATGTACATAATTATGAGGGCGATAGGAGGCATCTATGGCAGTATTCAACGTCACTACCAGTACCAGGTTACTTAGTTTCTCCTCTCCTTAAGTTTAACTGACACTGATACTTCGATTGAGTTTGACGTGCAACCAGAATTGACGGTTCCTTGCATATCAGGATTCTGACGACGACACATCAATATCCGACAGTGAAGATGATGAGAGTGAAATGATGCACGATACGATCGTTCCACATCAATAAGTGGGTCATTCTCTTTCATTTGTGCTCCAGCATTGTGCTAATGCTCCTGTTGCTACATTCTTCCATTGTTTTGGGCATAATTTTAATAAATTCAACGTTGAAATTAATATTCAAATGCGTTGTCTTCTGGGTGTTCGTCCTGATCCTTCCTGTCATCCATCCCCTCGATAACGGGGAAGATTGGAGTATTGTAACTACTCGTGATAATGAATGGGGACGGGAAGGGGGAAGAAAGGAGAGAAATGAGGGACAGGTAAACAGAAATATGGAAAAGTAGAGAAGTGCGAGCAAAGACAAATCAAACTTATAATTTCATTTAATGATAAAGCCTATACAAACGATGAGGTGTTAGGGCTCTAACCCAAGTAATTAAAACAAATCAATGAAGTTTACCCTAATCTATAATTTATTAAAAGGTTACGTTTAAAATGAGGAATGAATCAAAGATAACAAAATATTCCTCAATGGTTTTCAAATGTTAAAGCTTCCTTCAAATATCCCTTGTTCTTTATTTCTTGGCAAAACCCGTGAATCTTAATCCCACTGGACGACTGAATTCTCCGATATAACCTAGCAATCTAGTTAGAAAATCTAACCATTTCACCCAAGGGTACCTATAGTTGGACTACCAACAAAACGAGCAGGGCTCGTCCATTCTTCCAGGATTAACATCAGCATGGAATATGGTTATAGAGTTTCAAAGCACTCATTGCTTGCAAGGAATGAATAACTACAATGATCACAACCAACAAATAACATTTGTGGAAGTTGGGCTTTGTTTAATGTCTTGTGCGAATGGTTTAATATTGCCGCAGGAGATTTACGCTGAAGTTCAGCTCAAAAAATATTGCAATTTTTCCTTATTGTGATTTAACTACCCGATTTTATCATATCTTTCAAGTTAAAAATAATCCTCTAACTTTATATAAATTTTTAATTTAATTTTTTAATGTTATAGAATATATTTTTAGTCATTTAATTATAATAACATTAGTTTCAGATGATTATTTTTTTTATAATTATTGTTATTTAAAAAAATTAAACTTGATAAGTTAATATTTTAAAATATTTTGTTAATTTTTTAAAAATTCAATGTAAAAATTTTTTGTGATAAAGATAATGGAGTTGGGGTTAAAGCATTTTATAAAATTAATAGATCAAAACAAAACTTTATATAAATTTAAAAAGATTAAAAGTATACTTTAATTTATATTTTATATTGACCTTCTTTCAAAAGTCCATTACATGGAAAGCAAGTGCGGAGCTAAGAATTTTAATTAGGTGGCAAGATGATATGATATGTATGATAATTTAAGGAAATAAATCTATAGTATATATTATTAACATAACGTAAATATTTTAATGTATACGTTTATATTCAATTTAACAAATACAACAACAACTCTTAGTTCATTAAGTAAATTCACTTTAACAAATACATAACAAAAATATGTATGTATTTTTATTTTTAAGTTTTTCTCATCACTTTTTTATAATATAAAAATCACCAATTATCATATCTATGATAAATTTTTCAGCAACTTTTTTAATATAAATTATCATTAACTTGATAAAAATTTAATTTTAATTTTGCACATTGAATGATTTAAATGTAATCTTAACATCTAATATTGTGTTCAATAATAAATTTATCAACATATTAATGATGCTTTAAATGATCAGCCACAGTAAGCAATGACTTTACATAACATACTGCTGCGCTATAATATGAGAAAAGTTTTCTGTCAGTTACTCTAACAAAAAAGAGGAAAACATTGGACCATGGGCTGCTTAATATGTTGCTTTGAGAATTATTACTATACCTTTCAAAGCTTCCTCATATAATACTTTTGATGATATTAGTCAATCTTAATTTTATTTCTTAAATACTAATTAAGTTAGTGTAAGAAAATAATTCTTCAAGATTCAGAAAAATGTAAATATATTCAAACTATATAGGCAGCTTAGTAATATTAATAATTTGAGAGGCTTAGTACATGAGAGAGAGTGCAACAACAAAAAATAATCGAAGCACATGGTCAGGCTCGGATCTCTGTCTTCCATGTATTACCCTACAAAACCGAAAAAGTGGCCTCCGTTAAGCAAACCGAGGCTAAATGTCCATTAAAGAATAACTAGATTCTAACTCTAGTGCAATGCACGGGACAATAAAAACATTGACAAACTTAAATTATAATTAGAACATAAATTGGGGTAAAAATAATACTAATGAAACTTTAATTTTCATTGTGAAAATAAAGGCTATTCTTTTCCTTTCAAATCTTCCTCTCATGCGGCTGGTGAATAATGAATTATCTTAGCAGTTGTTAAATTATCTCTTCATCACAGTGTTTATCATTGCGCAATTCTTTGACAGTGGTTGATGAAAAATAATTGACAACAAAGATGAAAAAGGATATGGAAGAATTCGGTAGAAACTAAAAAGAACATTAAATACTCTTCAATCAATCAATTTAAGCGATTAGATGTTATTGCAAAGTAAGTCCTAATCAACTTTAGTGTTTAAAAAATTAAAAAAAAAACAATGGCCTCCTAATTTTATGGTATGTGAAGATGTTAGTTTTGTATATGCTAAAAAGACAACCGACAAACAAACTTCTCAAAGCCAATTGATTTCTGATACGTGAAGTAGCTTGAAACGCACAGACATAACAAAATGAACTCTGATTGCAAAGGATTTTCGAGTAGTAAAGTAATGATTTGAATTTAAAGTTGACTTTTGGTTTAATGGATGAAACTATTCTCTCTTTATTCAAATGTAGGTAATGTTGGAATATTATGTATGAATTAGTATTAATTAACAAGCCCAATAAATTGGTCTTTATGATCTTGTGTGAACCGTGATAGGTGGACCACACAAGTGAGCCCAATGGGCAGAGGCCTAACCCACAACCCAGTAGCCGTCAGTTATTTCCTATCTCTTAACTGACTGAGTCAGAGATAATAGATAATATAATTATTTAATTATTTAATAAGGCGGTTACTGATTTGATCTATATAAGACGATTAGTCGGTAACCACAAACACACGACTCACTTCTTCTACTTCCATTATCTCTGAACTCTCTGAAAACTCTGGGGACCTGTGGGTTGTGTACCTGCCTATACTCGAGGTAATCGAGATCTCTCTAGCACTCATGGATTCTTCAGGTACGCATGAATTACTTTATTTTCATATCTAATTATACATATAAATTGAGATATTAAATTCAACACGTGGCATCAGAGCCTGGTTATGAATTTTAAATTTATATATATCTCAATTTTTTATTTATGTATGTGAATTGAATTCATGCTTCTTCTTCGAGTTATTCTTCAGTGTTGTTCAAAAAAAAAAATGGGGTTCTGTCATCGCCGCTGCACTTGACTGTTACCATCGTCATCGAGCTTCACCGGACGAAGGTAGTGTCTCCATGTGCGCCGGCGGTTTGTGGTGGCTGGTTGCTTCTGGGGTTGCCGGAGCAACTGTTTCCCTCTTCTCTTTTTTTTTTCTTTTTTTTCCTTGGTTTAGCGCTGTCAAATCACCGACGAGAGGAGTGTTCACGGCGTCATCCTCCTTCACCGGAGATAGGGACGGTGTCGTCCCTATGGCTACCGGCGATGGCCTTTTGGTCTGGCCGGAACTCCATGCACGTCGGCCTCTCTCCCCCCTTCCTCGTTCCCAGCTTGTGGCTGGGGAAGACCCAAAAACGGGTCAGGAATCGGATCCTAGGGATCCGGTTCCATGGTTCTGGGCCCATTTTCGTATGGGCCCAGATCTTGGCTTTTTTTTAAAAAAAAAGGAGGTTCTGGGCCCAAAATGAATTAGCCCAAAAAAAAAATTTCAGTTAATTGCATTTCGACTCAGTTTAAATTACCTCCTTTGGCCCATAATTTCTTAACTTTACGAATTAGCCCCATGATATTTCTATAAATTACAGTTTAGTCCCTTAAACTTCCAGAATTGCAATTTTGACCCAAATCTCTTTTAGAATTACTTATTTACCCCTGATTATCTTTCAAAATTTCACTTAAGTCCTAAATTTGTTTCTTAATTCCCAAAAGACCCTAAGGATATTCTTCTTTTTTTATTTTTTTTGTCCTAAGGTCATAAAATTTATGACTTTGTGAATTATTAATGATATTTAGGATCTTATAGCATTAATAATGGACATACCCCATAAGTGTGACATTATTAATGTGATTTTGATGGTTAGCTTGGAGGATAGGCTAATAGCACTCCTTTAATATGTTAAATATTTATTGTACCCTATAGGTATGGAAATGTTTAATACATTATTTTTTATGAACTTTTGTATGAGCTAAATTTTTATGGTATATGAGCCTTCTTGGTGCATGATTATAGTTGCATAATTGATAATCGCTTGTTGGGAAATTCTATTTTATAATTATGTTGTGCACGCATAATTAATATTTCCCATTTTTTGTTTTGCGATTCTTCATTTTCCACTTTTACGCAACTATCCTTTGTGAAGGTTCTCAATGGGACTAACTATGATGACTGAAACGAGTCCCTTAATATGTATTTGACCATTTCTGAGAAAGATTTAGCTCTAAGAGAGCCCAAGCCTGCACATCTCTCTTCCAAAATAGCCTTCCATAAATAATGGAGTGAGTCCAATCGGATCTGTCTAGCGATCATCAAATACACAATTGAAAAGGAAATTAGGGACAGCATTCCTAAAAATGATACTGCAATAGAGTATTTAAAAGCTATTAGTAACAAATACAAGAAGTTTGACAAGACTCAAAAGAACTATTATCTGTCACTTCTTGACAACACTCGATATGATGGAGTTTCTGGTGTCAAGGAGCACATTCTAAAGCTTGTTCATTACTATAACAAGCTTAAGTCATATGGGATTGATTTGGGTGAAAGTACCTTGGTTTACTGTATTCTTCAATCACTGCCATCAAAGTATGCATTCTTGAAGACTTCGTACAACTCATAAGAAGCTGAATGGTCTGTTGACCAGATGATATCGATAGTCACTCAAGAAGAAGAAGCTATAAAGAAGAATTTCTCTCACTCAATAAACTATGTTTCTCATGACTCTAGCAGCAAATCTGGAGGGTTATATAAGAAAAAGGGAAAGAAGCATGATGCCCCAAAGCCAAATAATCCAACCTTTAAGAAGGATGGTGATAAGAGTGAGAAGTCGAAGAAGAAACCCTTTAAGGGGTTATGCAATTATTGCAAGAAACCAGTCACATTAAAGCTAATTGCTTCAAATTGAAGAACAAACAAGAAAGTGAAGGTACAACTCTTCAAACTGCCCCTCTAGCTCTAGTTTATTTTGAATCTAACACCATTGAAACTTCCTTTGACTCATGGTGGCTAGATTCTGGTGCCATTGTACATGTTGTGAATTCTCTACAGGGGTTAAGAAACCAGAAGGTTTCAAGTGAGGCACAGAGGTCAGTCTTTGGCATAGCAGGGAGCAAGGCATCAGTTGAATGTATTGGAACTGTTTCTTTGTATTTAAATTCTGGTCATGTTTTACATTTGAACAATGTTGTTTATGTACCTTCTACGAAGAGGAATTTAATTTCAACTTCTGCATTGGATATTTATGGCTATTCATTCTTCCAAGGAAATGGAAAAATTAACATTTGTTTTGATTCCATTAATGTTGGTGTCGCTTCCTTGATATATGGTTTATATCGATTGAATGATTGGTCACTTGAACTTCCTAATCTTCATGTCAATATTGCTATTGGGCATAAATGTCAAAGGCCCAATGATAATTCCTCTATGTTATGGCATCGTCGTTTGGGTCATATCTCTAGAGAGAGATTGGAGCGCATGATCAAGCAAGGTGTCTTATGAGACCTTGATTTCTCAGATTTTGAGACTTGTGTTGACTGTATAAAGGGAAAATTCCTTGCTAGAGCTAGAACCAAAGGGGCAAAGAGGTCTGAAAACACTTTAGACCTAATCTATACTGATATCTGTGGACCTATCACGCCTCCGTCTATAGGTAGTTTTAGATATTTCATCACCTTCACGGATGATTACTCTCATCATGGATGGATTAAACTCTTACGTGAAAAGGGCGAGTCCCTTAATGCATTCAAGACCTTTAAAGCAGCAGTCAAATTGAAATCTAACAAGTTGATCAAGTGTGTGAGATCTGATAGAGGAGGAGAATTTTATGGGAGATATACTGAGACTGGCAGAAACCCTGGGCCATTTGCTTTGTACCTTCAAGAGCATGGCATTGAAGCTCAGTATACTATGCCTGGCACCCCGCAGCAAAATAGGGTTGCAGAAAGGTGAAATCGTACTCTCATGGATATGGTTAGGAGCATGATCAGTCACTCCTCACTGTCGGAATTCTTGTGGGGTGATGCACTTAAAACTATCATTTATATTTTGAATCAAGTTCCTAGCAAGTCAGTTCCAAAGACTTCATATGAGTTGTATTTTGGAAGAACTCCTGCGCTGAAGCATATGCGAGTTTGGGGTTGTAAAGCACAGGTAAAACCTTACAATCCATAACAGATGAAGCTTGATGCTAAAACTGTTGATGGTTTCTTTATTGGGTATTGCATTGGATCTCGTGGGTACAGATTTTATTGTCCAAATCACACTACTAGGGTAATTGAATCTGACCGAGCTTATTTCTTTAAAGATGCCTTAGATAGTGGGAGCTCTGTGCCTAGGCATATTACCTTGCATGATGAAAGTAGCATTTTGCCTATGCCTATCTTTACAAACCCTCATGTTGACAGAAATAATGCCGCGTGGATCAGGATGAAGCTCAAGATGAACCACTTTTAGAAGGTGATAGGGATCAAGACGGTCCCAAAAGGTTCGCAGGTCTGCTATTCCAGATGATTACATGGTGTATTTGCAGAAATTTGATTCAGATGCTATTGATAGTTTAGACCCAATATCTTACCAAGAGACTATTTCTAACTCGTATTCTTCTGAATGGTTGGAGGCTATGAGTGAAGAAATTGCCTCTATGTACCGCAATCACGTATGGGAGCTTGTAGAGCTATCAAAGGGTTTTAAACTAATGGGTTGCAAGTGGGTCTTTAAAACAAAACGAGGAGCTAGAGGTGAAATTGATAGATATAAAGCCAGACTTGTAGCTAAGGGCTACAACCAGAAAGAAAGTATTGTGTAACAGCCCTCCGCTCACCCCGCCTACCCAAGGTCTTTTGCGGCGCTGGACACTCTCCCCCCAGGCCCCACAACAGGGCGACCCCACCCCTTACGGTGAGCATCAGGAGACAAAGGCTTCCCCACAATAGTGTACGGATTATTCCCCTTGCGGAGAGCCTCCCCAAGTTCGATCCTCCAACCTCTCCTACATAACAAATGAACCTGGTACTATTGAACCACGTGGAGCCAATAGTACCAAACTTCGCCTCAACTTCGTTAAGGTAGTAGAGGTTGGAGGTTCGAGTCTGGGGAGGTTCCAAAAGACCCCCGTGAAGGTGGGGTAAGGAATAGCCACAGTACCACCTGTGGTAAAGCCGGCAATCATGTGGTGACATGTGTGTTGTCCAGCACTGGGAAAAGACCCTGGAGAGATAGTGGTGACCCAGAGGGCTGTTATATATTGATTACATAGAAACCTTCTCTTCGGTATCCACTAAAGATGCTTCTAGAGTGGTAATGGCTTTAGTTGCACAGCTTGATCTTAATCTTCACCAGATGGATGTCAAGACTGCGTTCTTGAATGGCGATTTGTATGAAGAAGTCTACATGACACAATCTGATGGTTTTGTTGAATCTAGTAAAGAACATCTAGTGTGCAGATTAAAGAGATCCATCTATGGGCTAAAACAGGCCTCTAGGTAGTGGTATCTGAAATTTGATGAAGTTATCACCTCTCTCAATTTTGTTGAGAATGTCTCAGATCAGTGCATCTATCAGAAGTTTGATGGAAACAATTTTGCCATTCTTATTCTCTATGTTGATGATATTTTATTAGCCAGCAATTCAATAAATTTTCTTAATGAGATAAAGCACCTATTGTCTTGCCATTTTGACATGAAGGACATGGGTGAAGCCTCCTTCGTTCTTGGGATACAAATTCATCATGATAGATCTCGTGGTATTCTTGGTTTATCACAGGCCACTTATATTGAGCGGGTACTTAAGAGATTCAAAATGGATTCATGTTCTCCTTCACCTGCTCCTATACAGAAAGGTGAGCTATTGTCAAAGTTACAGTGTCCCAAGGATGATAAGAAGAAGGCTGAAATGAGAAAGATACCATACGCTTCCACTGTTGGCAGCCTTATGTATGTTCAAGTGTGTACTCGACCAGATATAGCCTTTGCTATTGGAGTGTTGGGTCAATACTTAAATGATCCAGGTCCGGATCATTGGAAGGCTGCTAAGAAAGTTATGAGGTATCTTCAAAGTACAAAAGGATCATATGTTGACTTACAGAAGGTCAAATTCTCTTGAGGTTGTTGGGTATTCTGATTATGACTTTAAGGGTTCAGAAGATCTTGAAATTGTTGGCTTCTCAGATTCAGATTTTGCCTCATGTCTGGATGATCGTAAATTCACGACTGGCTATATTTTCATGTTGTCTGGAGGAGCTGTCTCTTGGAAGAGTGTGAAACAGACACTTACGGCAGTTTCATCTATGGAAGCTGAGTATATTGCTTGCTTTGAGACTACATATCACGCTATATGGCTGAGAAAGTTGATATCTGGCATGCACCTAGTTGAGTCAATATCACGTCCTCTAACCATTTATTGTAATAACAAATCTGTAGTATACTATGCTAACAATCACAAAAATTTCAGTCGTACAAAGCATTTTGATATCAAACTTATGTTTGTGAAAGAGAAAATTGCTGAGTCTCAAACCCGTGTGGTATGCATTCCTGGCACGCAGATGCTTGCAGATCCGTTGACTAAGGGCTTACCTGTAGAAGTTTTTCAAAATCATGTAACTTGTATGGGTATTGTGAATTCCTTTGATGCCCTAGTTTAGTGGGAGTTTGAGAACCTTTTATGTTGCAATTTCTCTTTAGGTTTTGTTTTCTTCTGTGAGTTATGTTCAATTCAGTTAGATGCGTCTATATCATTTGTATCCCTATAGGATTCAATGATTCTGTTGTGGTACGCTATGCATGTCACTTGTTTTTCCATAGGAATCAGTGATTTATGTTGTTATCTTACTGAACTGTGTTTGGAATAAAAATTTCATATTTTATTCAAATTATGAGATATCATATCACTTGTTTCCCCATAGAATTTAGTGATTTTGTGGAGTTTCATTTTCTAAATTTTGTTTGTGGTTTGTTTATACAACTTGCTTAATTAATGCAATCCAATTGGGAGATTGTTGGAATATTATTTATGAATTAGCATTAATTAATAAGCCCAATAGATTGGTTTTTATGATCTTGTGTGGACCGTGATAGGTGGACCACACAAGTGAGCCCAATGGGCAGAAGCCCAACCCACAACCCAGTAGCCGTCAGTTATTTCCTATCTCTTAACTGACTGAGTCAGAGATAATAGATAATATAATTATTTAATTATTTAATAAGGCGGTTACTGATATAATCTATATAAGACGATTAGTCGGTAACCACAAACACACGACTCACTTCTTCTACTTCCATTATCTCTGAACTCTCTGAAAGCTCTGGGGACTTGTGGGTTGTGTACCTGCCTATACTCGAGGTAATTGAGATCTCTCTAGCACTCATAGATTCTTCAGGTACGTATGAATTACTTTATTTTCATATCTAATTATGCATATAAATTGAGATATTAAATTCAACAGGTAATGCAAAATAAAAATATTGCATAAAATATTTCTCAATATCCCATACATTTTTACCTCTTATATTACAATAAATTGTTTATAAAAATTTAACAAAAGGCTCATAAGATGTTGCGTATGTTGTACCTATTGCTGCAAAAGAAAGAACTTCAGTATGGTCACTAGGAGCATTATAAAAAGTTAGAATCATGCTTTGATAGTCAAAAAAGGAACTTACATGTCACAGGAGTAGTGTCTAGAAGCATTTGAGAAAAGAACAAAGCATCCTAAAAATGTACTTATTTAAAAATTGTTTGGTTAGCCGCAAGTCTATTTCTTTTCAAATGTATGAGCTCTACCTTGAGAGAGAGAGAGAGAAAGAGAGGGATGTCTTCAAATGGAATTTGAATATGAAATCTAAATTTGAAATTGTAAAAAGGAAAGACAAAAAATGGTATGGAGAAAGAGGACAAAAATTCTCAGAGCATTGAGAGAATTAAAAGCTACAACGAAAAAAAAGTAAAAAGTAGACTAAAATGAACCAAATATAGGGGTGGAAAACAAGAGATAAATGAAGAGGGTGAGGAACTAACAGAAGCAATTAGTGAGGAAGTGGGGGCATGGGGCTGATTATCTTTATAGTATTATCATAGACTGTTATTATTAGCAATATATAGCAGTTTATTGTGGTAGTTTATGATAAACTATTATGCTATAATTTAGAAGCAACTATTAGCAGTTGCATTACACATATAGTAGTAAGATGCATTAGGATTCATACTCACTATTTATTTGAACTTGTGTTGGAGATTTCCCTTGATAAAAATATCAAACAAATTAATGATCAACTGATCAAGTAATTAATTAAAAACAAAAAACATGCTAGGAAACATTACGAAGAATTCCACTTAATAAGCAATATGTTAGTACCTTCTTCATGGATTATAATACTATTGATGATATATTGTTGAGGTTATTTATGCATTGCTCAACATATATTGCTGTTTATTAATTATCAACACATTAATGGTTTGGCATGCACACCCGTTATTGGAAATATACAAGTGTTAATGAAAAAAACTTTGATTCTACAATTATCATCCAAAAGGTTGTGCATTGTGGTGCAAAGCAATAAGCTAATAACTCATTTAAAAAAATATATACTAGTCAATAACCAAAATAAATTTGAGTATAACACATTATGATACATAAGAATAATACGGAAAAGAGATAGAAAAAAAGAGTAAAGAGAGAAGGAACAGAGAGATAAGAGGGAAAGAGAAAGAATAGAACAAAGAAGAGAGAAAGAGAGACAAGAGATTTTAGGTAATATGATCAATCCATTAGAATACCTAAAAGCATAAAGATTACAAAGGTATCTCTAGTATTTATAGGCTCCTAATCCTTGTAACGACCTAAATGTTATTTCCCTTAATTAATTTTAATTGACTAATAGTAACTAAGTTTTTGATATTACAATTACATAACAATACTCCCCTCCTAAAAGACCTCTGCTCTCAAAGGTTGTGTACAACAATTTAAGGGAACTTATGCTGAAATATTGAAAAGAGAGCATTAAACTTCTTAAAATCTACTGTTCATTATTCTTAGTCACTGTTCACTGTCACTGTGCATTGCTATTAGTCACTATTGATGCTAAATAAATGGAAATAATGAGCACTATACTTGAGCTTAAAAGCATTTTTAGTAATCCTCCTTTGTACCATACAAGAACAAATAAGGGGGTAGGGAGGAGTTAAAGACAAAGAAAAGCCTAACAAGATAGATTTTTCAATGGGTTGATTGTAATGTTTTTAAGTGACATTAGGCCTATACAATTACCCTAATTCAAAAACTGGTTCAGGTTCAATAAAGATAAAAGGTACAGCTTCTGTGTCTAAAGTCTCCACCTACGTGATAGGTTAGGTTTTAACTTATCAACCTTTATAGGACCTAACTATATGACTTGCTGAATAAAAAAAAATAAGGAGTTCCTTTTTCTTTCTTGAAACTTAAACTTATATATTGAGTACTGGTGATAGCTAGCATCTACTAAAACTCCACTTACTTGATATGGAGGATAGCTGTCTTTAACCTATGCACCCACATGTGTAGACCCCAATAAAAACCATTGAAGCTTGCTCTCACATACCCTTCTTGTTGTGAAAAGTCCACCAATGTCATGTAGCTGTGAGAAGTCTAGAGTCTTTGAATGGGGATGGGTAAGACATACACACATTGAAGAGAAGACAAGAGGGGGCGGTGATGATGGAGCAAACAACCACAAAGTGTATAGAGTTGTAAAATCAGACTACAATGGAGAAACTAGAGAAGACAGTAATAGAAACACCCAAAAAATAAGAGACAGCAATGGAGAAGCTTGTGATGGAGGTAGAAAGATAATAATAGGTAATAATGGGTTGATTGAAAATAAAGGCGAAGAGAAAGTTGGTACAGATGGTGATAATGGCTCTTCAAGTGGATAACATTGATGTTTCAAACAATATTGGGTACCCAGACTCAAGTTAAGATTGATGGTTTAACCTATACCAGTAGCAAAAGAGCTTAATAAGTCATGTTTATAGATGCTCAAGCCTACTTTACTTTTCAACTCGCATAAAGAAACCTTCTTGAAATCATTGCCATTGTCTTGCAATTCTTGGTGTTCTTGCACCAGTAAGGAAGGCCTAACTTCAACTTTAATCGTTCTAGTTATGGGATCTTCGTGATTTCTAATGCCATTCTTAGATTGTTGATTCTTGCAATCTTGTAGAAGGGTACTTCCTTTATCATTCTCCAAAACCTCTCGTAACCCATAATTATCTTGAAGTGCCTGTGCCTTCTTTTCTATCTGACGTATAAGCATGATTTCTTGCATTCTTGCAAGACTTCTAGCTTCTTGCATTGTTCTTGGTTTGAAGAGACACATTAGTTCTATAAGTTCTAGCTTAGGCTCGGTCATATATGCAGAAATCAAACATTTTTCTTGCAATTTTAACCTACTAGTGTGTCTATCAAAGAATTAATTGAATTCTTTCACACTCCCTTATTGACGAAGCCATATCTGGTGGTCATCCTTATATCGGAATGAATGGTGTGCCATGGTCGAGAATGACTGGCTCTAATGCCAATGATACATAGGAATAATATGACAAGGAAAGAGAAAGAGAGGAAAGAGAGAAGGAACAGAAAGATATATAAGAGGGAAAGAGAGAAGAATAGAACAGAGAAGAGAGATTCTGGATAATATGATCAATTCATTGGAATAGCTAAAAGCATAAGGATTACAAAGATATCTCTAGTATTTATAGGCCTTTAATCCTTGTAACTACCTAAAGGTTATTCCCTTAATTAATAGTAACTAACTTTTTGATATTACAATTACATAACACATTACCTACTACTCTACTCAATAAACACATGTAAACTGTACATGCATTTAAGTTATCATGAATGTAACAGCAAGTCATGCTTCATCTAGTACCCCTTATGTGAAAATGTAACTGAACATAAATAAAAATTTAAAATTAGCAATGATTTTTTGAAACTGAGCTAAGACGGATTAATTTTTCAGGACCAAGGGCAAGACTTGAGCATTATGTACTCAATTATCTCTCCATTTTTCTATCTTATTTCAATACTTCCATTCTCATTTGATGTTGATACCTTTATCATCACCACACATTGCTTAACCAAAATTTTCTTAATTAAGTTCTTGATTTAATTCCATTAAGTGTGTGTGTATTATAAAAGAAAAGCATTTGTTTAAAAACACAATAAAATCTTTAAGTACAGCATGAAACTTCTACACTATGTATGTGAATACAACATTCCACAAGCATATAAGACCTAATAAGCTAAGAATCTCAATCTTTTCTTAATGAAAAAAATATATAAGCACATGTCATATGCAATGTCAATATTACGTCATCTCTCAAATAGGAAAATAGGAAAAAATGTGGATCTAAGCCAAACAAAATAAAACATAAAAGAAAAAAGTGTATAAATTTAATGAGTAGGTAGGGAGCGATCATATTCAAAAATACCTATGCACTATTGTCAAACTAATGCGTGCCCACTTGTGATTGTTAAAGCAATTCTGGAAAACCCCCAAATATATAACCACAATATTAGAAAATCTCTAAAAATTTTATAACCAAAATTTTATGACATGTAAGAAAATGTAGGTGTTAAATGGATGATTAAAATAAAAAAAATAAAACATAGATGATAAAATATTCAAACTTATTGGCATAAAAATGAAGAAGATGAAGAAGATTCAAACTTGAAGGAATGAAATCTAAAAAAAATAAAGAAAAGAGCAGAAAGAGAAACTTCAAGATAAAGATGCAGTACTTAGTTCAAATTTCAAGAGAGGAGAAATGAATCTAGAGGATAGAATGATAAGTTTACTTTTGACAAAATCTTTGCTACCTTTTTCATCCCAAACCAAACTATTGGGGAATCAAATTATTTTATAGATTTGATATTGAAACCTTCATAATCAGCAATGAAATTGGAAACATAGAAGATAAATCCTAATAGAGAATATATATTTATAGATAGTTGGAAACATAGAGCAAGAGTGTCAGCAAGCATTTTCACTAAGGCACGTGAACGAAGGACTTTTGCACTTTTAAGGATTGGGAATGACAGATGCAAGTGGCGAAGATAATTAACTATAAGCTATAATAAATAAAAACATATACCAGTTAAGTAAAACCTAAATCCATCACAGATCAAAACCTCATATCTTGTAATCATTGTACAACAATTGGGTAAAACTCAAATCCATCACAGATTAATTTCTCATGCTTGAAAGGATTAAGAGGTTTGGGTAACGATCTCACCTCTCTAGCTATTGAATTCCATAATAAAAAGGACATATCAAAGAGTTTGATATAGAGAAAGCTATTACTCAAACTAACAATCTTATGGTATATCTTCCATAGGGTGTTTTGAAATTAAACTACTCATATCTCGCGATCAAGCAAATATAAGGGTAAGGGCTCAGGTTCACTTGGGATATATCATCTGTTATGACAAATGAAAAGAAGAAAAGGGTTTTAAAAATGTTTATAATGATTTCTTCGAGAAAATATGGTATTTCACCATTCTTTTCCATCTACCCTGTAATATTCTCCAAATCTAAATGTCATAAACTCATAACCAAAGTAAATCAAAGGACTAAACCCATAAAAGATTATCAAGTTTTCATAAGTCACAATTAGGAGAAACAAGTTCTTTAAAATTTTAGTGGAAGAAATAATTCACAAAACATTTACAATATGATCCCAAGATTTATAGCATATAAATCTCCCAAACATTTCCATTAAAATTAAATCAGAGCTTTAAAACAATGCGGAAGCTTGGGATTCGATTAAGACCTAAAACATTAAGTTTCAAACTAAAAATAGTGAAATTATGTAAAAAAAAAGAGTCATGCACCGCGACTAAATGTCAGTACACTGTGGCTCACTCACCTCGGTGCCATGAGTCTTAGCGCATTGCACGAAATTTGACAGCAAATAGTTGCTATCATTTGAGAGCAATGAGAATGAACTTTCGACGCATTTTAAATCTCCGTCTGATGTTTGATTAAAATAGTTTCAGTGTTTACACAGAGCTTTCTCCTAATTCTAGCTAATGATATAAATTTAAATTTCATACTTAAATTCATTTTTTATGAAGAGTTGGACACCAAAACTCATTTTATTACTTTTTTGCATAAAACTCACAATAATGGTGTTCCCAATTCATATACAAGTGTCAAGAGCTTACACCGACCACTCAACCCTGCTCAATAGACTATAGGGGACTTGTGCGACACACCACACTCAACTAAAAACATATAAATAATAAATTCACCACTCAACCCCAAATTTCACAAGATATAAGGGGGATGAATTTCTTGCACAAACCAATCATTTTCATTCCAGATCATTTCAAATACATATATTTTTACTTGCACAAGTATTTTAGCCCTAACCAAGGGTTTACAATCACAACTCACTAACCCAGGACACAAAATGCACAATTATGACACAATATTAATGCAAGTAGTACAAAATCAATGGTATGTGACCTAGTTGGCAATGTAACAATATAAATATACATAAACAAAGTAGAAAGGCATAAAAATAGGTTTTCACCCAAAATCTTACACCTCATAATGCTTTCCTTGAACCGAATTTGATGAATTAGGCCCTGAAAATATTGAGAATTGAGAGGTGAGTACAATAACCAAGTTTTATTTAATCTATACAGTTGCATATCAATTTAAAACAGGTGCAATTGGTGAATAACACACCCATATACACATGAGAAAACATAGCTACGGTCTATAATACTAACAACCATATGGATAGGCTTTAAACACATATAATTATCATGGGGTTGCAAAAATACCTACTATATACCCCTAACACATACCGAATTACAATAATAACAACCATATAGTCGGATCTAAATACATGATTAAATGTCAACCTTATACCCTCCTATTACTTCCGACATGAACTGGTGGCTATTTGATGGCCATGTCGTTCGCTGACAAACCTAGCCTTTCACTTATAAGAAGTTACCAGGCCAAAGTCAACTTACTCATTTGTGTAATCTGGTTTTCTTTAATACTAACAACCATGGGGTGTCGTATCTCTAATTTAGCCTCCTCATAAACTGATGGAGACTAGTTAAGTTCGAGTCTCTCATAGAATAAGTGAAACAATCCTAAATCAAATATGAGATATGAGCTACCTCTCGATTTCAATGATCAATGCCAAGGTAACATGGGATGTCCTTTATGCTACTCTCTATTTTGTTTTGCATAGTGCTTAATGTCATTTCGCTGTATCGGTTCCCAAGTTATTTTAGTGGACATTTTAATATATTTAAGACAGCTCATCTTCTACAATTCTAGCTATTTCAATGTTATCTTCTATGTTCGTATCTCGAGTGTACAATCTATTAATGCAAACTTCATGATTTCCTCTTGCATTCCAATTTGTCCGGGTTATCTAACTCTCCCTTACATTTAAATTGTCATTCATTTCTGCTAGATTTTATGATTAGAATTCTCTCTCGGGCCAAAAAAATAAATTTCAATTCCACCAAATCAAATCATTATTGAGTAAGCTTCATCAACAACCATTGTTAATTTACAAGACAATTTATAAGAAACGTCTGATAATTATCTAAATCACCGTATATCAACAAAATATCTTTACATCCCAGGATCGATCTAAGAATTTACTTCGTTTGTTAAAATATTTTTAGTGTAAATCTTAAAAAGACTCATTATTACACAAAATCAACCACTTTACATACTTTTTACCAATCTCCCTTAACAATTTCAAATCTATACATATAACCTTACATAACTATGCAAAATTTAAAATTTCCTGATATCAACTTTTCCTTATTTATTAATCAATAAAAATCTACAACTATAGCAATACCTAACAAAATTACCCCAAATTCCATTCATAACATAAAAACATAAATGTTCACTTTTAAATAATATCCTAAATATTATTATTTACATCGCATTACCCGGCTGGATTAAATATATTAACCTAAACACGTATATATATTTCCGGCTAAAAACATTAAACTTTTTAGATAAACTAGCTCATTGTCATATCATATTATTATGACTGTACCAAACTTCAATACTCCCTCCATTCGGTAAGAAAAAACAAATGTGCACTTGCCTTAGAGTGATAAACAATTTCCCTGCGTTCATCGACAGCTGCCATCAAATCAAATTAAACAATTGCATTTAACCACCACACATTTTCCTTCTTTTTTTTTTTGCAATTTAATAATACAATACCAAAATCAATTAAATCGATGTACTTCATTGAAAATTATACGAACTCAGTGCTACAAAAACTAAACTTCCATAAACGTCTGATCCACCTAATGCTAAACGTCAGGCTCCTAATATGTAAAATAGATCCAAACAAGTTATATCTGCCACTGATCTTTTACTTGACAAGTCTGTTCTTTGATAAATTACACTTAACACACCCACCTATGAATAAGTACTTCCGGATTCAATAATCATAACTTCTATGCATTGCTTTTCATGATTTACTTTACGTTTGAATTCCTGAATTACAAAATTACAAAATATAACCATAGCAAATATAAACAAATTATCGAAATTACACTTTTAGAAATCTAACAATGCCATGAGATTATGAATAGAGTTCAATATTACTTTTTAAGTCACTCATAAACCTTATATTTGATTTTAAAATTCCTGTCCATTGATCAACTTACACATACATTAACATTTCTCAGTTCAACTCTCAACCAAATTAAATTCTATTGCACTCATATCAATCATTTTAAAAAACCATTTGTGCGCGCATGCGTGCTATTTTGATTTACATAGCACTTCACTTTTTTTACTTGTATCTTTAATTTTTTTTTATCATGCAATATGTCATAAGTTACATCCATTAACAAAAAAATTTATATAGCATCCATCAACTTATAGCATCCATCAACAAAGTAAAATGATAAGGTTGGCCAAATTGTTGATACCCATTAATTTTGCATTATACATTATTTATAAAATTAATTTTATGTGGCCCAATTCTTTAATGGACACTGTTGCTATTACAACAAAAAATCTAGCAAATATAAATATTCAAGCAATCGTTTAAGGAACTATAAGACATGCAATCATTAATAATATTATTTGGGCTAAAACTAAAATGCCACTTGCAAAGGCCATAGTATAAAATAGGTTGAGCAATTCAAGGGTTACTCAAAAGAAACGAGCTCAATCTACTTTAGCTATACCAAAGCAATGCTCTAAGAGAAGGAAAATGACATCGTCCCCATCTATAATCTCCAAACAAATACCTATAAAGAGCCAATTTTTATGTGAAGGTAATATCATTATGTTTTCAGTCCAACAAGCAGTTTTTTGTTTTTCCGCAAACATATTGAAGTGACCAAGATGACAAATCTATAATCTCCTTGAGCTTTCTTCCTCAAACTTATTTATTACAGCACATATCACCATTAATAATTACTCTAATGCTCTTCTAAAATTCATATATTCATATTATACAAATGCCAGGTAATTTATGGAGATTGGAGAGCACAATTTACACAACACAAAATCATTTAATTCTCGATAACTTTATAAATTCACAACATACATACATACATACATACATACATACACACACACACACACACACACACACACACACACACACACACACACACACACACACACACACACACATATATATATATATATCATACAACATGTTGTTTGCCAAAAACAATCTAATGCAAAACAATACAAGTCCAATGGCAAGATCTAGCAGTCCAACAACAATATCTCCTGGACACAATACACGCACACACACACATCATACAACTTATCTTGCAAAATTTTAGTTAACTACTTCCAATTTACTCACTAACTTACCCATATATTATACCTCCTTCACTCTGCAACATTATCTCTCCAATTTATATAGCAAATTTTTACGAAGGTAATATGAACTACTTGTGCAACGCATGGAGTGTAAGATCTAGTTGATAGTTAAAAAACCGTCTCCATCCTCCATGGCACATAGCCCAACACGAGCCAGATGTGTGCACGGAGCCATAAAGACAAAAATGGCTCTATGAACAATAAAATGAATCTAGAACCATGAAAATGGGAACTGGCTTGATAGAACTCCCTTGTATAGTTATATTATAGGATATATTGACAATGGTGGGTCGTTTTTGTTGAACTTTCTGCTCACACGGCATCGTCAGCAACACATCATATTTAAAAAATAAAAATAAAATCACAAAAAAAAAAAAAACAGAAAAGAAATCTGAAATTTAAAAAGGGTAGAGACGGGTTCGGACTCCGGAGCATTTTGAACAAGCGTCGGAAAGGAGGCAGACCATATAGTGGATTTGAAAATAAAACCAGATATGGTTTCGAGACTAAGGACCTATTTAGTTGGAGGGGAACCCCTCCCCTTCTCCCCTCACCTCCCTTCCCCTTCATTCCCCCACCTTCCCTTTTTTCGAACTAAACAAAGCCTAAGAAACTAACCAAACAAAGCCTAAGAAACTGTACCGAAGTGGTAGCTTCGATCTTTGTATTATTGCTGTTCTTGAGTTCTTCCCCCAGATTGACGCAGCTTGTTCTTCATCGTGTGGCAAAATCCGCAACATATCGCATCCTTTTCGTCTGAAAGGGGACCCCCAAACATTGCGGCGACAAGAATTACGAGTTACAGTGTATCTACGGCAACGGTGATGTCCTCGTATTACGCACTCTCTCCGACGAATTCTACGTGCAGTTGATCAACTACACCGATTCCAGAATCGGACTTGTCGATCCAAACTTCCATGATGATCGCTCCAATAATTGCTCCTCCTTCCTCGCTACTTGTTGTACGCCGGGAATTTCAGTAGTTCCGGCATCTTCAGTCTCGGATATCCTGATTATGAAGTAAGATATATGAAGTGTGAAAGAGAAGTGAGGGACAATCCTTATTACATCGACAACGTATCATTGGTGGACTTGGAGATGGCTGCCACGCCATTGTCGTCACGCTGTCGTTGATTCCTTACGATGAGTTCCTTAAGCCGCGGTATGTTGATATCCACCTGAACTCGCAGGTCTTTGGATCTGAGAGTCTGTGGGTTTATAAAGGTGTGTTATTATATATGTTTTAATTTCAGATTTCTTTTTTGCTCGTTGTGATTTTATTTTTTTAATATATTAGGCACATAAATAAATTTGATGTCTTGCTAACAAGGATGCTATGTAAACGTTGTTTGTGATACAAAAACGGGTCAAGTGACTAATTTTCCTTTTTATGAATTATTTTTCATGATTTATTACCATATATATAAGATTCTGTCGTGGACTTCTACCCAGACTAGCAGACAAGAGAATCAGGGCAATAAAAGCTTAGCACATTTGCATTGGATTCTAGCTTCAATGACCATAGGTTAATTTGTTATGACTAATTGTCAAATTTTGGAACGTGATTGAAAAGGAAATCAATTTTTTAAAATTATTTTATAACATTGTAGCATCCGCATTACGATGGATTTACAGCATGCAGAAGTGTCTGTATTGCACGAGAACAAGCTCCCAATATGGAAGAAGTACTGTCAAAGAATGTTAATTTTGATGAGAGATATTTGCTTCCAATATCGTGCCTCATAAATTTATAAGATTTTGTGTATATTTTCGCGGACCATTTTTTACCATTCGGAGACCTGTGGTTTACTGGTTTACTGCTTAACGTCACTGCCAATTCCATTTTATAGAGTTTTCAACGCAGTCCAGATATGACTATAGTTGATCAAATCCAGTATATCCAATCCAATGAGTTCTCGCTTATCAATGGTCTTCCGCCCTTCACCTGCTATTTTCTTCCATCTGGTAATTATTTGAGCAATTTTGACATGAATATTCTTTGTAAATCAATATTTTCCTTGTCTTATATTGTCCTTGTTTCTTCTTGCACCTGCTCGTGAAATTTTTAAAGGCGCTAATCTTCGTATGCGAAGAAATCATGAAGCTGAGTTCATGCGTCACCTGCATAGTCTCTACTCTCTTTTCCTTATTAGATATTATTTCTCTATTAACTTGCAATCTTGAACATTTGATGTTGGCTCTTACTGCGATGATAATTGTCTTATCATTGACGCCGTGCTGGTATGTTATGCTCAGACGTATTGAGCAGTGCGCTAGTTCAGACTCAGAATTTTCTCTTGGAACTACAAGATGAAATTAACCACTCTGCTAAACTATTACCCCCCATAAAGTCAGCGTCAGCCAATTTGGCACGAATTCTGAGTTCAACGTTCAATAACGCCACTAATATTTCATTCTCTGACATTGAGACCAAAGTTGGTATCTTTCTGGTTTTTCTCATCATATAGAAAGACGGCTCTACTTGGTTTTTAACCTTTTCCTTTTTGTGTGGTTCTGTTACAGGTGGCTCCAGTGTTATTTCATGCATTTGAGATGGTTCCTCAGTTGTCCGAAATCTCATACATTGGGATGGATGGTCTATTTTTCTCATACTACACAGAACACAATCAAACTCTTGCATTGTACTTCAACTCTTCCTTTTCTTCAATCTCGGGTGCTTCAGTAATTGCATACCATGTTCAACCTGTAAATCGTGACACTGGTGGTTTATATGGTGAAGCCGTAATATACAAGCACCCTGTTAATACGAGTTGGACCCAGGAAGCAGTCAACAGTTCAAACGGATATGCCTCAACGGGATACAAGTGGAGTGACAGTCATCAGATTTTATTTCTTAATTTGGTGAGAATTTCAATAACTGGAGTTATCTCATTAGGACTTCCAGCAGCGATAATTACAGACTTTGTCTCTCCTAGTAGGCGTCAAGGTGCAAGCTTGTATTTGGCTTCCAAAGATGGAAAGGTGCTTCTACAGGGAATCCAACATGCCCATATAGTATTCTATAATGATACGGCTTCGTTCCATTCAATGAAACCAAGTGATGAGCAATCGAGTTATCAGGGTACCGTCTCATGCAAGGCTGAAGCCGCTGCTACTGTTTTGAAAATTGGGGATAGTCAATATTGGACGCGCTGCTCGTCAATTGATAGAATGGGAGTAGAATTGGTGCGTTTTAATCAATTTACACCTTCCCTTTGTTATACATGCATGAGGAAAAGAATAGGAAATTAGAGTAGCTGCATCATATTCTCTCTGTTATGAATTACGACTCGTGTCATCTTTGCTGCAATACGTCATATTTATTAAAAATTTAGAATGGTAATATAAGCATATATTTTCCTCCAAGTCTATGAAATCTAACCGTATCACTATTTCAAGGAAAACTAATAATATTCAAAGCTTAAACTTTTAAAGGGTATATATAACTGTAGTTGGATTATGTTTCAGGTGTACGTCTTGGCTGTTCCCCAGAATGGATTGGTGACCTTTGTGCAGGAGAGTAGAAAACGGGGATTGATACTAATGAGTGCAATGATAGTGATGCTATTGGTCTCTATCTTTGGTTATGTTAAATGCTATAATGGGTCGGCGAGAGATGCACTTGTGTGCCTCTCTCATCAAACAAATGGAAGCCCACAGCAAGCAGAGAGGAAGAGTATGAATAAGAGCCGAGCATTTGCTAGTGCTAGCCATGATATTCGTGCTTCTCTTGCTGGTCTTGCTGGTTTAATAGAGATGTCCTATGAAGAAGTTATCCCGGGTTCAGAACTAGAGGCCAATTTAAAACAAATGGGTGTTTGCACAGAAGACTGACTTGGTAAAAGTGTTCGTTCAAATTACTCTGAATTGTACATAATCCTAAATCTTTTACTAATTTATTTCTCTGGTCCCTTGATATAGCAAACACTTCTTCTTTGTGTTGAGCTTTCATGGAATGCACTGACTTCGCCACTTTACTTACAGGGCTATTGAATTCTATTCTTGATACAAGTAAGATTGAGGCAGGGAAAATGCAGCTTGATGAAGATGAATTTGATCTATCCCAAGTCATAGAAGATGCAGTTGATTGGTATTATCCTACAGCTATGAAGAAAGGTGTTGATCTTGTCTTGGACCATTGTAACGGTTCAGTTATCAGATATTCGCATGTCAAAGGTGACACAGGAAAGCTTAAACAAGTTTTGTATAATTTAGTGAGCAATGCTGTTAAATTTACTAACGAGGGACACATAGCTGTTCGAGCTTGGGCTCAAAAGCCAAGTTTCCAGAACTCAATAATGGCGTCTAAAAGTACAATTCTATCAAGCATTTGGCATGCTTATTTTATGAGAAAAATGAATCAGATAAGTAGAAGTAAGAAATGGAGTCCAACAAGATCCAAGCTTGTTGGAGTTTGTGTTTGAAGTAGATGATACTGGAAAAGGAATTCCTAGGGAGAAGCATAAGTCAGTGTTTGAGAATTACGTTCAAGTCAAAGAAACTGCTTCAGGACTAGGAGGCACTGGTTTGGGACTTGGTATTGTACAATCGATGGTAGGCACCAACTTCTTCTTCTTCTTCTTTTTCATTGTCTTTTTTTAAGCAAATAGACTTCTTCTTAGTTGTTCCCAATGAATTCAATGCTAAACTTGGAAATTATTTTCGTAGGTACGTTTGATGCATGGGGACATTGAAATTGTGGAAAAGGAAATAGGTGAAAAAGAATCATGCTTTAGATTCAATGTCCTCCTTCACGCGTGTGAGACAGTCACAGGTGGTAGTATCACTAAAGAAGATAATGATTCAGGAGGTGACTTAAATCTCAATCATCTTCAAGTTCAAGATATAAACATCCCTAGTTCGGGTTCTAGCATCTGTTCCCCAAGCCCAAAATTACCTATTTTTGCCTGTAGTAGGTCAGGGGCTTCTTGCATTGTTCTTTTGATACAAAATTAAGAGCGACGAAGGACGGCCCTGAGGTTTAAGGAGAGCTTAGGGATTATAGATAAGGCTGTGAAGCAGTGGGAGCATTTGTCTCGTACTCTTAAGAAGATCAAGCAAAAGGAGCATAATTCTAGCCAGAGCTCTATAGGAACATCAGATACCAGTTCTAGGCCAACATCTCAAAATTCTAATTCCAGGGCCAAAGGATTTCCTCTGAGTGCTACAGATGGAAACGACTACATGCCTTCAATTTTTAGCAAGTTAGAAGATAGAGCTTCCTTGGGTTTGGTTCTGCTTGTGATTGATTCAGCTGCAGGACCCTTTTCAGAACTTAGCAGAATGGTGTCTGCATTCAAAAGAGACCTTGGGAGTCCTTGCAAGGTAGTTTGGTTAAATAAACCACTTGTGTGTGGAGTCAATTTCGAAGCACTTGATGAGGATGCATCAGACCTTGACGACATTATCCTGTCCAAGCCATTTCATGGTGGTCGTTTGTTTGACGTCATAAGGCTTCTTCCTGAGTTTGGTGGTAGTTCAACTAGTATATCTAGAATTGGGAGAGTAAGGAGGGGCATTTTTCATGATAGACTTAGGAAACCATTCAAAGATTCCCACATCTCAAGATATCAGTCACCTATATTGGATCGAGCAAAATTTTCCGCAGCTAATGCAAGCCCATTTCAAGACTATGGTAGTTCATCGAGGAGGGATCAATTGTATTCTTCTGGTAGGCCCAGCGCAAGGAATTCTCCAATTGACCACGAAGAGATACAAGAGTTTGATTATTCAACCAATGACAAGCCTTTGGGTGAAAAGAAATTTTTGATTGCTGAGGACACTGAACTTCCACGCAAGATAGCTTTTAAGACTTTGATGCAGCTAGGTGCAAGTGCAGCTAATGTGAAGGAATGCAAGAATGGCGAAGAAGCAGTGAATCTAGATGAAGAGAGTTTAAAAGGGGCTTGTCCTTATGATTACATCATAATGGACTGAGGTAAAGGCTAAATTTTGAACTAACCTGTTTTACGGAGTTTTGATGAGGGGTTAATCACGTAACGATGATACATTTATTTATGTTGGGGTTATTGAACAGATGCCAGTAATGAATGGATTTGAGGCAAGAAGGCTGATAAGGAAGATGGAGAAGGGGTATGGAGTTCACATCCCTATCTTGGCTTTAACAGCTCATACATCAGGGGAGGAGACCAACATGACGAAGGAAGCAGGAATGGACGCTCATTTAGACAAGCCACTTAAAGCAGACCATTTACTGGATGCCATAAGAAACATGCACAATGATAGTCTGAATTGGCGTGTTGTCCCGACACAACATTTAGTACTCGCTCAGAAGCTTGCGTTTCTATTTTTATGTTTAGTTGTTTCTACTAGCAGTCGATTATATCACAATCATGCTAAGCTAATAACCATGGAAGGGCTTGTTAGTTTTGCTGGAAAAATTATTATAAATCAGTATCACAAGAATGCTAAGTGCTTGAAGCGGCTCCCCAGGTCATCTTAACTTGGTAATCAATCCCCGAACGCAGGAAAAACGGCTAGTAACCTATACCAATCCTACTTGTAAAGAGCGGATTGCCACCGAGCACCTCCATAATAACGCCAAATGTAAAGATGTATCTCACCAAGGCCAGGATCGTAAGCGCATTTGAAGCTGGATTTGCGAATGAAGATTCGTTGACTGAACAAAATTGGAAGCAATGCTATTCGCGGCACATAATTCCCCTCCTCGTTGCCTATTACCATTTCTCCCATCCATCTGAAAAAGCACAACGACATGAACATGCCAATTACCTCGGCTATCTACCTGTCTACGCTTTGCCAGAGAAAAACCCAACACACCACTCATCGTGTCCTTCCCTCGACAAGAAATTGATCGCAGATGTGCTTTGGAATGTGACTGTCTGGCTGGGATTGGCCTCCACAACACTATCATACTGCAAACTGTAATGCCTTGACCTACTAATTATGAAATCCCGGTCGTCGTGAAAAACCCTCCAATTACTAAAATGCTAGCATGCCAGTGAAACCTTGCTTCCTACTCAACCGTTCGTTGTTGATACTCTATCCACTTCTAAGTCCAAGTTAGCACCACCAATCTGGGACATGTCCATTCGCACTCAAAATATTAAAAGCGATAATACCACATTTTTAGTACCATCAGTACCATGCATGTGTACTGTTCACCAGGCGTGGCCTACAAAGAATGACCAAAGCATTCAAATATGTAGAAGGGCCAGAAAGCCCACCTCTATCATTACGCAGATAATTGGCATCTACAAAGATAAGCCAGAATAGATATACACACGCCCACGGATACACACGAAGCATCTTAGCCATCTCCATTCTTCTTTCTTTTGTTTTGCTTTGCTTTGTTTTGTTTTTGTTTTTTTTTTTTTGTACCTATAGACCAACTCATACCCAAAATTGGATTAAAGAATGGAATGAAATTTAAGATCAAAAATCCGTATTACACTTTCTATATCCTCTCAAGTTTTCTTCTAAACCAATCTGATGTGCGCTTGATCTTGCTCAACAGCGCAGGATTTTTTGTAAAGAAATTCTCAGCATTTGTTAGCATTACCATGATATCGTGCCTAGCACCTTCCACGCTCCGATAATAGTCATTCTTCAACCTTGATAGAATCAATTGAGGATATAACGGAACAGGAAACCTGCAATACAAGCCAATGAATTTCAATTTTTCACTCGATTATCTAGCCACTGATTATACTTAAAATGAAACCACTCCCCATCGTTCTCACTTCCCCCCTTTCTGCCAACGTCCTTTTTTTAAGGGAAAAAAAATCAAACTAAAGGCTTGCTTGCAACTAGTATCAGTTAGGAAGTGATAAGAAGTCCTGATATTCCCCGGACCTGGCTTTATCAAAATCACAAAGGTACATCTCTTCACTTCTTTCTGATAAAGTAACAAATTTTAATTTCATACTTTTGCAAATATTGTTTTCACACCTGTTTAAAAAGTCTGACTTCTCAGCTGCTCGGTTCAATGCCTGCATACCATCACTATCCTGCATTAAGGGGGGGAAAATAATTAAACATCCCATTCCTATTTCTTTCGTTTTCAAGCTACTTAATTCCTATTTTATTAACTCAAAATCGGAGCTATGCGTATTAAAAAGCCTATGTTAAGAAAACAGACAAATTATGAGAAGCAAAAGATGTATACTCACTTTGTGGATTAATTTATAAAAATAAGACAACAGCTTATTTCTGATCTCATGATCGATGTGAGAGTACTCCAATTGGATCTCAGGATCATACAGTTCCCAAGGACTGTGCAAATGAGTTTCCGTCGGATCAGTCTTGTACTGGATCATATGCCTCTCCCATGGACTATCTGGAAACTCATGACTTTTGGCCTGTGCTGAAAGAATACGACCTTCCCACCAACTTCCCCCTTCCCCATTTGCATTTCTCCACCAGACCATGCATTTATCTCTTGGTGACCAATTTCTCCTCATGGCAGTATCATACCATGTTTTCTCAACAACAAAATCCGGAAAATTAATCAATTCAGGCAGAGTTAATTTGAATGATTTACCACACACATTAGAAGAAGGATCTGCAAATCTAAGTTTGAGTTTACAACAGCTATCTCCAGAACCTGCTACCGTTGCGTAATCAAGTTCTTCAACCTTGCAAATTTCAACAGCACGGAGTCCTGCAATTGATCTCCAAGGACCAACTTCATAGGACTGACACGACTCTATGTACTCTTGGTGGCCCTGCCAACAAAGAAATTGTGCGGACTAAGGAACAGGTTATAGAAGCAAGCTACTGAAGCACCAAATTCTACAAGGTAAAAGAACCATGAACTACCTGTCTCAAGTATACAACTTCATCACCAAGTTGAGGAATATAACGGTAACCCTCCTCATGCTCTGACAGCATCAGCCACGACAACTTCTTGATTGGGGGGTTTGACATCCTTTGAATCAATGCCTCAGAATCACCTGCAAAATATCCACTCCGTCTGTTTCTTATAGGCCTTGATCTTTGATGAAGATGATCAGACATGTTAGCAGAAAATCCTGCCTGATTCAATGTTCCACCTGAAGTTTGACCCCCTCTAATCTTAATCCTTAGGTTCAAGTTATTTGACTCCTCTGATGTTGTCTTTATTCTAATGGATCGTGTTCTACGTATTGGATCACTTACTGCATTACATCGATCAATTCCTGAATCAATATGTCTATTGACAATCAGGGTGTTCTCTTCCTTGTCAGCACCAACATTAGGATTGACCTCACATTTTGATGATCTGTCCTTTTGTTGGGTGTGATCATGTGCTTTATTGTCAGAATATGAACATGATTGCTGCAGAGAACTTATTTTTTCATTATAGTGATCCTCTTCAGGTTCTTCCATTCCTAAATTAGACACCATAAATGAGGGATTCTCAGAATCTATCTGAGGGCTAACAAATTTCAGATTGCACGGACTTTTATTGTCTGCTGAAATTTGTTTCTTTTTAAGAACTAACTTAGTTGAATTTATAGGTGCTTTCATTTTGAGGTCAGGAGTAACTTCAGTTCCTTCTAGTGAGTCATCCGTGCGTTTGTCACCACCATTCAACAAACAATTCCCAGATGTCAATGACTCGTCACCATTCAGATAATGGTTGCCAGGCAGTGAAGACTCGAGAGACGAAGGTTGGAGTGCATTATCAAGATGAGCAGACTTTGGATGATTCCTGCAATTCATTCTCTCTACATCACTGGTCACTGCCTGTTCCAATCTTCTGCAAAATGAGGCCAGAAAAAACCTTAATTCTAAGACAGACAGTTGTTTTTTTTTTTAAAAAAAAAGGAGAGTTCTACCAATTTTACAATTATCTAGAATTTAACATACCCAATATTGCTGGATGTGTCTCTCATATCTTCATGTATGTGGTGGCTTTCAGGAGGTGCAACATTCACATCTATAAATGATAATGCTGGGTCTGTAGAACTTCTGTCCAGTAGAGATTTTTGGATACTTTCTAGAGATTTGGAAGACTCACATACCATGTCAGTCTGAGTGTCACACGCATGAGCCATGTCCTCTAAAGGTAAATTTTTCTTAGAATCTCGAAGTGAAAACTTAAGAACCAGCCGCCTTCTATTTCCAACATTAGCTTGAGACTCTGAATGTGCAGGAGGCTTGGATGCATTAGCAAGGCTATCAAGAAATGGTTGTTTATGTTCCTCACACACATTTTGAATCTTCCTTTCAGGCTCACTAATAATATCTGAATCTTGCAAACTGTCAGATGATTCATCTTCAAGATCAACGTCTTCCCCATCTGTAGATATTTCATCCATCTGGGACAACATATTACGAGCAATCCGTGCAGCCGTCCGCTGAGGTCTTATTGTCTTGGTGTTGGAAGATTTTCCTTTAGATGATTTCCGGATGTTTTTTGATTTCTTAATTCTGTTACTTCCAGACGGCATGCCATCACAATCATTCAAGTTCCTTTTCCTGACACGCCTTCCAGAAGAAGTCGTTGACTCCACCTGAGAGATATTAAGGTTAGGGAAGAAGCTGTAATCAAAGATTTAGTCCAAAATAGATAAAAGCACTACTTACTTCAACATTTTGTTTTTTCCTTCTTGACCTTCGAAGGCTATCCCAATCATCTCCACTGCACTCTGGATCACTAGTAGAGATTGAACTTATACCCCCCTGCTCAGCTTCACTAGTATTATCATCATTTACATTGTATTCTGAGTCATTATCATCACTTATAATTTCAATTTCTGGCTCCCAGAACATAGCATCTATGAACTCTGGTTGTGGCTCAACCATTCTTTCCAAATCCGCCAAGGGGATCACCTGGTAGTCCTGGCCAACACTGAAATCTGGACCAACAGCATACTTTATTGATGAAGGACGCCATTCAATGCCGAGAGCACCAAGCCGACGACGCTGAAATTGACTCTGATAAGGCTCTGGGTATGGCACCATACCTGGTAATGAAAATAGTTCATAGGTGTATTTTGACCCAAAAAGAAGTGCATGAATTACAGCATAGGAGCCAAGCATATACTAGAATCACACAGAGGATCCTGAATGTTTCTTCGATATGGTGTAAGTTGAGTCTCCTGCACCAAGTGTTATATATATTAGCAGATGTATTGAATACCTGAAAAATGATATATTTTATTTTCACATCAATCCTGATGACAAAATCACTGAGTACATGGCATAATGGTTAGTAAAAACCTGATCAAGAACATTTCCCTGGGTATCCCGTACAAGGGGTCGATAATCCCCAAGAAAAAACTGCGAGACAAATCAAGAAACAATACATCATAAATAAACTTGTAACATCATAAATAATCTTATTAAATACTAACATGGTTAACAAAAAAGGGGAAGCAGCATTTCTATATTTGACCACCTGATCATACTTTGCATCCTTCTGGGACTCTCCTTGACCTGTATTAAGAAAATATATTTGGCCTACATCATCTGAGAGCACAATTGATGTTCCATCCCTACGTGTAAAAAATGAAAAGGAAATATCATTGTTTACCGTATATTAATGTTAAAATTTGAAGTGATAAATATCTAACTTACAATCAGAATGCATACATGAATATATGCTAGAAAACAAAGACAAATGAAACTCAATTGAGAAAACAAAGAACATGAAAAGATTAGACAGCTAAGTAGAGTTACTCTTTGCCAAAGTCAACTACAATCAAGTCACAAGACAAATCAAATTCAATTGAGAAAACAAACACAGAAAACCTTCATTATATTATCACCCATTTACCGTAGTATGGTAATGGAATAAACCAAAATCTTTGCACGGAGAAAATCATAAACATGAAAGGCAATTTTTTGTTTTTGCTCATATTCTTTTCTTTTCCCCCCGGTTTTTGCTGATAGAAAGGAAATAATTGAATGCACGATAGTAAGAAAACATAAATGAACAAAAGCATAGTAATATAGATTATTCTATTGACACTTACGGAGAAAACTTCCCATCCACCAGCTTAAACCTTCCAATCTCATACGTCCAAATAGGTACACCCTCCCATATCTTGAAACAGAATATATATCAGAGAATCATAATTTAGATAGTTATACGTTAAGAGCACACAATTCTTAAAAACTTGAAAGATGAGGAGCTTACATCCCACACAATTGTTCGTCCATCATAACCAGCACTCATAGCTATCCGAGGGTTGAAGGGATGAACATCCAGAACATAAGACTGACAAACATTGAAAAGTGAAGCAACATTAGAAAGTTCAACTTAAGGTGAAAGAGTACAAATAATATAACAAAAATCAAACTTGTTTCCGTCAAGAGCAAACTAGCAATGCATAAAAAGAAAAAAGGTAGAGGGGGAGTAGAGATTACTGATGCAGTATGGCCAGTCAAAGAGTGCACTAAGCTTCCATCAACTGCATTCCAAACACATATTCTGCAATCTGCAAGATCAAAAGACAATGATGTGATGCTGCGTGGTAACACAATTGGCATCCAAAGTATCATCCCAAGTGACATCCAAGATGGAACCCTACATGGCAGTCAAGTCCTACATGGCAACATATGTGGAAACCATGTCTTAGGTGGCATGTTATGCCATCAGGCCACCCAAAGTCATGTCATTCAAGTAAAGGAAAACCCAAGTAAAGATATTCATAATCAAGAGGCTATAATATGTGTTGAGAACCCAAATCAAATATTAAAAGTCCAATACACAAGTGTACACTTGGACGAGGCAAATTGGGTCATAATCTTACATTAAACCCAAATGCATATTCTATGTCTTATTCTCCTTTAAGGTAAAGGCTTCAATTGAACCTGGAGATTGGATTTGGGTACATCTCAGGCCTGAAAGATTTCCAAATCTGAGGAAGACAAAGTTGCATCCAAAAGACGATGGACCTTTTCAAGTGCTGGAATGAATTAATGACAATGCCTACAAGATAAACCTCTCTAGCTTCTATGAGAATGTGTCAACTACATTCAACAATGCAGACCTTTCTTTATTTGATACATGTGATTCAAGAACGAATCCTCTTCAAGAGAGAGGGAATGATAGGAATCAATGGATGAGTCAAAATCCAATATTTAGTACCTCTGACCCATTACAAGACATTGGAAGACCAATGACTAGATCCAAAACTAAGAGAACAAACGAAGCCCTAAATTCATTAATTAAGCATGTTTTAAATGATCAAGAAGTCTTGAAAGCAAATGAAGTTCTAAAAGACCAAAGAAAGACTCTTAGTATATTGGGCTTAACCCAAGACACTCAAGTCCATAAATCCAATTAGTTTATCTTATTTTCATTTTAAATTTAAGTTTAGGAAAATTAATTTATTTTGTTTTAAGTTAAATAAGGATACAATATATCCATTAGGGATATGATCTATCCACTTGAAATCCTAGATTAACTAAAATTGTGTCATTTAGATTTTTAGAAGTTCATTTAAACAATTAAGTCATTTGTATTTTAGATACTTGATTTTAATTTGTGAATTGAATTTTTTCAATTGTGAGGATATTTTGATTAGTGTTGTTTTCCGTGAGATTACACACCATGGGATTTCAGATTACTGTGAGCTATCACTTGGTTGCCCCATATCAGACAAGCTATCAGCAGATGGATGCAAGCAACTTTGCTGCCATTTTGGATTGTCCCCTAGTAAATTTTCCTCCAATGAGACAAGGTAAAGGGAGATGTTCACAAAATTGCAATGTATGCATGAATAAATGCAAAAAGATGTTAAGTAGTGCATTGAGGATATGACATGGTGTGCATATCAGCAGCAACTATTAGTAAGAAGAACATGAAATAACTTCTAGATGCTCCCTGCTTTAACTTCATGGAAAATTAGTTTCCAATGAAGCCAAAATTTCCAAATACAACCTTTTGAATAATTTAGGCAAATCTATGGATCTGAGTGAGTATATACTTTCCCACCCTATTAAAGCATCAATTTTAATCTACAACGTTACCCATGATAGCAGCTAGTACAAATCGATTGTCCAGGCTCCATACAATCATATTGACACCCCGAGGAGTAGGCAAAAATCTCTGCCTTGGACCCCCTCGAGGAGGCTGAGGAGGCAAAGGTGGTGGAGGCACTTTCAAATGATATGCACGAGTCCACCGTCCCACTTTTCCCTGAAGCAGGATCAATGAACATATAAATTACACATTAAAGACTATTATCATGTTAATAAAAGAAACTGCATCACATGGGTATTCATTTAGTTACCCAGTACAATATACCTTGATTGATTATAGATAAAAAAGGGCAGTGCCTCGAGGAATAAAAAGGAAACAAATTTCCATGGAAACCTTATTTAAAGAAACTCACGTGAGATCTACGAGATCTAGGAACCCATATAATTGCACTTCCATCACGGGAACAGGTGACTATGTTATCATGACAAAACCTGAAGAATACAGTGCGTGAAAACACTATTGCCACATTTAGTCAAGAGAAAAGGTTGCACTAATTAGATTGAACATCATACAAGAGTAACAGACTATAATATGCAAATCTTAAAATATATATTGACCAGGAATTTCTGAACTTTGGGACATTTTCTTCCTTCAAAGAGTCAGATGTTGAAAATTTTGAAGCCACTGAGCAACCACTGCATTTGGAAGTTGCAAAGACAAATGAAACTATGCATAAAATAAATAAACAGAAGAAAAGAAAATAAAAGAAAGATATAACCAGGACTAGCGAACCTAAACTGCACATAATTAACATCATTTTCATGGCCAGCCAACAAATCCATCTCATGTATTGGTTGTTCTGAATCATCTGAGTTAGACCTAAAAGCACTCCACACCTACCAATAATTGTAGCCCAGCAAAAAGATCTGAGTGGATGTAACATTTCAACAACTAAAGTCAAAAGCATTAGGAAGAATAACAAAATGCATCAGAGAAGTCCTAAGTAAACATACCCTCGCAAAAGTATCAGAGCTACCAGTGACAAAAACAGTTCCATTTGCATTATACGCACAGCAAAGTATTTGATAGCTCTGTTGACCATTACTTGAGGAAGGTAAATTAGTAGGCGGACCGTTGTTCTTCCCTGCAATAAACTTTACAATTCTTCTCACAATCCAATAAGCAATCAAGAATAGCTAAATAACAAGAATTTATGGCAATCAGCAGGTCAGACTACTGATCTAAAATGTCTTTAAGTGAGGAACTACCAAGTTATAATTATATTTTGAACTAGCATTCAGCACAAAGATTACAAAGTTCAGACCATGTCAAAAATCCCAAATTTGAGAATTTGGTTTGAATGAGCTATGAAAGTTACATTTATTCTTCTAAGATGCATATTAATAAAAAAATTTATAGAATCTAAACTTTTGCATAGCACCATCCCCAATACAGCATAGTAGTTATCCCTGATTAATAAACTCAGGCCATATCCAGATCAAGGTCTGACCAATTAACAGCAATAGAAACAAAGATCTGACCTGTTATGGAATCTGAAGGCTGAGGCAGGTATATCCGTGGATTGCACTGTGAATATCTTGCATCCCATATTCGACAAGTTCCATCATCTGATGACCTACATACCTCAAAATGTGGAGTAACAAAATAAGAATCCTCAGACTTGAAGATCTTGATTGCTTATAAGGAAATCACAAAAACCAAAAAAATAAATATTGTTCTGCAACATAAGGTATGCTTAGTAAATTTGGATAAATATTGGAAGGATGATTGAAACTACCCAATATTTTAGAATAGACATCAACCTACACACAAACTAAAATAGTTTAAGTAATTTTCAAGGGATAAAAATACGTTCTTTGTTGAAAAGGTAACTGTGTTAATGCAATCATTTAATTTCATACTTTAAAATGCTAATAACATGCCCACAGAATTTGATATTTAAGGGTGGCAAATAAATTTAAATCTCAGTTCAAAGGAACAATTTTAATAATTATAATAGTAACACCATCATCATCATCACAAACTCAAATTTTAAGCAGTAACCATAAAATTTAACTAAACCTCAGATAAAAAATACTTCAAAATTTTTCATAAGCAATAAACTAATCCAATCTTAGGATAAAATTTTGGCGTTGCTAGTATAGACTAGCAACAAGATTTGAAAGCCAAAAAATCCTATTAAAGTACTACAGCTTGGACTCACGATAAAAGCTGGTATACAGCACTGGGCCTAGGACTAAATGCGATTGTGTTAACAGCCCCAGTATGTCCCCGTAAAACTGATATTGGCATTCCGTCTGGTAAGCGCCACTGTTGAAAAGTAAATATCAGCTCAGTTTCCCAAGAAATACAGGAAGATGACAAAAGTCAACATAGACTTACAACTCGAATGACAAAATCATTTGATGCAGATGCCACCAAAGCATTGTTTGAGCTTACAGCCAAATCAGTGATATCACCCTTCAATCCAAATAATCACAGAATCAGATTTAATGACAATAAAGGCTAAAATCACACATATCAAAATTACTTTCATGAACCATATTCTCAACTCACTTCATGTCCACGGCAACTGGCTAAACAAAATGCAGTTTCCATAGACCAAATCTTAACAAGACGATCATCTGAACCGCTGATCACATATCTTCCAGATCGATCAAATATGGCTGCATGACAATTGTCCAACAATTTTTAACCAAGTAACTTTTAACCGCTAATCTTCAAATCAATGTTCAACTTCCTATCAAATCACTCAATTTTAGCTGAAAGAAATCAAATCACAAGTTTAGCAAAAGAGCAAGCCATACCACAATAGACAGCCACACGATGTCCCCTCAACTTCTTTATGTTTTGCATCTTCTGTACCATAGTTGATGGTTTGGCTATTGCATAACATGCAGATCGAATTGATGGGGCTCGATGGTGTCTTGTGAAACCACCTCCAATTTCCCTTAAATATAGCCCCTGAACTTGATTAGCCTGCATGTGAGGCCAACGCAGGTAAGCTGGAAGGGGCTTAACTTGCTTCTCTGCTGTTTTCCTATCAACTGTGCAAAAAACCAGAAACTAAGGTAAAATAGATATTTATATTCTGTGATTTACAATGCAGATAGGGCCAAATAGATAGGGCCAGACTATGACATGTTTAGATACAGAGTTGACATTACAGACTTTAGAATAGTACCAAACTTGGAAAAAAGAGAGAACCAAGAAGAAACGCCATGCAAAAAAAAACTATTTGAACAAATATCCAGATATTTATCATCCTGGCCCTTCCTACTGTTATACAAGCTCAAAAAAAATTGAAAGGAGAAAAAAAAAAACTGCCAGACAATGGTTACATTGCACACAACCCAACCAGCAATCTCACTAGAGAAGTTCACTGAATATGACACATGCCAAAACGTGATCAAGTGAGTTCATTTGGAATAGAGTGATCCCACATACTAGTTTATTTGAAATAGTGTGAACCCACATACAACTTTAAATCGTTGTTCATTCTCAACTTGTTCTATATATGAACTAATTCATGAACAGTATTATAAACATAACATGCACTTACTTACGTGCAGATAAAAAAATTTAACTAAATAAAAAATATTAGCTCAGCTCATTTACAACCCTGAGGGAAGACATCAGATAATTTACTTAAATCTGTATTTTGTGATGCAAACATAATCATGGAATGTTCATATGTAAAATTATTAATAACAAAGCATCAATTCAAACTAGGTTTGAGTTGTCCAACATAGGCCTATCACTAAAACCCAAATCCCTTAAAATATTAACACATCCCTCAGTCTGAAGGATAAGAATAACATAAGACATTGATGGAAATTTGCAACCACGAATTCACTTTATTAATATATTGACTATGATACTAGCAGAAAAGTCTGATAGCAACGAAAGTTTAAAACTGTACTCGTCTCAGTTAACAGACATTTGTAATGTGTCACCTTAATTTAAAACTACAGGAATATAATGATAGGTCAAATAATTGAATAGAGAAAGTAGATTACAAGAGCACATCACGTACTGTCCAAAAGAGAAAAGGAACCAGATCCAAGTAAAGTAGGAACATCAGCAGCATTAGGGGTACTTCCTTCAAGTTTGCTGTGCATGGGATGGGCTGTACTCAGCACTAATTGCCTCAGAAGCTTTACCAAGTGATCCTTTGCTATGTGAGAATACCTTGTGGTTACATAAATGACCAAACTTCAATGCGCACACAAGTAATAGTAGGAGAAGGCCATTACTAACTTAAATAGTTTCCCAAGCCTAGCAAGAGTTTTCCCAAAAAAAAAAAACAAAAAAACAAAAAAGAAAAGAAAAGAAAGTTTGCTTTAAAATATAAAAGATCCCCATTTCCACAGGCACATTTTTTTCTACCTACAGAATTTTTATAGGCACATTTAAATTTGAAAAAAACTGACATTTGGAGCAAGCTATGCCTATGGCCATGACAAATGTGAGTTCCTAAAAGTTGAAGACATTGGACCTCTATGAAAAAAATGGAGAGAAAGAGTAGTTCAAAACGCTTATTGCATTTCTGTGCTGGGCCTTTTTTCAAAAACATTCCCTATAATTGCACATTGCAATTACTTTTACTAGCATAAGTGAAATTTACCGCCACATTGTGTGTTTTTAGAGGGGGGAAAAGTACCTGTCCACCAATATGTTGTAATTCAAAGGGAAAGAAATGCCATCATCATCATCATTCCCACTGTACAAACCACTTCTTGAAAACCAAGCATGATATCTTCTAGGTAGAAGCTGGTGCTCCAAAAGTTCATTCCAGAAATGCTCAAAAGTCCTCTTGCATGGCCCAGCAGACAAAAAATGCAGAATCAAAAAGTAAACTTCTCTGAGGTCTATATCCACATCAGTGTCAACAGCATGACCAGAAGCTCCTTTATCATTACAAGGTCGGGCCATCTTATCCATCTGATTTGCAAAGCTTAAAGGTGATACATTAACTAATGATGCACCAGTAGAAGCCATGCACTTTCGTGAATCCATGTTTTGAAAGAAGCCTAAGAAAGAGGAAAAGTTCCTTTTTGAAAATAGTTTCACTCAGCAAAGTAGCCAACCTCAATTATACATGCACAAGAAAACCTGATGCACACCAAATTAATAACAGATAAGGAACAAAATCAAAGAGAAGTCATACCTGGCTAAATTAGGCATCTATTGCCAATCACGGTAATTATGGAAACAACTTTGATGATATGATCTACAAGGTAATCAGTAGATTCTATTTTTGTATGATCATGATATGATTAGATTCAACAAGGCTCAATTCAGATGCAATTGTTTAGCCCAACATTAGAATGGTTAAAAAGATTAAGAAATACAACTGAACTTACTAGCTCAATTACAATAAAACTGTAGTGCCATGTTTAGATTTATAGTAAATGTTTTTCAAATTTTGAAAATTATGATTAGTTGATTACATCCTTGAAATTATTCATAAAAAAGAATTCAAATATATATACAAGAAAAGAGTGGTACAAAAAAGGAACAAATTTGAGAGCTAAATCAATTTTCCCTTTATTCATTCAAAAAATAAAATGATCCTATAAAGAAAGCATTTTATCATGTGAAAGAGGATGAGAAGGTCATACAGCTCAAATTGAGTCAAGCAGCGTGAGGATTCTATTTTTATCATCAGTGATCAGACTTGAAGCATTAATCTTCTTACCATTTATGTTAGATGTCCCTTCATAGGCAACTTATAATTGGCTAACATTTGGCAAGGATCCACAAGCTTTCAGTGGGACATCGTCATCAATTTTAACAGAAATCATTGGAGGTTAAAGTCTCTATTCTCATATTAGGTCAACCTGAAACTGTATTCATCTATAGAAGCTGATAAAGGAAGCAAACATTCAAAAGCTGAAATTTGATTAAAACTAATGCTCATTCTTTCTTTTATGAAGTAATCAATTAAAAAAAGCCATTTGATGAGTTGTCCAACATTTGACACCTGAACCACATAAATAAAATGAATGACTGCTCAAAACTATGTTGAAATTTAAAAAAGTATTTTGATTCACATGTCTTCTTTACAGAAGTAGTTTTACAAGGCATTGCATTCACATTAACCAACTAAATGTAAAATCGTTTTTAGCTCTCCTAGTGTAAACAAGAACAGGTTATGAAACAAATTAAAAATTGTACGAAGTAGAGGGGGCATTCTTCCCCATTTCACCTCTAAATAATGCAACTGCTACAACATGCAACACTATCAGGAATTTAGGAATAAGGGTAAAGTGAAACTCTCTTCAATCTGAATTCCATTATTTTCACGGCCGCTCAAGATCTTCCTCTCGAGGGAAATAGAAGGTGATTATCACAATACTTCAATAAGGTTAGCCCAAAGTTGAAGACTGAGTATAGCAAGAGTGCAAAATATGCATTCATAATAAGAGAAACTTAACAATCAACATCGCAATATGTTTCGCGGTAAATTTTATTCCTATGCGAGTATTTGGAAGACAGCCAATAGAGAGAACTGAAAGAAATGTCTCAATTGAAAGAATCCAACTGAAACAACATAATTGAAACAAAGTGGATGGAAGAACCTCTAAATTGCTTCAGGATGGTAAAGCAGCAAGGAAGTTAGGTTGGACTCCCAAGTCATCCGAGTCCACGACGAAGGCACCTGAAGAATAACCCATGGAATCCCGAAAAACATGTTATTTAAATCTTTGAGTAGTTTCGACACAAAGGGAAGAAATCCATTTACAAAAAACTTATCATTAAAAAAAAAATCTGAAAGATGCGATATTTAATTCGTTTTCTATCTAGGGCTTCGTTCCTATTATAGTCTCGGGTTAATAGGAAGAGATTTGAAAGTTGAACTTGCAGTTGCGGAGAAATTGAAGCCCAGGCTCTTCCAAGTCTCAAACACTAACTTACCATAAGAAAGAAATTTGTATTTGATGTGAGGAACTGGGGAAGGTTCGTCCGCAGCTGTAGCCTTTATTCTTTACCGTTTTCGGTATTGAGGGTTAATCTGGTCGGAAAGTTGCCCTCTCTACTTGGTGTCCGATGACGCAGCCGCAGAGGACAGCGAAGTTGGAGTTTGCGTTTTATTTATATTTATATAAATATTTTCCTCGTTTCACGAGAACATTGAATATCCTGCTATTTATTAAAGTAATATTGTGCTTTTAAAGTGTTAACATCTTTTTTCTTTTTCCTTCTTCTTTTTTCTTTTCAATTCAACCGGCTTTAGTAACTCCTCCTATACAAACCAATCCAAACTCTTCGTGCAGAGTTATAGACATGACTCATGTTATAAAATTAAATTAAATTAATAATTTAATATTTATTATATTTTATATTATAATTAATTTATTATATTTGTTAATAATATATAATTAATCTTTATAAATTTGTAAATTTTTAATAATAAATTATTTAAACATTATTAATAAATTTTTTATATATTAATGTGAATTATTTAAACTCTTAAATTTTTAAAAATTTAGTCTATATTTTTCAAACACAAAAATTTTTTAGCCACTCAACCAATTTATCCCTATTATTATCAACCAATAGTGATTTTACAGTGTTGAAAAAGCAAGCTAACCCTTAACAAGCTAGAGTTTAAATAGGATTAGACTTAAAAAATCTAATTACCTAAAAAGTTTATATTTACAAAGCTTAGTCTTTAATCTCGTGGGCTTAGGGCCGACCTTGAGGCTTTGGACTCTTTTAATTGCTTCCAACAATTTTTGAAATAAGTATATAAAATAAAGCAAATTAAAACATAAATAATTATATACTAGCTCATTAAAATGCCACATCAATATTTAAATTGCCAAATAAAAACTAAAAAATACTAAATAAATTAAATAAGTCTTCTTTAAATAAACAAAATAATATCCAAGCATTAGCATCATCACTGTGATGATTATTATCATATTCATCACTATCATTTTTAACATTAATAATAAAATTACTATTTTTTCATACTTGGATTCTTCCCCATCTTTATTAAATACTAATAAACTATCTGATAAACACACACACATATACACATGTTGGATTGAATGAGTCAACCTGTTTATTTTCTAGCCCCTTTAAACATGTATACACTCAAGCCTTAAGCCCATATCTCCATTTAAATTAACTTGTTTTCTTAACTTTACTCATGAGTAACTTGAAAATATTTTTGATATATTTTTTCAATATAAAGATTAAATGGATGTCATTTAATTGACTAACTAAATTCTCGCTGGAAAAAAAGGAAAAATTTTATCAACCAGTTTAATAATAATATCGAATATTATATATGTCATTTATTACTCGTTATGGGAATGACTGATAAGATCTCTGTACAACATATACAATATCGTTAATTGCTTGTTGATTGCAGGTGCGGTTTTTTTTTAAAAAAAAAAAAAAAATCAGTCAAGAACCACTAGTCCACTTTAGAGACTTGATTTTAGATTAATTTAAAAAAATTTAAAATTTAGGTTCTGTACAGGGAGAAAAATTCAAAAGAATTTTGATGGTGAAAAAAATCAAAATGACATTCATTTGTTAAACAAAATCACTAATTATTAATTTTCTTACTATATATATTAATGTACTACAATCACTTATAAATTACATTCGCCTGTCAGACAATTAATAACATTAATTATTAATTTACTAACATTACTTATCGATTAGTAAAATACCCGTGCGATACATGTGCCATATACAATATTTTTTTAATAAGTGACATACTTATCATTTATGATGAATTTTTATAACAAAATATTTTATAAACATGTTCTCCATATTGTACGTTATGCATGTGTTGGGGATGTTTAGCTATCATTAATAATAGGTTTGCTTGTTTAAGATTAAAAAGTAAGAAATTTTTAGATATTTGTTAAAAATATATATTTTGAAAGAATCTTATAAAAAAAATAGATATTGTTTTCTATTTGATTACAACAATAAAAAATAATTATTAGTTTGTTATTTTAAAATTGTATGATATCCTACTTGATTTTTATTTTATAAAAATAAATTATTATTTAATTGTTTTAAATTTTTATTATATATTTGTATATCTCGCAAATTTTTAAAACATTCTTTATCATCTATTGCATTAGAGTACTTTCAAAATTCAAAGTAGCTTATTAAAATAATAAAAATTTTGATTCTTTTTTGTATTTTGATTTTTTTTCAAAAGTGTAAATAAACATAGTGAAAACTTAAAAATAAATTTTTTAAAAAATAAATGATTTTTCATAAAAATAAGCTAAAACAAACAAGCTCATTGTGTGATGTATGTGTAAGTACCAAGTAGAGTATAACAAAATGATAAAAATAAACACTTATCATCTTGATTATTTTAAATGTATGGCATTACACAACTCCATAAGCTCATCAATTTTTTGTATTGAAATAATTGAGACACCAACTTCAAGCCTTATTTCATGATTCTGGAGGCTTGGCATTGAAATAAAATTTAGAAAATTTATAGATAAAAGTCTCCAAGTGAATTCATATTTCCATCATCTTTCGTGATATTATCAAAGTTCAAATATACAACTTTCTCATCAGGGAGTATGAACAACACATACCTATCTACCTCTTCAACTATAGTCAATATATGTAAGAACTAATGTTGCTTTGTCCTTGAAATATAAATAATTATAGATATTGCTATATAAATATGGATATATGGAATCAATAATGGACTTTATTAAGTCATTTAAAAAAGCTAATAACAAATTAGTTGAGATTTCAATATCCACATATCTAGAGTTGAAAAAACACTCCCAAGCCCATTTAAAATTAGGTGTGTTAATAGGTAATCGAGCTTAAACTGGCCATTTTTAATGGGCTCAAATGAAGTATCGACATGTTTAAGCGCGCGCATACATATAATTCATTAATATTTAATAAATGAGGAGAGAGAAGATCTGACTGCAAAAAAAGAGTAGAAATGTTAGGAAAATAAAAAATAACTCTAGCCTAAACAAAAAATAAAATTTTGATATTTTTGCCATGGACGAGCAAACTTATAGTAAAGTACGATCAAATATTATTGATATTGCAGATAACAGTGACAAAGATGAAAACGATCATCGTAATGTTGCCGTTAATGTTTATAATTGTTTTTTTATTAATATTTAGAAAAGACTTATGGTTTGATTTTGAAAAGTTGAACAATAATTTGATACTTTAATTGGTTAATATTTAATTACTTATGGTTTAATTTGTTTTGCTTTCGAATATTTATTTTAAAAAACTTGAAAACAGTTAAAAGGGTTCAAAGCCCTTATGCCAGCATTGAGCCTATAAGCTCAACAGCCAAGCTTTATAAATGATATAACTTAAGCTTGTTAATAGCCATCCTTAAGTCTTATAATCAATTGAGTTAATATAGTTGGCAAAATTCTAAAGAACATTGATAAATGCTCTGCATTTGTTGCACAAAAATTCATATTTCTAGTTAGAGATGATAATTATCTCAAATGTACAAAATATTATTAGTGGCAAAAACAATGTCTCTTTTAAAATCACTTGAAATAACATAAAAGATTTTTCTAAAATTTCTGTCAAATACAATTGTTCCTCCAAAAGAAAGATGGCAACTAATGGGTTGCTTTCCTTTAAGGATCTGTCAAGAATTTTAAAACAAATATATAAATTATTGGTCCATAGAATTAAAACTTAATATGTTATGGCCGAATAACTTTGAACTAGAAAGAATACTATCGATATTTTTGATGTTTTATTTCTTATATGTCTATTTGTTGGCACGTGTATATAAATATTATTTTTATTTAATTATCATGTCATTAGTTTGACATCATGAGTTTGATCGTTGGTCTAATAGTTAAATTATGAGAACCGTGATATGCTAGCCTTTATTATTTGTCATTCAATCTAATTTTAAAATATTAATGTTGACTTTTAAATATTTTATATGATGATTGTTTTACTTTTTGTCCTTTACATTTCTAAATTGTTATTTACATATATATTATCTTAATTATTTAATAAAATAATAAAATATTTTTTATTTATTTAATAGTTGAAATTTATTTATATATTTTTATTTTATATGATGGTATTTTTTAACATGTTAAATTTTAATCATTTAAATATGGTCTAATGATAAATATAAGAACTAGAGAGTAAGGGAAGTTGAGAGAATTCCCTCCCACAATATACTATACACGATTCATCTAACACATTCATTTGTTATTTTTGCCATCATGGATCAATGTGCAATTCCAACAATTTTACGTCTGGCTTCTACATCCTTATTAACATAATGATATATATAGTTCTCTTTTTATTTTAAATATAATGATTAATATTATTAACTCTTCATACTCAAATTATAGTATTTCAAAAATTTCAAACACTTTATGGAAGGTATGATTAATTTTAAAAAAATTATTTTTTAAAGATATGTAACTTTGATAATTTTTTACAACTTTAATTAGTTGATTTTTTTTTTTGCACGTTTAACTTATTGCAATTATGTATTTGAGTTTCATCACCTAATACTTAGTAATCAACTAAAATTATTAAATTAATTAATACTATTATTTTATAAATGAATACAAAGAAAATTATTTAATCCTTAGATTTGAATTAAAATAGTCAATCATATATTTATTTAAATATTTGATTTTTATCTCATTTGGATTAATATATCAAAAATTACCACATCAAAACTAAATTATATTTAAATTGAAATTCATATTTTAATGTAATTCAAGTATAATTATTCATTCATTCAACAACATGCTAATTTTTATAGAAGAATTTTTGTTAGCCAATATCAAGTGTGATCATTATATTGATATGATGTTTTTTATCCCAACTAGATTAATCATGTTTTTACAAATAAAATATTAATTTTTATATATTTTCAAGTAAATTAAATTTTTTCAATCCAAATAAAAATTGAATTTTAATTCATGTTATATACTCAAAAAATCAAATGAATTTTTAATAATATAGATATTTTTCTTAGAAAATTAAATATGAGGAGTTATACATCCTTTAAAACACTCTTTTAATTTACATCCTTAAAATTAAAAGTATTATCTTGAACCAACTAAGGAATTAACAATCATTTTTAATTCCCGAATCATATAATTGTAGAGAAGAAATTTTGAACTACAAAATCATAGAAAAATCACCAAAACCAATCATACTTTTAGTTTTATATAAACGTCATGAAAAAAATTATTTTTTAAAAAACTGTTTTATAAGTTTTTATGGTGTTTGATTTTTATTTGGCTGAATTTTATGATGTCTTCCTTAATTTTTAAAAATAATCAAACTTAAAAAAATAAATTTTTAATTATTTTAGGGCCTTTAATATTTTTTTAAAATTTTCTTTTAAATATATTATGCAAGATTTTATTGTGTTTGCTTAAATTTTAAATAATTTACTCCTCCCGTTTAAAAGTGTAAAGTATTTTTAATCGAATCTCACCTTTCAATAAAGTGATTATCTACTTTCCAATAAACTCCATCTTTTCATATTTATTCTTATTAAATACCTTAAATAAATATAAATTTATTATCAATGGGAAAACTTTTGAAAAAAAAGTAATGATTACGCTTCAAAAAATTAAAAATGCTTTACATTTTTTAACATTTAACTCCTCAAAAAATAGTTTACATTTTTAAATGGAGGGAGTATTTAAAATTTAAAACTTAATATTTGATAGTGTTCGTCTATGAGTTCATAATAACATTTTTAAATAAATAAATCTAAATTTCAAATATTTAAATTTAACTGAAAGCAGATGAAAGTAATATATTATATTTAAAAGATATATATATATATATATATTGTATAACTATTCCATTAGTTCATATGTATAAATTATTAAAACATTAGTTTAAACTAAATCATAAATCAGTATTCGAACTTGATTCCCAAAATGCAAAAGTACAAAAAAGTTATCTTGAAACGTAAAATAGCAAGAAGGAAGCGCTGCCTAGGTTGGTATTTGAGAAAATTTTGAATATAAATTATCAATAAAAATAAAATTCAAATTAAGAAATTCAAACAAAATGATTATTTAAAAATCAGAGTATGAGGACAATGATTAATATTAATATATACATAAATTTTGAGCCATCAAATCATCACTTTAGACACCAAACTTTAAAAATTTATATATTCACCTGTTGCTACCTACTACCGAAATATCTCATGAAGGCTTCCAAATAATTATGGCAATTTGATCACTTTATAAAAAAGGAGCACAAATCTAAGTTTGTTCATAATATATGCAAATGAAATTGATATCATTTTCATGTAAAATCATATCTATTATGACTTACTTGACATCTTAAACATTTGATCTGTTTAATAAGTATAGACTAAGCATTTTTTAAGGATGGATTACTTGAATTGTGATTTGCCACTTTCGATTTGACATATTGATAGCATGATTAGCATAAAACTTACATGCCAATGGTAGTGTTATAGTGGAATCAAACGTTAAGGTAGACTTGCTATAGACAAATAAAAGATAAAGTAAATATTAGTGGTGAAAATATATGAGGGCCATTGAAATATAATTTTTATAAACTATTTGCACAATAGTCTCATGAACGGTACTAAAATTAATCAAAGTTAGAAGCATAAAATGAAATTGTAGCCATGCACGTTTATTTATAGTAGACATGCATTAGAGGAAAATTTGAATTTAAATTACTAATATAATATAATTGAAAATTTTTGAAATTTACACTAATATAGCTTACAATTTGGAATTTAAATTAATCCTTTTTATTTAATTTGACTTTTGAAATTTAAATTAATCCTTTTTATTCAAACAAGTTGAAATCATCTAATTTGAAATTTAAAACTCACGAGCATAGATCTAAATGCTCACACAAATTCTTTTTTTTTAAATATTAAAACAGATAGATATTAATTTAAATTTGAATTTCAATATACATGTAAATATATATTTGATCATATGAACCTAGATTTTTGGTATATTTTTAGGGTACATGAAAACTTTGAATATATAGATATTAATTTGAATTCAAAAATGATCATATTTGAATTTTAAATAGGTAAAAAATAATTTTTATATACATATAAAAATTAATAATTCATCCTACATCCAACTCCTAACTTGAGTAATATATTTTATATACATAAAAAATAATAAATTATCTCAAACTTAACCCCAAACCTAACTTTGGAGTGTAAAGTTATATGAAAGATATCTCAAAGTACAGAATTATAGCAAACTTAAAAATAAATATGTGACATTCTTTCATAGTTTTTACCTCTCTCTCTCTCTCTCTCTCACACACACACACACACACACAAATTTACAACTGATATTAGTAAATTAACAAGTAAAGTTAGCAATTTAATAACTAATGTTGCTGCTAATGATTAAAAATTAATGTCAAATCTTATATAATTATTAACATATCAACTCATGTAATTTGTAACTCATTTTAAATTAACAAGTGAAGTAAGAAAATTAACAACTAGTGATTTCGTATAACAAGTAAAACATATTTCAATATTTTTACTATCAAAATTCTTTTAACTTTTTTCCCTTAAACTGAACTAAAATTTTAAAATTATTTTAAACCCATATAAAATTAAGTCTCTACAATGATCATTGACTAAAATTTTTCTTTTTTTCCACTAACAAACGGCTGGCTAGCAAGTAGCAATTAATGTGACACCGCAAATATAATGGACTCATTTTCTTTTCTCTCACTCCTCTTCACTACCCTTCTTTCTCTTCTACATTTGACCGTCAAAATTAATTTAAATACTTTAAATCTATAATTTTTAATTTTTTTATTAACTAAAGTATACATTTGGTTATTTAACACAATATTTTATTTTGATAAAAAATATTTTTACAAAGTAACTTTTTAATTCTTTAATCCTAACATTGTTAGTTTTATCTCAAGAGATTTTTTACATTAAACTTCTAAATACTAACAAACTTTGTCAAATGTTAACATATTAAGTTTAATTTTTTTAAAATAATAATAATTGATTAAAAATATTTAAAACTAACTTTGTTAGTGTTAAAGGACTAAAAAATATTTTCTAAAATTTTAAAAATAAATTAAAATATTATATAAAATTAGAATACCAAAAGTATATTTTAACCTTTTTTATTTCATAATTATTAACATGAAAAAATATAAAAAATGAATGAAAATATGCCAGGTCACACATCTAGATAATCTAGATTGAATGCAAACGATATAAATTTAATATTAATTTTTTTATATTTTTTAAATTCACTATACAGATTTACTACTTAAAAATTTTAACTTGCAAGTTTTAAAAATAATATTTTTTTATGAGTGCATGTGTAACATCCTCAAATTTTAAACATAAATAATTAAGTTTATTAGCGAGATATGTGGCTAGATAGGTCTAATGAGTATATTTGGTTGTGATTTCAGCCATAAATGTGGGTCCAAATAAGAGTTGGGTCATATGGATGTGAAAAGAGGAAGAAAATTAAAAGGCAAGGTTTTGTACCATGCGCTGCGGCTTGTGGATTAGGCCACCACAATGCATTGTGTGTCTGTTACGGTGCATGGCCAATTTTTTGCAAAAATAAGAATGTATCAGACGCGAAAAATAGAAAAGAAACAAAGGAAAACAAATGAGAGATGAAGGTTCTCTATTAGGGCTTGAGGAATTCGAACATTGAGAATACATTAGAGCTAGAAAACATTTGAGTTAAGATTTTCGAGCTTAAATCTTCCTATCTTTTTTCATTTTCTTGATGTTAAAAGTTAGGTTTTGGTTGAGAATGATAATTTTTAATCCATAAAGGCTATGAGTCCAAACCTATTAATTTAAATAAAGTTAGTGAGAATAGATTAAGATAATGAATCCTACCATTCTTGGCCATATGCATTTTTGGTTGTTAGAGCTCATTAATGGGTGAAAATCCATTATTAATGGGGCGGTTGGGGTAATGTGGCTCCATTAATGACTATATAATAGTTCAATGATGTTAATATGAGTTAGAGGAAGCTAAAAAATCCTATGAGTACTTTTATATGAGAAGAGAATGAATCTTGAGAATAAAAAAGTGTTGAGTTAATAGTAAAAAGTAGCCCAAAAATGGATATTAATAAATTTCATTGTGACTAATTGTCTTATAAGTGTTTGAGGGATGAAACATTTGACCTTTTAAAGGTTTGAGGTAATCGTTGAAATTTTATCTTATACTTTTATATGTTAATTAGTTACTATTTAATTCTTGAAATGTGTAAAATTAAATGTAATGCAAGTGTTGCAAAAATTGCTTGAAAATCTACTATGATGATTGTTGCAAGGTTCAATGACATATTACAAGCAATTATTTGAAACATCGTTGTTGGATTTTTTAGGAGTTCAATGATTATGTGCTGAGTGAAGTCAATGACTTTACATGTGAATGGTACAATAAAATAAAAATTATAAAGTTCTACAATATGATAATTGTGAAGTTCAATGAAACATGAGGTTGATAAGTTCAATGACTTTTGTGAATAAGAAGTCTAATGAAATAAATAAATGGAGTTCAATGAATTGATTATGTGTACTATGTGATTTTTGTGTATGAGATAGATACGATAATGACATTATGCATGTTGAAGTAATAAGATTTGCATGTTATGAGTTTTTGCATGATATATGCATCACATTGTCATGAGAGGGGAGAGTTTGTCTAGAGAGAGGAGTAGAGAATTAGATTCATGTGGTAAGGTTTCCATCCGAGTTGATGGTTTGCCTAGATTGTTATTTATATATTGTTTTACTTGTTCAATGAGAGACTGTCCTACCAATTCAACGAGAGACTAAAACCTAACTATCTATCTATTGGTTCAATGAGAAAACTAGTCTAAGAAGAATGACACCTTATATTTTGAGAAAATAAGGGAAATTGTGATCCACAAGTGAGTTGGAAAATCTTGGCTGGGTAACCTACGTGTGTTTAAGCTAGGATAGTCTCAGTGAATAGACGATCCCAATGTTTTATAACCCATGGTTTTGTATCAGAAGAATAAAAAAGATATAAGGAAGGTGTGATCATGTATATAATAAAAAAGGTACATGATTGTTATAGTGTGGCCTTAATAAGAAAAAGCATATGAAAGCCTTGTTCTTTATGACATGGCCTTAACTTGATTAGTATTTTATGAGAATGCATCATTGTGAATTGAAATGTGGATGTAACTCTTGAAACGTATTTTATGATTTGACATCAATCATTGTCTCTTGTGTATACTTTAATGTGAACTAAGAGATCGACGTTACACTCTCGAACATGTCTATGTTTTGATATTGCTTAATTTGCTACTTGCATTTAAATTAATTAACATATATTAGTATGAGTTAGTTAGATTTTGATACTGAGTAGTTTTACTCACCACATTATCTTCAATATTATAGGAAATAGTTTAAGAGGACAAGATAGAGGAAAACAACTAGGAGAATGAGATTGTTATCCTATTCATAGGCCTCTTTTATCTTTTAAGTATTCATGTATATATGATTATTAATATTGCCAACTAGGACTAATCCATCTTGGATCTCACTTGGATTATGTGTTTGTGAATTATAAAGTATATTTTAGGTCTTAGGGTGTATATATGCGGATTATGATATCATATAGCAAGGCCAAAATACTAGTGTTAGTAAAAGTTGTATTTAAAATGCAATTTAGGTGTTTAAGCTGTTGATTTATAAAATTTAGAGCTCCCTCTCTATTTTTGATATTAAGGGGTTGAGCAATAAAAATATATTTTACAAGTGTTGTATGTATTGTGGTACATTGCACATGTTAGTTTTAGTCTTTTGTATATAGTTTAAGGGATGTCTATATCTTTTGGTTTGTAGTATATGTTTTGGACACTTTATTTTGTAAAAAGTGATGAAAAAGTGAAAATTTTAAAATGAGTGTCTAATTCCTGAATCAAAAATAATTTGATTGTAAAACTAAAACCATTAGTTAGAGCTTAGGAGAAGCTTTCTATAAACACCCAATTCGTGTCATTCGGATGTTAGATAAAAAAATGAGACTCGTTAGAAGTTGATAATAGAATTCTACTGTCATGAAATATGCAATGTGTCATGGCACGTTATATAAGCCGCAATGACACCTCAAATTTTGCAAAATTCTTTTGTTTTTCAATTCCTAAGCAAATGTACTAATCCTTTAAATGATCTCATACTTTCACATAATAACTCTGATGTGTCAATTACAAAATCTTTTTGAAATGGATTTTAATTTTGAAAACTTGTAATCTTGTCTTTACAACTTATTTGTGACTTTAATAAATTTATCTTTATCCTAAACCAATCTCTTAATTAATTGAAATTTGAAGTTAATCTACAACATATTAGAATATTATCTTTGTTCTTAATATTGTATATTACCAAAATAAAAATTATAAAAAAATTTAATATTAAATATGTCCTCCCCAAAGTAAAGCTACATAATCAATTTTAAAAAAATAATGTTAAAATTACGTCATCCATATTAAATCATGATCCACTAGATTTATTAATTTTTTTAAAATTTTATTTTAATAAATATAAAATAAAAATAAAAATTAATATATTATATATTGATTTTCATTCTGACAATTTTTTAATCAAACTCATACTGAACTGAGATTAATGCAGATTGAGGCATTGAGCCATCCAGATCCAGTAGGGTGACAGAATGACAAAGCTCAGTTGATTTTTTAGGGCTCAAACTTAAAGATAACTGATTAAGCTCGCATTGCAGTTCATTCTTACAAATATAGTATTGCTGAGGCTGTGAGGCAAAGCCATTCTCCGGATGACCGGGTCCGTTCAGATCCAACCTGACTTCTAGTTCTACGATGTCATTTTTTACAGAACATGCCACAGCTGAGGCAGATCCTAATAGATAAGAACTTGAAGAAGCAACACAATCGGCGCCTCCAATTTTATCCAAGCTGAAGCATAAACATTTAATTTAAATATGAAAAATCCTAACTATCAATGCAAAGAAACTCGGTGAGCTTTGCGAGATCAAACTACAGGATAAAACCAGACACGGAGGAAATGGGTTTAAAAATGGATTGCCTCAATTCCAGTATTAGCGCAGCAAGGGCACATATCAAGCATCGATGAATCGGATGTCAAAAGTGTGGGGGTGTATCTGCCAAACATTTAACGCTGCATACTCCTCCAAACACTCTTTCAATTGTGCTTCACTGTAACCCTGTCCACAAGACACACTAAGTTCAATTACGGACCGGACATTACAATGACCCTGCACGCCTAAACTAGGGTTAAAAAAAAAAAAAATCTCAAACTTCATTCCCAAAGATTAGTTTCTTTGGAATGAAATAATGACCTTCCATTCAATGACAAGCGAATCAAATGCAACTAGGAGAGGTCTCTTTTCTACTAGGAAATGTAACTGAGATTCTCAGGATCATCACATATGACGAACCAGCTAAAATCCTCCCTACCCGTCAATTCAATGAAATGAAATAACGACCTTCCATTTAATGATAAGACATTTATTCCAAAGGGGCCAACATGGAGCCTCAAAAGAGTTTCACTCTATGACTCGTGTTGTAAATGTTATAATTTATATTGAATCGATTTTCTGTTGAATACTGGCATATGTTTCAGCAGTCAAGCTTGATTTTAAATCCCCACTTCCGCGTTACAAAAAAGTCATTTTCAACCACCAGTACATATTAGATGGAATTCAACACTAGAACGAACTCACCTTCCTAGATATCCAATTGAGAGCGCGGGCATAGCTTACGTCCATCCTGTTACTCCTAGCAGCTTCATCTCGCAGAATAGAATAAATATCAGATATAGCATCCAGACCCGATCTTTGACGCTCATCAGAGTATAAAGAGAACTTCGACATCTGCATTAACCTCAGTGCCTCGTCCACGTCACTCTGAGCAACAGTTTCCGAAAAGCGGAGTCTTGCTAATGCCTACAAAGAATTGCAGATAGCCATCCAACTGATTAGAAAAACAATTCATGCGCAGTAATCACATATAACCAAAATAGTCAATGCCAAGAGATTTCACTCCATTGTCCCCGACCATTGTTTTTCTCTTATCCCGATGTGAACCTATTCCCCGGTAGTAATTATAATGTAATTCGTAGTTGTCATTAAAAAAAGAAAAAGAAAGAAACAGAGCTTACAGCTGATATGCGGAGAATGCTGAGCAAAGTTCTGACAGTTGTGTAGGAATGGGGAGTGCTGGACTTGGCTTCTTCTTGGCGAATGCTAGAGTATGCAGTAGCAATGTACTCTTCCAATTCCCTTGGGACACTTGGAGATAATCTTCTTGCAGTTGATATATATGCTCTAGAAAAAATTAAGCATGATTTAATTAGCAATGACCCAAGAATAACAGAAGTCCAGTATAACCATGCAACCAAATGAGCACAAATTTAGCTGGAAAATCCGATAAAAAATACTTGAAATTCCGTTAGCAAATATTGCTCTAATACAAGACAATGCATGAATTTACCGGAGAACAGATGGTTCAAGAGGAGTGAATCCCAGAGCAGGAGATTCTTTATTTTGGTGGACATAGACAACATGCCTAGCCATTTCAAGATCACTATCCATATCAGCTCGATCAAGGATTAGCCACAGAAGATCAAATCTTGATAGCAGGGCAGGAGGGAGATTAATATTTTCTGCCGGAGTTCTTCTTAGATCATATCTTCCCCTTCACATTTTTTTTAAAAAAAATTAGATTTTGGATATGCTCAAGTGTCAATGTATATTAGATCTAGTCTGAATTCTCACAAAGAAAAACAGTAATAGAGAGTAGTGTCCAATTAAAAATGAAAAACATCACATAAAAAATGCCACTGAAGAACAAAGATATTTACCATGCTGGATTGGCAGCAGCAAGGACAGCTGTCCTTGCATTCAGGGATGTGGTGATTCCGGCCTTGGCAATGCTAACAGTTTGCTGTTCCATAACTTCATGTATAGCTGTACGATCCGATTCATCCATTTTATCAAACTCATCGATGGCACAAATGCCCATATCTGCCAGTACCTGAGATACAGTATTTCTGTCATAATCTCCATAACAACCAAAAAGTACCGTTCCCTAATCAAACAAGAAATTGAATGAATTATTCCAGACAACAAAGGAAAAGGAAAAAGCTTGAATTACCAATGCTCCACCTTCCAGAACCATCTCATTGGTCACTGGATCCTTCTGAACAGCAGCAGTTAGACCTACACCACTACTTCCTTTGCCAGTGGTGTACACTCCTCTTGGTGCTACGTTAATTATGTGTTTAAGGAGCTGACTCTTTGCCACGCCAGGATCACCCATCAGACATATATGCAAATCTCCCCTTATCTGCAATTGAACATGAAAAATATGACGTTTACAAACATGACCAAATGCACCATTTGCATGATAAAAGAAAGTGAGACCATTAAGGGAAAGGAAAAACACTTCAACCTCTAATTTAACTCAACTATCATTTCAGTCTGAAGTCAACATGTCTTAAGCCATGCAATCAACATGATTTTTTATTTTTGCCAAACCACAGATGAACATGCCCAAGTCAAATAATCAAGCATAGCCCATTACCTTCATCCCATCTTTTAACTTCCGATGGGGAGCACCAACAAGAAGCAGCAGCAATGCTTTCTTGATATCTTCATGTCCAAAAATTTCAGGAGCCAGTGATCTAGCCAACTTGTTGTAGATGTCACCGTCTTCAGCTAATTTTAAAATCTGCTCTTCATCTCCTAAAAATTCATACCTGTGAAAAAAATCCAATGGAAAAGGATAAATTTCCTCCCAACGTTGGTGAACTATCATTTCTATGAAAGAAATTCTGTAAGGTATGCAAGTGGACATATACAAAGAGCATATGAAAGAAATTAAGTTTATTACAAGTAGTTTATCTAATTTGGAGTCTTAAGGACTAACGAGTGAGAGAAACAACAGTAACTTACAGTAAAATAAGAAAAAAGTTCCAACCATTTTTAAGATTTAAAACGTAACTTACTCTTCATATCTTTTCTTGAAATGGGTAACAGACATGGCCTCTAAGTAAGTATCAGCAACTAGCCCAGCACGCATTGCTCTGTAACCAGTGAAAGGTATGGGAAGAAAAATGCCAGATAATTCAACAACATCACCAGGAGCTACCTGAATAGGTTCAACAAACAGCAAATACTTATAAACAATACAATGATTTAATCTAGAAATCTTTATTGAATAATGTACAGTTATGTAAGGCTAACTTAGTTGTTTGTTTGTAAAACATGTTTCTCCACTATCTTTCCAAAAACCACCTTTCAAAATTTAGGCAAAAAAAAAAAGCTCTCAAAGATGAAAATATAGTGTTAAAATGTTTTTAAGTATTTGTCACAATATTTAGGAACACGGAAACCACTGGTGCCACAAATTATTAGGCTAAGCCCATGGCAGGAAATGACAAACCTTTCTTGTGAGCTCTCCCCTGAAATGAACAGTCATTGTTCGGGGGATATGCCCTTTTGGAACATGTTCAGCTAGTTCTTGGATTTTTGCCTGCAATTTGATCATCTCAAAAGTTCAATCTGTTGGGTAATTAAGCAATTGCATGCCACAGAATGTAAAATAAATCAATTTAACACATGACAGGCTGTTCAGTATACAGAATAGAATGGAATGAAAAAAAGAAAAGCACAAAAAATAATTTTGTAGATGAGAAATATGTTTTTCATTTCTAAATAAAAAATAATAAAAATACAATAATTAAAAATGATGGAAGTCTAATCAATATTATACATCTCGTTTTCCATACAAAAGAAAAGGAATCTATTTCCTTGAAGGTAACCAAACATTCACTTAGAGCCCATAACACGAAAATAAAGATTTCTTCTACTGGACATGTTTTGATGGCTGAAGTAGAATTAAAGGCAAACCTCCTGAAATTTCAGGAACTTTGATGCTCTTAGTTGAAGGATAAGATTCCCCTTGCTTTGGTTCATATGACAGCGCTTAGAAGGACACTCAAACAAAGGCATGAAGACTCGAGCTGTTACTTCCTGTAGGGAAGAAAACAACAATGTGACGGAACAAAAGTCAAAACAAGTCCCGAAGGTAGAAAGGGTATCAAGGTTTAATCGATAGAGAAATTACTTTAAGCATCTTTTCTTAACATCCTGGCAGTTGGATCATAATAACAAAAGAAAAAAGTTTTGAAACTGAAAATTAAATCTCATATTGTATTTTTTATTCTATTTACTAGTTTTGCTTCTTCATTAAATCTGCATAATATCAAAAGCGAGCATGTCAACAAGTCCTCTATAAATTACCTGATAAATTTCAAAACCACAATCCTCACATGTGTAAACAGCTACCTGCATCAATGGTTTAACATCCGAACATCGTGTCACAATACCAGATATCTTTACAAGCTGACCAATATATGAAGCCTTCACCTCCCTGATTGTAAATGGCCGCCCTTTTGAAGATGCTTTGATATAAACTTCACTGGAGTATATGGGACAAAATTAGCCAATAGCCACATTTCACGATATTTTCACAATTATCAATGACTATCGAGTTAAAGAAACAGGAATTCCAGCAAGAGATTACCATTCAAGAGAAATAAAATGGTAGAAATGATTAAAGAATAATTATCAGATTACCAATTTACGCTCATGTAAATGTCCTGAAAGCACATGAATTTTGTACAATTATCAACATAATCATTATAGATTCTATGTGAATAGGATAAAAGGGCTTTTAGTCAAACTTACAAGTACCGCTTGATCTCAGGTGGCATCTTTTGAAGAGGATCTGAACCATCAGCACCTTCCGCTCCTTCGTCAGATCTTTGTGTCATCAATATATCATGATCATCATCCGTAAAGGCTTCAGTAGGCTCTGGCATAAGGCCATCAATGGCATCGGCAAAAATTCCAATGTACCTCCGAGTATTTTCAGTCACACGTCTGAGAAATTCTTCGTCTAGATCTTTATACTGAAGTCCCAGAAAAAATAACAGGGCGATTATATGTGAGTACAATCGACAATAATGGCGGAACAGACCCACCTCATACAAAATGACAAGTAAATTTTTAAGGAGGGGGAGGGAGAGTTACATTGATCAAGTCTCCAATATCAATTTGAACAGCTCGAGTTTTGTGGTTAGCAACGTCTTGCTGAAACGGGAAAACGGCGAATTAGGGTTAACTATCATTCTCCTTTCTCTATTCCGTTAAAGAGGTAGAAAATCAAGGATTTTCCGGGTCCCAGAGACGAATTGGGTTTCCAACTCGTGAGTTCAGAAAATAAGGAAGGGAAGAAATATAAGTTTAATCAAAACAAAGCACTGACCAAAATGTTCATGTATTTGGCTTCACCGTTTGCATCTGCGAAGGTCGAAAGAAACTCCTTCGCCAGAGCTATAGAGGGAAAGAACGAATCCATTTAACTGGAGTGAATAAAAAAATTAAAAAATAAAATAAAATCAACGAGTCGCAGCGACGAGTAAGGGCAAGGAAGGTCTCACCAATGTCCGCGTTGAAGTCCAGGTCCTTCATGGTTCAGCTCGGCAAGGATAGGACAGCAGCTTAACTGTCAGGCTGAAAATGTCTGAATCGGCACTAGCAAACTAGAGTGCGAACGAGATTTAGATTTGAGGGATTTTGGCGCCAAATGACAAACAATGTAGTGACTTTTGGCGGGAAAGGAGCAGGGCCAGGGCGGACGCAGATGATTCGCTGGGAAATGGCCCATCGTAAGGAGAAAGGGAGATCAAGATGTCCTCTCCCCTCTTCTTATTAATGAAATCGAAGAGAAATGCTTAAATTTTTTATTTTTATCTTCCAAACTTCTCCTTCTTATAGTTTTTCAAGCTAAAAACTCCTTTGAAATACACGTTAATTTCTTTAATCAGGGGCTAAGTTGTTATTAAAATTAAGGTTTGTTAATACACACACAAAGCCAAGTCATCAATATACCTATATAAAATTATATACGATATAAAATACCACCGCATTATATTATAAAATATAATTAAAATATCATATTTTGAAATACACTGCATTGTTTACTGGTTTTAAATAATTTAATTCTTTTTAAATTCGTCTAGTTCTTAAAATGATATAAACTAATCTAATGTTTAAAAGAATGAGATGTCAGATAGATTTTGTTCTTCTTTTTTCCTATTGTTTTTTTTTTTTGCTTTAGAAGTGCTTTAAGTATTAATATTTTTGTGTTTAAAGCCGATAATACTCAAATCTAATTTGATTAGATAGTCACATTAAAAAGTCTAAAATTCATGACAATTGAGGAACGACTCACCGATTGCATTTCAAGGCAAGCGCTTCTACGTGTGCCACAAGAGTATAAAATACAAGATTAAAGTGCAATTTTACTTTCAAACATTTTGTGGACGAACAATGTTGCCCTATCATTTAAAAACACAAATGTAGTAATTATTTAATGTAGCCCCTAAACTAATAAAACTTGAGCAATGTTGCCCTGTTGTTTAAAGAAAATAAATATCCGTTAAGTGAAACTAACAATACCCACTTTTCTAGGAACACACTGTTGTTTGAAGATCTTGCATGTCATTTTTTTTATGTGCCACGCTTCTATTCAAAGGTCTCTCATGCTTCTTCTTGCCATCATTGGTGCTGCCTCATGGTTTTGTGCCTCCTCCTCCTCCTTTCACGCCACTGTCATGCTCCAAGTCCCAACTCGCTCCAATAATAGAGAAGAAGCAAGGCATCTGGTGTGAACTTGTTGTGATGAATAGTCGAGATAAATGAATGTCACGATCAAGATGGCAATCATGAAATGCACCATTAAACTTGACATAACAGAGGCCATTGAAAATCACCATGCTCTCGCGATGCTTTCCTAGCTCTTGTTGGCCTTAAATTGTGACCTCTCCATGTTGTACTGCATCATGTGCTTCCTTACTTGTTGAAACATCTTTAAACAAGCTTCCACCAGCCCACCTACATCTATACTCCTCTTCCCTAGCTTCTAATCGAGAAGAGCAAGGACATCATAGTGACTTCCATGATGCTAGAGAGCAGCCTTGTGATGTTGATGTTGTGGCATAATTTGAATGGCAAGGTAAGAGTAAAGGAGACACCATCATTCACAAAGGCTCATTAGAAGGATATCTGAAGCCACATGAAGGAAAATGCAGAGCATAGCGAGTTGATAACAAAGTGATGGCGTGCAATGTGCAGAGAAGGATAAAGGACTCTAAGCGAGGCAAGAGCTTTAAACGCAAGTTTGATTGTGAGTCAATGCTATCTTATGTTTTCACGAAACAAAGTAAACTCGTGGTTGAGAAAACGCCTCGAGGAATTTCGAGTGAAATGAGTGAGAATGCTAACATAGTGATATTATTTAGTTGGTCCATACGTCGTTGCAAGAGACAGTATGAAAGCCAGTAAGGATTGTAGTTGCTGCCAATGCACTAGAAAAGTGGGTCTCGCTTTATAGTCAATGAATATTTATGATTTTTAAACAATAGGGGTAACATTAGTCCTATTTAATTATTTTAGAAGCTACATTGTTAAGTTGAATAATTTAGAGATGACATTGCTCTTCTACAAATAGGTTAAGGGAGTGTTTGGTTAGGGGGATGGGAGGAGAGGGATTTTACCCCTTATTTTGTTTAAAAAATTTGAGAGGAAATTTTTTAAAATCTCCCCTCCCCTCCAAATTGGGGGAACTGAGAAGGAAGGGGTAAAATTTTTTATACATTGATCAGTATGCCTTTTGCGATAAGTTCAAAAATGCAAATACACTTATCCAATATCTCAATACTAATAAAATGAGAGTAAAATTATAGATATATAATTATTTTTCTTTCCTCCCCTCCTAAACCAAATAAAGTAACATTAAACCTTTCTCCTTCCCTTCCCTTAAACCAAACACATCTTAAGGGCAAAATTGCACTTTATCCTTAAAATATAAACAACCTCCAACATCATATAGCTTTAGATACCACTTAAGAATTTGAAATGATAATTAATGTTGATCAACATATATCCTTTTCTAGCATTTCATTAATATTCATACTTGAGATGGAACAAATACAATAGGAGCCTGATGTCACGTCCAATATAAATTTGGATCATGAAGCCCATATGCAGGTCGAAGGGATTGGGCCACACTCGAAGAGGGTCATTGTATCGAGCGCTACTGAAACAAGGGAACTCTCTCATAGAAGTTCACGCCACAAGAGACCCGCGCGACAACTTCATGAGCTAAAGGGTAATAGAACTAGTAAAGTGGGTTCAACCAACAGGCTCAACCTGCTAGCCCTGCTATAAAAAAAATGTGGGTTGGGTTGGCAAAAATGAAACTTATTTAGATCTGAACAAATTTTGGCTCGCACTGCACAACTCGAGCTCACAATGAGCTAACTAACAATTTAAATATCTAAATTATATTAAAATATATTAAAAATGTTAAAAGAATAATAAAAATGAAACCTAACAAATGTACAAGAATAGTTTAAAAAATGAAAAAATAGTGCATGGAGTTGGGGGAAGTCATTGATATTAATATTTTTGTCTTACAATTTTATTTAAAAATACAAATTAATTAACCATGTCAAATAATTTCTTATTTTATTTTTTATAAGCGCGTGAGTGTTACATTTGTCAATTTAATTTTACTGAGGCAAGCGAGAGTTTATCCCATTACTTATTTTAATTCAGACCAAAATTTGGGTATCTAACATTTCAATGTACTAATATGTAAAACAAATTAATAAGGGGTAGAAATATCTGTAAATGAATTAAAAATTATGTAATAAAAGGGAAATATGTCTAATTAAAATCATAACAATATTTATAAAGTTGATAATTTAAAATATTTGCTAAACAAACAAAAGGATTCATTTAAAATTTCAAAATAAAATTAAGAGAACGAAATAGCTTCTTCTTTTTTCCCCCTTTTCCCATTGGAACCTCTCCCATGGCAAAGTTATTGGCCTGTGAGAAAGTTATTATCATAGCTGCTAGTTTTCCTCGCTCAAGAATGATTACGAAATCTGATTGCTCGGATCTAACTGCTACTTTTAATTCCAATAGCTTTTATGTATGTTACACTGAATGATCTCTTTGAACTCATCATATCAAAATCTTTGAACTGGCAGATTGCATTAATGTATTTTAAATTTGTATCGTATTTTGTAATAATTTAGGAGTCTTATTGTTGTTTAGATAATTAGTTTTTAAGAGGCAAATATGATTTTTATATTTTGCTGGTGGGTTAGCCCGCTAACCCATTGCAGGTTTGTGAGTTGGCAAAAATACAGCCTACTAAAATGTAGATTATACTAACCCACACTGCTAAGCTCGCAACTCATGAACAGGCAATATTACCAGCTTTACTGGGCATACAGGTTGTGAGCGTAGGGGAGAGAGCGAGGGAGAAGTGTGTGATGCATGTGAAGAATCTTCCTCCTGATCATTCTGTTTTCCCTCAATGCCCTCTGACATTTCTGTTATTTTCTTTTCGTTCTCCAAGAGCGATAGTCTGCAATAATGGGGATTGAGACTCATTCGCATCAGTATTGTCCGATTCTCCATGTAATTAGCGTAACCTTGACACCCGTTATACATTACGAGTTTACAACAGATTTACATGATTAAAAGGAATCCGGCCTAAGAACTACCAGTTTCCACGAGAGTTGACAATTAACAAGACTCTGAATGCTTGAAGGGTGACTTCAATTGATCCCGAAAACGGATGTCAGCTAAAATTGAAGCAAATACATGCGGCTCTTTAGCTCGACAACCTCAATAGCTCCGGAAGGGATGTATCAGCTGCGCAGCAGATATGAAAGGTAAATTGGATCGTCGCCTCTATAGTCCATTACCATTAAATGATCATGAAGTTACTGTGTCACGTTCCTTAGTTTTTGCTTGGCTTGTATAAGTTTGTCCAGTATTGGGGGTTCCAAAGGAACTGGATCAAGGCATCGCTCTGCTGCAGCAACAGTCACCTGTGGTCCAAAACCAAGAAAACAATATGCAAATTCAAGGGGAAGGCATGGAGAAGACAAGCTTGACTTGAGCAACTACACAGCAATCTAAAATTCAAAATCTTTTATCAAAAAAAGAAAATCAAAATCCATAGTATGAGTATGACTTTAATAATTCCAACCTCATCAAGCAAGAAGTCCATGGCGGCTTCGTCTTCAACTCTGTCTCTTAAAGAAGTCCTTAGGAACTGAATATCCAACTGAATTTGCTGAAATCCACTCCGATTAAAAGTCTGGTGTCGAGAGAATTCTTGTAGACTTTTTAGGCACAATTTCACTATCATTGTAACAACGGAGTCCTGCAGTTTGAGTAAAAACCTGATAACTTAGTCCATGATCACTTATTTTAACTTTCGAATCACCAATTTGATCATTACTCGATACCTGTGTGTATTCTACTTTGGTGAATATTTCAACCTTCTGCTTAAACAGTTTAGCTAAATGTGTCTCTAAAAGCTGGCTTCTCGCTCTCTGAGTATTTGACCTGCTGAGTTTCTCTTCACGCAAAGGGTTGCTCCTTGATGAGGCAGTACTTCCATTACTATCAGTCCTGCGGTGTCTGCGCTTCCCTTGAGGCAAAATCTGCTTCACTTCATTACCTATTACTTCAACCTGGAAAAGAAACTAAGAGAAATTAAAACATTCTGTTTGTTTAACATACATGTTTATCCAAAAAATTTATGATTCGATCCTCTGAACCATCCAGGCTATAGAGTAATCCATTTAAAGAATAAAAAGGTATACCAACCTCTTGAAAGAACAAATCCACAAACATATGAACTTCCCTCGGCTCCTTATGCTGTGCAGAGAACAAAACCAATTTCAAAATCAAGCTCTCGTCATATTACACACTGTCTAATAAAACTGGAAATGAAGACATGCATGAAACAGACCTTAACCCAGTTAGGTGTGTTAAACCTCTTCTTCAGGAGAAGTGATATCTTCTGAGTTCTCATATTTATGTACTGAAAAGAATCAAAAGAAGAATATGTGAGTGCTTCTAAACTTAAAATAAGGTATATTATATTATTATAAAAAGGAGGAAGAAAACGGACAGGCAAAACGCAGGACAAGAGAACCTCCTTGCCAAAAACACTCAAACAAAAATGGTAAAGCAGAAGTGCAGGATAAAAAAGATGCAGCGAAGCTCACCTCTAGGCTCAACGAAGTTGCAAGCACATTGGAATAGCGGGTATGTGAATATGATATTGACAACTTACCTGGTGAAGGAATTTTTCACCCGCTGATCTAAATTTCCGACAAATCTCTCCAGGAACAAAGGCAGGTCCATGTTCATACCCTCTAGCACTACCACCAGAAAAGGAAGCTGCTATTTCCTGAAAATCACAAGGCATTCCCAGAGGATATGAAGGAAAACTAAGTGCAGAAATAAATGCTTATACAGGAATATCAGATAGCTCTATCAGAAGGATCCTTGCCTCAGTGATTCTTGGTATGGTAGTTTGTTCAATAAAAGCAGAAAGCTGTGACAGTACTAGGATGAGGCCAGCAATAGCTTTGTCACCTTGAGCTCCCTCTGTCGCACCCTGAACTTGAATGGCAGAAGCAACATTTCTTCCAGAAAATAAAAGGAACTTGTCCTCAAGTTGCCTGAAAAAATCTTGCAATTCTTCTTGAACGATATCAATAATGACCTCTCTTAGTCTAACAACTAGCCCAGAATTATCATCAAGAATTTTGCGGAAGTCCTACAATGACCAATGAAAAGCATGATGAAATCAAACCTGAATGAAGCAAAAGAAGAAATAGTTGGAAAAGCTTAACAAGAACACATTATGCACATGCATAAATATATATAATCCACATTTACCTATCCAATTTAGACAAATGTGCTTACCAGCAGGACATTTGTGCTGCCTTGGAGAACTGCTCTTGTGCTAGTATCTAAAGCAACTTGCAGAGAGTAATCTTCCACCTTTTCCTTTTTCAGGACTTTTAAGAGGGAATCTACCAAAGAGAAGGTAGCTCATTTTAGTAAGACAGTTTACACAGAACATTATTTCCCGTTAGCTTAATACATATGTATACAATAACCATCAAGCTATCTTGATAAGAGCCCTGCCCTGATCATATAACGTCTCATTTGCGTTGATAATTTTCATTGGCAAAAGTCACTTTTTCACAAACATACAGTCTGTGATCTCCGATTTTTGTTCTGTTTTTGTGCAGCAGAATAAACATTTCAAATTTTAAGCTGAAACTAAGAAGTAAGAACTAACAGTTTACTGCATACATAATCATAGAAGTAACCTGATATATCTTGCAGAAGATGAGATAACGCACTGCTAACATACAGCCTGACAGTAACCTTCGAAGCCTGGAAAAATTTATATTAGTCACGGAGATTTCTTTCAGGAAAAAAAAGGATTATTTCAAGTAGAAACAAGGAGAAAGTATAGGGGAGAGGTAATTGAGAGGATACATCCACATTTCAAAATAAAATTTTAGAAACTAATCACAAAGGATGACCTCAATAGTGCAGTCAGAGAGAGCAGCTTCCTCTAAGACACCATCAACCAGGAGCACATCATTCCAAACAACTCCTGCATCCGGATGATGTTTGATTAAAAAATACAAGAACTAAGGAAAATTATTGAAATTTAGAAAACATAATACCCATAGAAAAAATTTGTTAAGTTGAAGAAAAACCATGGCATTGAAATGCACACACACTCTTCTAAAATGTCAGAACAATAAGAATTGAGGGTTTCCTCATTATTGAGTCAATAGACAAAGTATCACATGCCTTGGACCAATTGTTGCAAGATGGACAAAAGTTGATGTTACACATTAAAATTTTGAAAATATTGTTGGAAAATATTTATATTAATAGTTATCTCATATGATACAATGTTTGTTAGACACATAAATATAGGTTAAAAACTTCTCATTAAGGTCATGATTCACATCATTGAAAGGGGGTTACTAAATGTCCATTCCATCGAAGTAAAAAGGAATTCAGAAGCACAATGATGGATATCTACGTAGGATGGAGAAGCCTACCTTAAAAGCTAGTTGTTGGATGAGAGAACCAACTCACTTAAATATCCTATTGAACATCTTATACCATTCAATGTTGGATTTGGTATCCCATATAACTAGGCCTCCTACCGATCGAAACCATCCATAGGTAGTACTCCTTGGAACTGCCAACAACTAGACTTTAATATCAATTGATGGGCATCTAAGTGGGATGAATAATCTTACCCCAAAAGCTAATTGTTGAGATGGGAGAACCAGCCCACTTAAATATCTAATTGAATACCCCCATACTACTCAATGTGTGATTTCATATCCCATACTACAAAGTCTCAATCACAATACAAAATTAAACAGATGCTTGTAGTTTCAGCACTTAGAGGAGACATTAACAATTATGTAAATTCACAAAATGGGGGGAAAACTATTCCATAGATGCAATCAAGAAGAAATGATCTGATCAATAGTTACATGAGCCTTCTGAGTAGGAGTCAATAACCTTCTCTTTTAATCAATCTGAGAGTCAAATTAGCTAAGCATGGCATATTCATAATAATTAGTTTGGGTCAAATCCCTGCTACTACATGTACTGTAATTTCAATGTTAACCGTGACATATGTTTTAATATAATTATCAACGCGAGAGATTGAATAGTATGTGTCAGATTGTAAGTGTTCCAAAGAAATTTCCTCACCTCCGCCTCTCTCTATTTGTCTTCAAGGCATTCGAGCCTGTCTTATAACCCTAATTCTAATCTCATAATTCTTGTGCTACTAGTACGTAAATGTCCAATTCTCACCATGTCCTACTCCCACCACATGCCATGCATTGTATGTAATTATACACACAAGAGAATGACAGGTTTGTGTGAATGCTTCAAAGAAAAATTCTCAACACCCACCCCCTTTTTTTAATAATTATAATTATAAAAAAATTGTTAAAAAATTGATATGATTGTTGAAATGAAGAACTAATCATATATCACGCCAGAGACTTAGTCAAAGGCCACTGACTCATACTCAAGGCGAGACTACACAAAACATTAAGTTTTAGAAATCAAGCTGAAATCCAGAGAAACACTGGAGTATTAAAAGAATCATACTACTCACGTAAGATCCCAAGTAGATCAGCTGCACAAATTCGTCTCTTTACATATTCCTCGGTAATTATAAAGTTCCTAAGAATATTTCATCAAAAAAATTGTATATAAGATGAAAATTGTATAGGAGGTGAAGATACTTCAAGCTGTAGATGAGGCTACAAACTTGGTAATCAAGTCTTGAGCAAGATTGTTCAATTGCTTTTCTGAATCAGGAAATATTACTCGAAAAGCACGAACTGCCTCCACAAACTCTCGAACATGTGCCTATATTAAAAAAAGAGAAAGACACATGTATTTGCACATATTAATGCTGGAAGGCAAAAAATAGCAAGGAAAAGCGAAGTCCAAGGTCCAAACACATAACATGTCACTAGTAATAGCTGTATCAACCACTACAAGTATGTGTACTAAAATTGAATATCTTATCTAGCCAAAGATAGGATAGCAATAACATCTTAATGGGGAGAAAATGATATTGAACAGCAGAATACTTCTACTATGGTGCTTGATGTATCATGCTTCTAACCTCATGAGCAGAAGCAAAAGGAGAAGGATCCGTTGGAGCCTTGTTTATCTCTTCCGGGTTCAGATGAATGTCAGTAATAGACTGTTCCAACTTCTCAAGTAGCTTTGCCTTCAAATTTTCCACCTGCCAGTAATAGAAAGATGCCACATACGAATATGAATAAGGCCCTGAATAGTGCATACTTTAATATACTATTATTCCTTCCCACAGCTGATCTTCAAAATTCTCAGCAAAATGCAAGGCCAAAGCAGGTTCAACTTTCTAATCATAAATTTTCCGATGATAGCTGATTTAAAAAACAAAATACACACACACGCACCAACCCACCCCTAACATGCCTTGGCAGTAATTTTCCTCTAGAACTCAGAAGATGTTAAATGGGTTATTCCATTGAGGGAGGGAGGTGATTGGGAGGAGTGGAAGAGTAGTATGAAGAAAAAGAAATATCTGCTTGGCTGCAACAATGTTAAATGCAATTTTGAGGAGGCAGAAAAAGGGTAACAAACCGGAAAGTCCAGCTGCTTAAGGAGCACTGCAGCCTCAGATCTCACTTGCATAGATTCCAAATCAGAAAATAGCCTTCCCTGGTTATAGAGAAAAAAGTCAAATCTGGTGACAAGCTTCTCAGTTCTCAGAAACACAATGACTGTCAGCTTCGAATTCAGGATGATATCATGAGTTTCTAAATTCACTGCATTTTTAAAAACTCTTAAATCAAAATGAAGAAGATAAGGACAGGATGGTATACCCTTCTCCTTAAAAATTCAAAATCAGCCCAAATGAAATAGCAGAATTTACAATATTAATGTTGACAGAGTATAAATAATTACAGACTGACTTTAGAAAATCCCTCAACTACTTTATTTTAACCATTATATCTAATTTTTGTCTTCCAAATCCAAGAAGAACAGCAAAGAAACCAAAGTCCACTACGTGTTATAATTCCAGGACATTCCACATCAATGAAATTCTACTCAGCTGCTGACAGGAGGATTTCTCATAAACAATTCTACTCAACACCATAGCTCAGACCTTACAGCAAAAATGACATTAGTTGGACCAGGACTGTCGTAGCTCCAAAGATCGATGATATTAAAGTATAAGCAATGGATTATTTACATGGGCCAGATGCCAACAACCAATGAAGAGAAATCAGGCTTATGGAATTACCATCAAATAGTAGAATCAGAAACACAGCTTGAGTACCTTATCTCAAAAAGAAAAGGATTAGTAAATTGAATACTGAATAATCCTAAAGATTATAAGGAACATGAATGTTGCAATATCAAGCAATACATGAAAACATTCAAAATTGTCTCTCAGCTTATGTTTTGACACATGCACAGAAAGCCTGATAGAATAAGGAGAACTAACTGTACCTGCAAATTATTTATTATGATAGCGATTGCTTTTTCAGACTCTTGTCTGCAATCTTGGAATGATGAGTCTCCATATGCCTGCCGCGAGGAAAACAAAAACAAGAGTCGTTTCATCAAAGCAACAGATTTATACATCATGAGAAACATGTGCCAATTTTTCAGGTGACAAATATATGCTAACGTTACTTCTGAAGAAATTAATAATTGCTAAATGTAAACAAAAACAAGGGAATGGATTGAATTGACATGCCAGCCCCGCACAACCTTAAAGATTGGCATTGCTCCAGTGAAGAACCTGACTGCATCAGCATAGGCCTCTGATTTGATGCATTTTCTTAATCTATCAGGTAGATCATATATGAACTGCTCTTACACCAAGGTGAAAAGCGTGTTAGTCATAGGCCCAAACATCTAGAATCAACGTAAACAAGCATACTGCAAATACTGATATGCTTCTATCAAAATTTTAAAAATTATGTTTGGATGGATTACAAGGATGGATGGCAAGGAGTTGAATGGTCAATTTGGGGTAGCCTCTTCTTTATGAGACTCTTCTGCAATGACATGAAATAGGAAACAAGGGACTCCAACACCCTTCCTAGCTACTCAAAACCAACCTTTTTTTTTTTTTTTGGTTCCTCCATATTGGGGGCTTTTGGAAGGAATGGAATGGACAGGTGGTACAATTATATTATATCCGCCTTCATTAAAAACTTCCCAGAATCACATTCTTGATAAATGCAATATTGAAAAAATAATTCAAAAAACATTCCATTCCATTGATGATTCACGCCCTTCCGCCAGTAAATTCTCAGACAATGGAAAAGGCATATTTCTTTCTGCTCGACTCCTTGCCTTTTTACTCCACACAATTCTCTTCTAAACTCCCCAACATAACCAAGGAGTAAATTACTCTTCCTCTCATTGGGGGATGCCTAAATTACCCAGTGCTCTCCTTTGTTTTGAAATTATATAATAACCTCCCTTATAGTCAAAGATGCATTAGATTATCTCTTCTGCACCCATAATAATAATTAGAAAAACACAATTACACTTATTTTGATTACAATGCCCAATAACCTATTATATAATATAACAAATATTAAATCATTTTAATCAACATAACATGGTGAATTTTTTAAATATAGCAAATTTTAAAATCATTGAATAAATAATAAAATTATAAAAAAATAATATATTCACAGAATGATATTTTAAGACTGCACAATTGAAGAAAAGAAATTAATTTTATTCTTGAGGTTATTTTTGTTATATTATAACTCCAAGGGATATTCAAAATATATAAGAAGGCTCTCCCCGGGCCCCGGGGGGGGGGGGAGCATGCTCAGTTACAGAGGAGAGACTAGTAGCTAATGCCAAGCGTTAACCCAGAATAAATATTTCAGTGTGTAACAATGCCAATGCATGCTGCCAGAAAGTTGTGTTGCTGCTTTAATACCTGAACTTTACGAAGAAGATTGCAAGTCCGATGTAGTTTCTCTACATGCTCTCTTTTCTCATAAAGAGAAGTGTTAACAATATCACTCATTGATTGCACAGACATTATCTGCATAGGAGATAAAAATAGGATTCCATCAAAAACATTTTATGTTTTGATTTTTCAAAAAGAACAAGTAAACCAAGATTGAAAAATTAATGCTGCGCTTGCCTTCTCAAGAAGCTGTTCCATATTTGCTTCCATCCCGGAAATGTTACTTTTCATCCTGTTTGGCAAACAAATTGTATCACACATTTTGTGAAGAAACATATGAACCAAGTCATTGAAAACGCAAGGTATACACGCCAAAAACAGGGAGGATTTTTTTTTTTTTTTTAAGGAGAAAGAGAAAGGAAGTTTGTATGAGCATTTGAACGGCAGTGTAGACGGCGCGATTTCGAAATGGTATGTCATGTAACTCATGTATCAAAAGTTCGTAAGCAGTCATTTCCCCACAAAAAAGAAGCAGAAGTTAGAAAAATAATAAGCAGCGCATAAAGGAGGAATAATAGTTAGAAAAAAGGAAACCTCTTTATTGTATCTGTGGCGCTGATGAACTTATTATAATTCTCGTAGACCAACATTTGCAGGTCAGTGTCAAGATTCTTAATTTCAGCCGCCATTTCAACATGCCTCTGGAGCAGGCCTTCCAAATTCGACTTTTGTACCTTCATAATTCGCATGATAAATGCACAAGAGAATCAGCCACTCCGTACGCCAACTTCAAACTCATACTACCGTTACAAAAACTCGCAATAGCCTAAGAGTTCAATTTCGACCTCAAAATTCCCCCCTGGGGGTGGATTTATAGATTCAATTAGAACGAGAATTACCAGGTTATTCATGTAGTGATCAGGATCGAAGGAGGTGGAATTGATGTCATCAAGAGTGAGGGATCTTGACGACCCAATGCTGGAGTTGGACGGCACGGAAGGGTCCTGAGAGTAGAAACTGGAGAGAAGATCTCTCGTTCGCTTAGCTTTATCGTCTAACGATACTTCATCGGTCCCCATTTTCCTCTTTTCTTCGATCTAATCTGTGTAGGCGCTGCACCGATCTGTGAACTGAAATTGCTTTGCTCAATGGCAAAGACGTCTGCATCGGCTGCTATCCCTATATATTTTACTGGGGAAGAAGAAAAAATGCTATCGGTTAATACTTCAATTGAAAGCAGTCAAACACGCCGTGCGACCTGTGCACCACTGCATGGTAAGAACCTCCATTACCATGGTACGACGTCGTTGGTTATCTCCTTTCAGAGTTTCTTTTGTTTTTTTGGTTAATGATCAAATACGACTCCGAGTTATTGTTCAAAAATTATTCTAAATTTTAAATTTTCAAAATATATAAAATAAATTTTAAATTTTTAAATTTATAATAAAATAACTGTTAACTTTTTTAATATCATTACTGTTCATGAGAGTACTGTAACAGTTAGGATTAAATTTATAAAAAAATAAACCCTATACTTGCGCAAACAATAATAGTATTAAAAAATTAATAATTAGGGTTTATTTTGCTATAAATTTAAAAATTTTAGAATTTATTTTATATATTTTAAAATTTTAACATTTAGGATAATTTTTGAATAATAATTCATAGTCCTATTTGTTCATTAATCCTTTTTTCCCCAATCCTTTCATTGTTTATTACTCTATTTTTCTTTTTCCTTTTTCTGTTCTTTTTTGGGGATTATACTTGCAATTTTATTATAATTATAAACATGATTTCAAGAAAAAATTTATAATATATTCATCACATTACATAAAATATAGGAAGATTGACAACACTCTAAAATAAGAAATGTACAGTTCGGTATCACAAACTATGATAATAATAGTAAAATCTTAAGAGAATTTTTTTCAATTAAATTTTTATATGAAATTACTTTAGTACTTTTATATAATTTAAAAAGTTATGCTTTTCTAAATTATTTTAGTTGTTAATAAAATCTTTTACAACTACTTGTATCAAACTTGTTAACGATATAAAATTAATTGAATTTTATTGATAAAAAATTATGATTCATTAAATCGTTTTAGTTATTGGTAAAATCAAACTTGCAAATATTTCTGTCAAACTTATGAACCACATAAAATTAGTTAGACTTTGTTTTGTGAAAAAATTGCTGATAGAAAATTGTGATTTCTTAAATCATTTTAGTCATTGGTGAAACTACCTGAAAATATTTATACTGTTTGGGCTAAATATGAAACATCACTTAAATAGGTCACAAGGCTAGTTAGGCTGAGTAGTCGAAGCATCAGGCTCAATATAAACAAAAAGGGCCGGCCCTGAATCTCAATAAAGTCTATAACAAGTAAACATGCCGAAATCTCATTAGCTTCAAATATCATACCATTGGCACGAAGACACGACTCTAAGTAATGTTGAAATCTATGCCCAAGTGGTTCGGTGAAAGGGATTGGTTATCAAAATAAAGCGACCGTGCCATAAGTTTCATGGGATTCATGATTCTTTGGCAAAATATGTTAAGTCCTAAGGGAAAGGCTTTTGTTATTCGACACTATAAATAAAAAGAAGAAAAACAGAGAAGGCTAATCAACATTCAATCAAGACTCGTATATTTTACATTCATTAGCCCTTTTCAGTTTTTAGTTTTTAGTCTGTAATTTTCTACACTTCAATAAAATTATACACTAGTTCTACCAAAGTCTTTTATCTTTTTACATCTGAACGAACTATGGTAAAGGAACTCGAGACCCTTTTTGTTATCTATTGAGATTAAATATATCTGGCACGCCTGGTATTTATTGTTAAACCACAAACAATTTGTGGCACACCCAGTAGAACTTGTGTAACAAAGATGGTAAGGACGTGAAAAGATAAAAAGACTAATGAAACAGGTGCTAGTTTTCACGAACCAAAAGGGATCTCTGCGCATGCAGGATCATAACACTTATTACCCGATGCTGGAGCAGCTGAACATTGTGATCATGTAGTATCGGTGATAACAGGTAGCAGCAGCACAAGCCCTGACTTAAAGTCAAGAAGTGGCCAACCCAACCAACTGATCATATCCAACGAACCTGTGGCAGAAGTGTTATGGGAAATTCAAGACCGAATGGATAAGCAGCTGGAAGAGAACCAAAGGTTTTTTACAATATCCCTGGAAATGTCAGAACGCAGGGAGAAAGAATGACAACAGATCATGATGCAGGCTCTGCATGAAGGCATGAGGAACATAGTCGCATCATTAAGAAGCACCTATCTGGAAGCAGGCTCAAGTGTAAGGCCGCTTGGAGGGCAACAAGCTTGAGTCAATATAGGTGCTGGCCATTAAGGCCACACACTTGTAAGAGACATCCCTAACACCTAAATATTTTCACATACTCATCCTTTAACATATTGTTTACGAGAGCCTGGAACCTGGCACGAATGGCTTGGGGGACACGGCGATGATCCCATAACATTCGATTGAGCCTCAGAACTAACTTGTGAACATGGAGGCCCTAAGGGATGCCATTTAAGATATATATGAACTAGGTCTGAGGCCAATCGGTCGCCCCACCTTCTTAAAACCTTATCCGGAGTATATAGCCAAGGACATCTCATACCCTCAGGAGTACAAAATCCTTGGCTTCATATTGTCCTTAGGAGACAGGATATAGTCAACCCTAGAGCACATTGGGAGGTTCACAATCCAGTATGGAAAGATTGCTAATTATGAGAATTTTACTAACTTGAAGCTGAGGTTATTTCTAAATACTCTTACAGGCCTGGCATTCACATGGTATACGTCACTACCTCATAATTCAATTATCAGCTAGATGGAGATGGAGTAGAAGTTCTACATCCAGTTCTATAAAGCAAAGTTAGAAGTCAGCATGGCAGAACTCTGCAAGCTTAAACAACAGGCTGGAGAGACAGCAGATCAATACTTGGTGAGGTTCAAACATTTGAGGAGCGGGTGCCACATGCTGCTTCCAGAATTAAATTTGTCAAGCTAGCACAGGCAGGACTGGATATAGAGCTCTGAAAGAAATTTCATGGGATGGAATTTTGAGATTTTTATGAACTCGTAACTAAAGAATGGGTTTATGAGGAACTACTCAAGGAAGAGGATCATCACTGATGGACTACAGCTGGGACCTATTTTGGGGACTTGGACGTAGCGGTAGTAGAACTAAAGAATGCTGGTAACTACACATGCCTGGCTCTTGTAAGGAAGGTCGGAGAACTGCCCAAAAGACCAAACATAGTCTAGTACACCTTTGATACCACTAAAATAGAGGAAATTTTTGATTTCTTCCTCAAGGAAAACTTCATCTCCCTACCTATGGATCATAAGATTCCTTCGAAGGAAGAACAAAGAGGGAAGGAATACAATAAGTATCATCACCCGTGGAGCCACAGCACCAAGGCGTGCTGGAGATTCAAGAACGTCATCCAGGATCGGATCAACAAAGGAGTTCTGAAATTCCTTCAGGAAAAATCTATGGTGGTAGACGAGGATCGATTTCCCCTATTTGCTATGATCAACATGGTGGAGATAACCTTTAGCAAACAACGGCTCAAGAAAAGTGATGGTAAGCAGAAGGATGAGAGACCTTGGAACATCTGGAATAGAAGTAAAGTAACTCAAAAAAACTTTAAGACAACATAGGACCACTTGGGGAAGCCTATAAGTTGGTCCAATAAGAACAGGTCCTCTAAATGGGACATCGGCTCGGAAGGGCAGAACATGAAAAGCTTGGATGACTCCAAAGTAGTTTGGGACTGCTTGGGAGAAACCCAAAATGGAGATAGTCAGCAGAAAAAAGAAGAAAAATCGTAAATGACCTTCAGGATGGGATGTTGCCCCAGGGGATTAGTGATGATAGAACCAGATGGATCTAAGGTGGTTTGGGACCGCCTAGGGGAACCATCTGGCAAATTTGACTTCTTTGTAGAGTACTCAACAACCCCTGGATCAGGCAAACCATACATGAGGACACCAACAGGCTGGGATATAGGCCTCGACGGCCTACCGTTACTAAAAGTTGCTAAAGGCTTGGGCAGGTTCGATACGCTGCCTGACAATGTGCTCCTTTTGAAATGGAGAGTTATAAAGCAAAAAAAATTCCCAACTACCTTGGCAAGAACCTAGAAGCGATGTCTTCAATAAAAATAGGCTACACAGAGGGACCTTGAATAGCAAAAAATTAAGGTACAGGATAGCCCCAACATTCATCAGGAGGCTAGTAAGTTCAGAAGGAAGTCCACCGAGGATTAGGACGAAGGAAGCGAGGCCAAAAATAAAAAAAATGGGACCATTCATGTTAGAGAGATATCGCTCAATCTCTATTGTGTGGTATCATTAACATTACCTTCTTAATTCCAATCCACCGCCGGCAATACCCAGGGCCAGTAGAAACAGAACTCCTCGAGGCTGACATAGATAGGCCTGTATCAGTATTGCCCAATGGAGCCAAGAGAAGAAGAAGAATATGAGCCTATAAGCACGCAGGCACAAAAAGAAGAGATTGCAGAGCTCGTCTACCAAATTACTTTGCAAGCAATAAAAGGAAAATTAAAGCAGACTGTCCTGGAGAAACCCAATGTGAAGATGACTCAGCACTTGAAGCCTTTATATATTAGGGCATATTTCGATGGGAGACCAATGACTAAAGTCCTCATTGATAATGGCTCGACAATGAATATTTTGCCAACCCACATGATGATCAAGATGGGATAAGAGGAGCACGATCTGATGCTGACTAAGGTATCAGTTGTAGAGTTCATTAGGACCGCATCTAAGGTCCTCAGCATGCTACCATTATAGGTTGATGTCAGGACCAAGTCATCACTAATGGCCTTTTTCATGATCAGCGCCACAGCACAATGCCAGGCCCTCCTAGGACAGAATTAGATCCATGCCAATAAACGCGTACCCTCTTTACTGCACCAAATGCTTCTTATGTGGAAAGGAGAGGAGGTAGAAGTAGTCCAGGCTGAAGACAAGGCATTCACAGCAGCTACTAACTTCATAGATGCGAGGTATTATGATATTGACGTAGGCCCGTTTATATTCCAAAAGGCTCAAGGAATCCTTTCATTCAGAACAACAACAAATGCTATAATGCCTCTAACCTCACAAAGGCATGAGCCCATTATAGAACTGGTTGATGACTAAAATAAATAGAGGAAAGGCTGTAGTAGCCGCGGCCATTCAAAAGCTATGGCTGCACAATATACAAGAGAAACTAGAAGACTACGAACCCGAGGTCTATGGGACTGAAGTTGTATATGAAGATGAGACCCAGAAGATAGAACAATTATATGAGCTAGACCTTGCACCTATAAAATTTGAAGACATAGCCCCAGAGGTCTAAGATCCACTAGAAGAAGTAAACCTCTGATCCCCAGAAAAGGCGAGGGTCACATTCATTAGCTCACTACGAGATAAGGAATAGAAGGATGTCATCAAGCTAACACTGTTGGAATTTAAGGACTGCTTTGCATGGGACTATGATAAAATGCTAGGGCTGGCTAGGCAGCTGGTCAAACACAGGCTTCCTATATAATCAAACTATAGACCGCACTAACAGCCCACTCGGAGAATATTAGTAGAAGTGGAGCTACGAGTAAAAGAGGAGCTCAAATACCTTTTACGGGCTGGATTCATACAGCCTTGCAAGTATACTCAGTAGCTCTCAAACATAGTCCCAATAATCAAGAAGAATAGGAAACTGTGAGTTTACATAGATTTCTAAAACATAAATACAGTCACACCTAAAGACGTGTATACAATGCCTATTGCAAGCAAGTTAATAGATGCTGGGGCTGGAAACACTTTGTTGTCATTTATGGATTGCTTCTCCGAATACAATTAAATACTAATAGTAAAAGAAGACATTTACAAGACTGCTTTTCAGGTGTTCAGGCTCCATTAGAACTTTCGAATAGGTAGTTGTGCCTTTCAATCTGAAAAATATTGGGGCCACCTATCAGCAGGCTATACGATATGATAGGAAAGCATATAGAAGTATAAATAGATGACATAATGATAAAATTTAAGAAGGCATATGATCATATTAAACATTTGAGGACGAGTTTCTTGTGAATGAGGAAGGTCAGCCTTAAGTTAAATCCACTAAAGTGTGCTTTCGGTGTAACCGCAGGTAACTTCCTTAGATTCTTGGTCTACAAAAGGGGGATTGAAGTAGACCAAAATAAAGCACGACCCATCTTGGAGGTAAAGGGGCTGAGTAACAAGAAAGAGCTTCAAAGGTTCCTGATGCAAGTCAATTATCTCAGGCATTTCATCTTGAACCTTGCAGGGAAGATGAAGGAATTTTTTGAACTCTTGAAACTTAAAAATGCCAAGGAATTCACCTGGACCGAACATCACCAGGCGGCCTTTGATAAGATTAAAGAACACTTGACAAAACCTTTGGTCTTAATAGCCCCGAGGGAGAACACCCCATTTTTATTGTATTTAGCTTCTAACACCATGTTCATAGGTTGTATGTTGGCCCAAAATGTTGATAAAGGACATGAACAGGTGGTCTATTATTTAAGTAGGTGTTTAACGCCCACAAAGGCCATATACTTAGCTGTGGAAATAGCATATTTAGTGCTATATTATGCTTGTACTAAGTTAAGGCATTATATAATGAACAAAGTTGTGCATATGGTTTCTCATTCTGATTTAATTAAATACATGCTTAATTGGCCAGTCATGACGGGCCGTATAGGGAAATGGAGTTTGGCCTTAGCAGAATTTTCTTTAATATTCTTGTCTCAAAATTCAGTAAAAGGCCAAACTGTAACACACCAAATTTTTTTTTTTAAATAATTTAACTCAACCATAGTTGGGTTACAGCCACCCAACACATTTTTATATCAATAATTTCGATATAAAATATTTTATAATTGGCTTCAACTCACACACTATAACATTTCAGATAAATTTTTACCTCCCACATGCCATTAGGCTAAATCACATTTGTCCATCCTTATACTCCCAACAAGTAAAATAAGCAATTTAATCAATTTTCAACACAAGCCAGTTATTTGACCTTATAATCATGCCATTTTAACCAATCCAAAGTAAACCAAATATTAAAATTACAGTCATCCAAATTGTACCAAAAATAGAAATAGTTTGAAAGGCATGATTACATTTATATATTCATATAATTGACAATAAACATAAAAAAGTCCTAATATTGGCAATATAACACATTATAAATCATAAATTAAATACCCAAAAGAGACAGTGGATCTATACCACTAAGCCTCTGGGACTCCTCTACGTGTCACTCGTGGCTCTTCTCCTGAAAATTGTTAATCACATAATGAGACTCAAAAGTCCCAGTAACCAAAGCCAATTTATGATATTGTATACAAACAGTTAAGTGTGTGCTTACTAAGTGAGAATTAAAAATAATATAATTCCAACAAATATAAGAAATATTATAATAAACACAAACAACCATCCTTATATCCCTCCATTAACCTCGAGCCGTAGCCCTCACTCGGTGCTAAATTACCCGGCCAAAGGTAGATTAGCCCGAGCCCTTACAAGCCACCTATTGAGCTACAATAGGGGCGTACCACGTGGCACATAAATACAACAATAATAGCAAGTCTCCCAACACCTCCCACAATAATTAAACAAATTCATAATAATATTGCACAATTATACAATATTACAAAATTCATAATTTTCTCAATAATCACCCAATTAACAAGAAGTAACACTAATCATAAATTAAAAGCATGGTTACCTTGTGGCTTTTTCAATAAATTATTCCTTAAAATTTCTCTCTCTCCACAATCTTCACCAGTAATACAATCTACAAATAACATATTATTTATAAATATTAGTTTCAATTTTTGAAACTAATAAAATAATTCTAATAATAGAATTAAAAATATAACATAATTCCTAATCTCAATCTTAATACAAATCTATAGTTAATACTATTAAGTAAAATTTTTAACTCCTCTTTTAATTATCAATAAACATTAATAATCTAAAAATCAAATTTTAAACTAATTTCTATTATCAAAATTTTTTTTTATTTTATAAATTCGTACCTAAAATACTCAAAAATTAAAAATTGAGTCTCTAGCTTAGAATCATAATCCTATAACCATAATAATTCATTTCTCATCCCAAATAATCATCTAAACCTCAATAAATCAACATATATTTTCAGATCTAGTTTAGAATTTGATCCATAAGCCACAGATTCAAAGATCATCAATAAATTTATACTCTAGAACATTTATTATACTACTGACAACCTCAAAAATTATATTTATTCAACATAAATTCATCCCTCTTCCAGATCTTAAATTTTCTACTAATTTTCTTACCTCTAAATATTATTATTTTTTTTTTAAAAATTTCTATTAACCTAAATTAACTATTAAAATTTAAATTGGGATGTTACAATTCTCCCCTCCTTTTAGAAATTTTGTCCTCAAAATTTAAAATTAATAACTATTAACTACTCACTTAATCAAAAAGACGAGGATAATCACGTCGCATACTGTCCTCGGTCTCCCACGTAGCATCACCTGGAGTTGTCCTCTTCCAGATTACTTTAACCAATCTAATGGTCTTGTTTCTTAATTGCTTGTCCTTATAATCCACAATCCTTTCTGGTTCAGCTTTGAATGTTAAATTCTCCCTGAGTTCAATTTCCTCGGGTTCAATTATATGGGAAGGATCTGGTTGATACTTTTTCAGTTGTGACACATGGAATACGTTGTGTATTCCAGCAATTTGGGGTGGTAATGCTACTTGGTACGCTACTGGTCCAACTCGTTTTAAGATCTCAAAAGGCCCCATAAACCTTGGTGTTAACTTCTTAGCCTTAATAGCTCTTCCAACACCAGTTACCGGAGAGATTTTTAAAAATATATGGTCACCTACTTCAAACTCAAGCGGTCTTCTCCTCTTATCGGCATAACTCTTTTGTCTACTTTGAGTTGTGAGTAATTTTTGCTTGATTAAAGCAATCTTTTGGGTAGTCTCATCAACAATGTCTGGCCCCAAAACAGTTCTCTCACTTAATTCTGTCCAACACAGTGGCGATCTACATTTTCTTCCATACAATGCCTCATAAGGTGCCATCTGAATGCTAGAATGAAAACTATTATTGTAGGCAAATTCAGCTAATGGCAAGTGACTATCCCAATTACCTCTAAGCTCAATGGCACAAGCTCTTAACATGTCTTCAAGAGTTTGTATGGTTCGTTCCGTTTGCCCATCGGTCTGGGGGTGGTAAGCTGTGCTAAAACTCAGACGAGTACCCATGGCTTCCTGTAATGACTTCCAAAAGTTTGATGTGAATCTCGGATCACGATCAGATACAATATTTGTCGGCACTCCATGCAATCTCACCACTTCTCTTATGTAGATTTTAGTTAATTTTTCGAGAGAATACTTGATATTAGTAGCCAGAAAATGAGCTGATTTGGTAAGTCGATCTACGATTACCCATATAGTGTCATGACCAGAAGATGTTCTAGGCAATCCTGTAATGAAGTCCATAGAAATGCTGTCCCATTTCCACTCTGGAATATCAAGAGACTGTAGCATCCCGGCTGGTTTCTGATGCTCAATTTTGACTTTCTGACAAGTCAAACAACGAGTTACATGTTCAGTTACATCTCTCTTCATCCTTGGCCACCACCAACCACGTCTTAAGTCATGATACATCTTAGTTGCTCCTGGGTGAATGGTATATTTACTCTGATGAGCCTCCTCAAGTAGGATATTTTTCAATCGAGTATCATTAGGCACACACACTCTACCTTTATATCTTACGACATCATCATCGGTCACATCAAAATGTTCAGCCTTTCCAGCCCCAATCTCTACCCTAATCTTATTCAAATAATCATCCTTCTGTTGCGCAATTCTAATTTCTTCCCAAAAATTATTCTCAAATTCAGTAATATGTAGAGCAGCCAAACGATTTTCGACTACTTCTACATTTATTGCATGAAAACTACTCCATAATTCATGTTCTCTGACCATCATGTGAGCAGTATGTACAAGCTTCCTGCTCAGAGCGTCGGCGACTACGTTAGCTTTCCCTGGATGATACTTCAACTCAAAGTCATAATCCTTCAAAAACTCAATCCATCTGCGCTGTCTCATGTTGAGCTCCTTTTGATCAAACAAATATTTTAAACTTTTATGATCACTGAAGACCTCAAAAGAAGAACCATAAAGATAGTGCCTCCAAATCTTCAAAGCAAATACCACAGCAGCAAGCTCCAAGTCATGAGTAGAGTAATTTTCCTCATGAGGTCTCAACTGTCGAGAGGCATAAGCCACTACTCGATCCTCCTGCATCAATACACAACCTAAACCTTTCTTAAAAGCATCAGTATATAAGGTATAAGGAGCAGTTGGAACAGGTAAGGTGAGCATCGGTGTGGTGGTCAACCTTTTTTTCAGCTCCTGGAAGGCAACTTCACACTCGTTCGTCCAAATAAATGGAGCATCTTTCCTGGTCAACTTAGTCAAGGGCATTGCAATTTGTGAAAAACCCTTAATGAAACGATGATAGTAGCCTGCAAGACCTAAGAAACTCCTAATCTTTGTCACACTTCGAGGTTGCTCCCATTTCATCACTGCATCTATCTTACTAGGGTCCACTGCTACCCCTTCTTCTGAAACAACATGGCCTAAGAATTTAACTTCTTTAAGCCAAAAATCACATTTGCTCAACTTGGCATAAAGCTTGTGCTCTCTTAATATCTCTAAAACAATTTTAAGATGTCTAGCATGGTCCACCTCATCTCGAGAATAAATAAGTATGTCATCAATAAAGACTACAACAAATTCATCGAGATAAGGCCTGAAGATTCGATTCATATAATCCATGAAGACAGCTGGGGCATTTGTTAACCCAAACGGCATCACTAGGAACTCATAGTGCCCATATCTAGTCCTAAAAGCAGTTTTAGGGATATCCTCTGCTCTAACCCTCAATTGATGATACCCTGATCTTAGATCAATCTTAGAAAATACTGCTGAATTGACTAATTGGTCTAACAAATCATCAATTTGAGGTAAGGGGTACTTGTTCTTGATGGTTACCTTATTCAATTGTCTATAATCAATACACAATCTAAGGCTTCCATCTTTCTTTTTCACAAACAGTACCGGTGACCCCCATGGTGATACACTCGGTCTGATAAACCCCTTCTCTAACAACTCTTCAATTTGTCTCTTCAATTCAGCTAACTCCGATGGAGACATCCTATAGGGTGCCTTAGAAATAGGCCCCGTACCAGGTGCGAGTTCAATCGAGAACTCAACCTCTCGTTCTGGAGGCAAACCGATTACTTCAGTAGGAAAGACGTCAGGGAATTCTCTTACTACTGGAATCTGATCTACATCTTCTTCAATCTCTGCCTTGATTGAGAAGAAAATCATAAAAGCTTGACAGCCCTTTCTTATACACTGTTCTACTTGAGCTGCAGACAACAACATAGGACTTTGGGACTCTACAGGGGTTACAGTAAGAGCTGAGAGTGACACACTCTTTTTCTAACAATCAAGTACAGCTCCATTTGCAGACAACCAATCCATCCCCACAATAACATCAATCCCAGACAAAGACAAACAAATGAGGTCTATGGTGGTCTTTCGACCCTCATACTCAACCTCTACATTTAGACATGCCTTAGCAGTCCTTACAGTCAAACCAGCAGGAGTAGAAATCTTCACATCAAAAGGTAAGGTACACACAGGCAATTTACATCTTTTCATACATTCATCAGACACAAAAGAGTGTGTAGCACCCGAATCAAACAAAGCACAAACATCATTATCAAGGATTCGGATTATACCTCGGATAGCATTAGGGTTGTTAGCAGCCTCTGGCCCAGAGAGGGCATACACTCGTGCTGGTACTGTAGGTCTCTGATTATTACCCCTATTTTGGTTTTGATAGCAGAATCTAGCAATATGACCAGGCTTCTGACAGATGTAACAAACCCAACAATCACCAGAATGAAACTTCCCACACTTACTGCATGCTTGATTACTAGCAGCACTAGGAGTAGGATTAAAGGTAGCTGGGCTCCTATAGGACCCTTGACTTCCACTCTGATTCCCTCTGTAGCTCTGGCCCTTATGATAGTAGCCCTTCTTCTTCTGATTTCTAAAACCTCCAAAGATTTGACTGCTCTTCTTCTCTACTCCACCAATGGGTCGGGTGTGGATAGGGGGCTTCCCATGAGGTTCTTTCCTCCTCTCTTTATCAGCTTCTAATCTAGCCTCTCTCTTCCTCCGAGAAACTATTCGAAGCTTATTGCACATCTCACTGAATGTCTTGATCTCAAAAGGGGCTAACTGTTCCCTTAGATCAGGCCTCGCCTTCTCTAGTAATCATTCAGCCATCCACTCCGTGTCTTCATGTTTCTGGAGGTAAGTAGAGTATTTAGATAATTCTGAGAATTGTTCAATAAATTCATCCTCATCTAAATCACCCTGGCGGAATACATGAAACTCAGCCTCCTTTTCTGCTCTCAGTGCAGTAGGAAAATAATTCTCGAACAATATGGCTTTAAAATCTTCCCAAGTAAGAGAGGAATCATCCTTCGGTCCTGATGTTTCCCACCATTTCTTAGCACTCTTCTGTAGTAGGAATATTGCCAGCTGCACCTTTTGATTAGAAGTGCACACAACCATACGAAAAATACTCTCCAATTGATCTATCCATTCTTCAACTACCGCCGGCTTAAGATTTCCATCGAAAGTAGGAGGATTAAACTTACGAAAAGTACTCCAGATCTTTGTGATCGTGGATGTCTGTTGCTCAGAGTGGAGACTCACATTCTTCGGACTAGTCTCATGGTGAGAATAGGGAGGTAAGCCTTCATCAGCAGATTGGCTCGCATTAAATACCTTGGTATGGCTTCCTTCTTGTTGGCCATTTCCCTCTCGGTTATCATTCTCCTTATATTGTCTTAAAGCGGCCAACTCTTCTTCTTGTCTCTTCATACAGTCACTAAGATTATATAGTAGATCCATCATTTGCCTCATAGTTGGCTCATCCTGCCTTAGTTGTGACTGTATGGGCTCGCCCTGCCCAATTTGTTGCTGTGTGGACTCCGGTTGTGGCAGTGAAGGTATGTCATTTCCTATTGGCTCTATAGAATCACCGGTAATTTCGCCACCTCTCCTAGTTTTGGACACCATCTCTCCCCTCCTAAAGGATGGAAGTCACATAATTAAATTAACACTAATCTCAAGACAAGAAAAATAATGGAGAAGTATTATGATTTACTAATGTATATTGCCAATAAACTAGGTTAATGTATAACAATTTCATAATTTATAAGAATTTGAAACATGTAGCTCTGATACCAAAATTTGTAACACACCAAATTTTTTTTTTAAATAATTTAACTCAACCATAGTTGGGTTACAGCCACCCAACACATTTTTATATCAATAATTTCGATATAAAATATTTTATAATTGGCTTCAACTCACACACTATAACATTTCAGATAAATTTTTACCTCCCACATGCCATTAGGCTAAATCACATTTGTCCATCCTTATACTCCCAACAAGTAAAATAAGCAATTTAATCAATTTTCAACACAAGCCAGTTATTTGACCTTATAATCATGCCATTTTAACCAATCCAAAGTAAACCAAATATTAAAATTACAGTCATCCAAATTGTACCAAAAATAGAAATAGTTTGAAAGGCATGATTACATTTATATATTCATATAATTGACAATAAACATAAAAAAGTCCTAATATTGGCAATATAACACATTATAAATCATAAATTAAATACCCAAAAGAGACAGTGGATCTATACCACTAAGCCTCTGGGACTCCTCTACGTGTCACTCGTGGCTCTTCTCCTGAAAATTGTTAATCACATAATGAGACTCAAAAGTCCCAGTAACCAAAGCCAATTTATGATATTGTATACAAACAGTTAAGTGTGTGCTTACTAAGTGAGAATTAAAAATAATATAATTCCAACAAATATAAGAAATATTATAATAAACACAAACAACCATCCTTATATCCCTCCATTAACCTCGAGCCGTAGCCCTCACTCGGTGCTAAATTACCCGGCCAAAGGTAGATTAGCCCGAGCCCTTACAAGCCACCTATTGAGCTACAATAGGGGCGTACCACGTGGCACATAAATACAACAATAATAGCAAGTCTCCCAACACCTCCCACAATAATTAAACAAATTCATAATAATATTGCACAATTATACAATATTACAAAATTCATAATTTTCTCAATAATCACCCAATTAACAAGAAGTAACACTAATCATAAATTAAAAGCATGGTTACCTTGTGGCTTTTTCAATAAATTATTCCTTAAAATTTCTCTCTCTCCACAATCTTCACCAGTAATACAATCTACAAATAACATATTATTTATAAATATTAGTTTCAATTTTTGAAACTAATAAAATAATTCTAATAATAGAATTAAAAATATAACATAATTCCTAATCTCAATCTTAATACAAATCTATAGTTAATACTATTAAGTAAAATTTTTAACTCCTCTTTTAATTATCAATAAACATTAATAATCTAAAAATCAAATTTTAAACTAATTTCTATTATCAAAATTTTTTTTTATTTTATAAATTCGTACCTAAAATACTCAAAAATTAAAAATTGAGTCTCTAGCTTAGAATCATAATCCTATAACCATAATAATTCATTTCTCATCCCAAATAATCATCTAAACCTCAATAAATCAACATATATTTTCAGATCTAGTTTAGAATTTGATCCATAAGCCACAGATTCAAAGATCATCAATAAATTTATACTCTAGAACATTTATTATACTACTGACAACCTCAAAAATTATATTTATTCAACATAAATTCATCCCTCTTCCAGATCTTAAATTTTCTACTAATTTTCTTACCTCTAAATATTATTATTTTTTTTTAAAAATTTCTATTAACCTAAATTAACTATTAAAATTTAAATTGGGATGTTACAATTCTCCCCTCCTTTTAGAAATTTTGTCCTCAAAATTTAAAATTAATAACTATTAACTACTCACTTAATCAAAAAGACGAGGATAATCACGTCGCATACTGTCCTCGGTCTCCCACGTAGCATCACCTGGAGTTGTCCTCTTCCAGATTACTTTAACCAATCTAATGGTCTTGTTTCTTAATTGCTTGTCCTTATAATCCACAATCCTTTCTGGTTCAGCTTTGAATGTTAAATTCTCCCTGAGTTCAATTTCCTCGGGTTCAATTATATGGGAAGGATCTGGTTGATACTTTTTCAGTTGTGACACATGGAATACGTTGTGTATTCCAGCAATTTGGGGTGGTAATGCTACTTGGTACGCTACTGGTCCAACTCGTTTTAAGATCTCAAAAGGCCCCATAAACCTTGGTGTTAACTTCTTAGCCTTAATAGCTCTTCCAACACCAGTTACCGGAGAGATTTTTAAAAATATATGGTCACCTACTTCAAACTCAAGCGGTCTTCTCCTCTTATCGGCATAACTCTTTTGTCTACTTTGAGTTGTGAGTAATTTTTGCTTGATTAAAGCAATCTTTTGGGTAGTCTCATCAACAATGTCTGGCCCCAAAACAGTTCTCTCACTTAATTCTGTCCAACACAGTGGCGATCTACATTTTCTTCCATACAATGCCTCATAAGGTGCCATCTGAATGCTAGAATGAAAACTATTATTGTAGGCAAATTCAGCTAATGGCAAGTGACTATCCCAATTACCTCTAAGCTCAATGGCACAAGCTCTTAACATGTCTTCAAGAGTTTGTATGGTTCGTTCCGTTTGCCCATCGGTCTGGGGGTGGTAAGCTGTGCTAAAACTCAGACGAGTACCCATGGCTTCCTGTAATGACTTCCAAAAGTTTGATGTGAATCTCGGATCACGATCAGATACAATATTTGTCGGCACTCCATGCAATCTCACCACTTCTCTTATGTAGATTTTAGTTAATTTTTCGAGAGAATACTTGATATTAGTAGCCAGAAAATGAGCTGATTTGGTAAGTCGATCTACGATTACCCATATAGTGTCATGACCAGAAGATGTTCTAGGCAATCCTGTAATGAAGTCCATAGAAATGCTGTCCCATTTCCACTCTGGAATATCAAGAGACTGTAGCATCCCGGCTGGTTTCTGATGCTCAATTTTGACTTTCTGACAAGTCAAACAACGAGTTACATGTTCAGTTACATCTCTCTTCATCCTTGGCCACCACCAACCACGTCTTAAGTCATGATACATCTTAGTTGCTCCTGGGTGAATGGTATATTTACTCTGATGAGCCTCCTCAAGTAGGATATTTTTCAATCGAGTATCATTAGGCACACACACTCTACCTTTATATCTTACGACATCATCATCGGTCACATCAAAATGTTCAGCCTTTCCAGCCCCAATCTCTACCCTAATCTTATTCAAATAATCATCCTTCTGTTGCGCAATTCTAATTTCTTCCCAAAAATTATTCTCAAATTCAGTAATATGTAGAGCAGCCAAACGATTTTCGACTACTTCTACATTTATTGCATGAAAACTACTCCATAATTCATGTTCTCTGACCATCATGTGAGCAGTATGTACAAGCTTCCTGCTCAGAGCGTCGGCGACTACGTTAGCTTTCCCTGGATGATACTTCAACTCAAAGTCATAATCCTTCAAAAACTCAATCCATCTGCGCTGTCTCATGTTGAGCTCCTTTTGATCAAACAAATATTTTAAACTTTTATGATCACTGAAGACCTCAAAAGAAGAACCATAAAGATAGTGCCTCCAAATCTTCAAAGCAAATACCACAGCAGCAAGCTCCAAGTCATGAGTAGAGTAATTTTCCTCATGAGGTCTCAACTGTCGAGAGGCATAAGCCACTACTCGATCCTCCTGCATCAATACACAACCTAAACCTTTCTTAAAAGCATCAGTATATAAGGTATAAGGAGCAGTTGGAACAGGTAAGGTGAGCATCGGTGTGGTGGTCAACCTTTTTTTCAGCTCCTGGAAGGCAACTTCACACTCGTTCGTCCAAATAAATGGAGCATCTTTCCTGGTCAACTTAGTCAAGGGCATTGCAATTTGTGAAAAACCCTTAATGAAACGATGATAGTAGCCTGCAAGACCTAAGAAACTCCTAATCTTTGTCACACTTCGAGGTTGCTCCCATTTCATCACTGCATCTATCTTACTAGGGTCCACTGCTACCCCTTCTTCTGAAACAACATGGCCTAAGAATTTAACTTCTTTAAGCCAAAAATCACATTTGCTCAACTTGGCATAAAGCTTGTGCTCTCTTAATATCTCTAAAACAATTTTAAGATGTCTAGCATGGTCCACCTCATCTCGAGAATAAATAAGTATGTCATCAATAAAGACTACAACAAATTCATCGAGATAAGGCCTGAAGATTCGATTCATATAATCCATGAAGACAGCTGGGGCATTTGTTAACCCAAACGGCATCACTAGGAACTCATAGTGCCCATATCTAGTCCTAAAAGCAGTTTTAGGGATATCCTCTGCTCTAACCCTCAATTGATGATACCCTGATCTTAGATCAATCTTAGAAAATACTGCTGAATTGACTAATTGGTCTAACAAATCATCAATTTGAGGTAAGGGGTACTTGTTCTTGATGGTTACCTTATTCAATTGTCTATAATCAATACACAATCTAAGGCTTCCATCTTTCTTTTTCACAAACAGTACCGGTGACCCCCATGGTGATACACTCGGTCTGATAAACCCCTTCTCTAACAACTCTTCAATTTGTCTCTTCAATTCAGCTAACTCCGATGGAGACATCCTATAGGGTGCCTTAGAAATAGGCCCCGTACCAGGTGCGAGTTCAATCGAGAACTCAACCTCTCGTTCTGGAGGCAAACCGATTACTTCAGTAGGAAAGACGTCAGGGAATTCTCTTACTACTGGAATCTGATCTACATCTTCTTCAATCTCTGCCTTGATTGAGAAGAAAATCATAAAAGCTTGACAGCCCTTTCTTATACACTGTTCTACTTGAGCTGCAGACAACAACATAGGACTTTGGGACTCTACAGGGGTTACAGTAAGAGCTGAGAGTGACACACTCTTTTTCTAACAATCAAGTACAGCTCCATTTGCAGACAACCAATCCATCCCCACAATAACATCAATCCCAGACAAAGACAAACAAATGAGGTCTATGGTGGTCTTTCGACCCTCATACTCAACCTCTACATTTAGACATGCCTTAGCAGTCCTTACAGTCAAACCAGCAGGAGTAGAAATCTTCACATCAAAAGGTAAGGTACACACAGGCAATTTACATCTTTTCATACATTCATCAGACACAAAAGAGTGTGTAGCACCCGAATCAAACAAAGCACAAACATCATTATCAAGGATTCGGATTATACCTCGGATAGCATTAGGGTTGTTAGCAGCCTCTGGCCCAGAGAGGGCATACACTCGTGCTGGTACTGTAGGTCTCTGATTATTACCCCTATTTTGGTTTTGATAGCAGAATCTAGCAATATGACCAGGCTTCTGACAGATGTAACAAACCCAACAATCACCAGAATGAAACTTCCCACACTTACTGCATGCTTGATTACTAGCAGCACTAGGAGTAGGATTAAAGGTAGCTGGGCTCCTATAGGACCCTTGACTTCCACTCTGATTCCCTCTGTAGCTCTGGCCCTTATGATAGTAGCCCTTCTTCTTCTGATTTCTAAAACCTCCAAAGATTTGACTGCTCTTCTTCTCTACTCCACCAATGGGTCGGGTGTGGATAGGGGGCTTCCCATGAGGTTCTTTCCTCCTCTCTTTATCAGCTTCTAATCTAGCCTCTCTCTTCCTCCGAGAAACTATTCGAAGCTTATTGCACATCTCACTGAATGTCTTGATCTCAAAAGGGGCTAACTGTTCCCTTAGATCAGGCCTCGCCTTCTCTAGTAATCATTCAGCCATCCACTCCGTGTCTTCATGTTTCTGGAGGTAAGTAGAGTATTTAGATAATTCTGAGAATTGTTCAATAAATTCATCCTCATCTAAATCACCCTGGCGGAATACATGAAACTCAGCCTCCTTTTCTGCTCTCAGTGCAGTAGGAAAATAATTCTCGAACAATATGGCTTTAAAATCTTCCCAAGTAAGAGAGGAATCATCCTTCGGTCCTGATGTTTCCCACCATTTCTTAGCACTCTTCTGTAGTAGGAATATTGCCAGCTGCACCTTTTGATTAGAAGTGCACACAACCATACGAAAAATACTCTCCAATTGATCTATCCATTCTTCAACTACCGCCGGCTTAAGATTTCCATCGAAAGTAGGAGGATTAAACTTACGAAAAGTACTCCAGATCTTTGTGATCGTGGATGTCTGTTGCTCAGAGTGGAGACTCACATTCTTCGGACTAGTCTCATGGTGAGAATAGGGAGGTAAGCCTTCATCAGCAGATTGGCTCGCATTAAATACCTTGGTATGGCTTCCTTCTTGTTGGCCATTTCCCTCTCGGTTATCATTCTCCTTATATTGTCTTAAAGCGGCCAACTCTTCTTCTTGTCTCTTCATACAGTCACTAAGATTATATAGTAGATCCATCATTTGCCTCATAGTTGGCTCATCCTGCCTTAGTTGTGACTGTATGGGCTCGCCCTGCCCAATTTGTTGCTGTGTGGACTCCGGTTGTGGCAGTGAAGGTATGTCATTTCCTATTGGCTCTATAGAATCACCGGTAATTTCGCCACCTCTCCTAGTTTTGGACACCATCTCTCCCCTCCTAAAGGATGGAAGTCACATAATTAAATTAACACTAATCTCAAGACAAGAAAAATAATGGAGAAGTATTATGATTTACTAATGTATATTGCCAATAAACTAGGTTAATGTATAACAATTTCATAATTTATAAGAATTTGAAACATGTAGCTCTGATACCAAAATTTGTAACACACCAAATTTTTTTTTTAAATAATTTAACTCAACCATAGTTGGGTTACAGCCACCCAACACATTTTTATATCAATAATTTCGATATAAAATATTTTATAATTGGCTTCAACTCACACACTATAACATTTCAGATAAATTTTTACCTCCCACATGCCATTAGGCTAAATCACATTTGTCCATCCTTATACTCCCAACAAGTAAAATAAGCAATTTAATCAATTTTCAACACAAGCCAGTTATTTGACCTTATAATCATGCCATTTTAACCAATCCAAAGTAAACCAAATATTAAAATTACAGTCATCCAAATTGTACCAAAAATAGAAATAGTTTGAAAGGCATGATTACATTTATATATTCATATAATTGACAATAAACATAAAAAAGTCCTAATATTGGCAATATAACACATTATAAATCATAAATTAAATACCCAAAAGAGACAGTGGATCTATACCACTAAGCCTCTGGGACTCCTCTACGTGTCACTCGTGGCTCTTCTCCTGAAAATTGTTAATCACATAATGAGACTCAAAAGTCCCAGTAACCAAAGCCAATTTATGATATTGTATACAAACAGTTAAGTGTGTGCTTACTAAGTGAGAATTAAAAATAATATAATTCCAACAAATATAAGAAATATTATAATAAACACAAACAACCATCCTTATATCCCTCCATTAACCTCGAGCCGTAGCCCTCACTCGGTGCTAAATTACCCGGCCAAAGGTAGATTAGCCCGAGCCCTTACAAGCCACCTATTGAGCTACAATAGGGGCGTACCACGTGGCACATAAATACAACAATAATAGCAAGTCTCCCAACACCTCCCACAATAATTAAACAAATTCATAATAATATTGCACAATTATACAATATTACAAAATTCATAATTTTCTCAATAATCACCCAATTAACAAGAAGTAACACTAATCATAAATTAAAAGCATGGTTACCTTGTGGCTTTTTCAATAAATTATTCCTTAAAATTTCTCTCTCTCCACAATCTTCACCAGTAATACAATCTACAAATAACATATTATTTATAAATATTAGTTTCAATTTTTGAAACTAATAAAATAATTCTAATAATAGAATTAAAAATATAACATAATTCCTAATCTCAATCTTAATACAAATCTATAGTTAATACTATTAAGTAAAATTTTTAACTCCTCTTTTAATTATCAATAAACATTAATAATCTAAAAATCAAATTTTAAACTAATTTCTATTATCAAAATTTTTTTTTATTTTATAAATTCGTACCTAAAATACTCAAAAATTAAAAATTGAGTCTCTAGCTTAGAATCATAATCCTATAACCATAATAATTCATTTCTCATCCCAAATAATCATCTAAACCTCAATAAATCAACATATATTTTCAGATCTAGTTTAGAATTTGATCCATAAGCCACAGATTCAAAGATCATCAATAAATTTATACTCTAGAACATTTATTATACTACTGACAACCTCAAAAATTATATTTATTCAACATAAATTCATCCCTCTTCCAGATCTTAAATTTTCTACTAATTTTCTTACCTCTAAATATTATTATTTTTTTTTTAAAAATTTCTATTAACCTAAATTAACTATTAAAATTTAAATTGGGATGTTACAATTCTCCCCTCCTTTTAGAAATTTTGTCCTCAAAATTTAAAATTAATAACTATTAACTACTCACTTAATCAAAAAGACGAGGATAATCACGTCGCATACTGTCCTCGGTCTCCCACGTAGCATCACCTGGAGTTGTCCTCTTCCAGATTACTTTAACCAATCTAATGGTCTTGTTTCTTAATTGCTTGTCCTTATAATCCACAATCCTTTCTGGTTCAGCTTTGAATGTTAAATTCTCCCTGAGTTCAATTTCCTCGGGTTCAATTATATGGGAAGGATCTGGTTGATACTTTTTCAGTTGTGACACATGGAATACGTTGTGTATTCCAGCAATTTGGGGTGGTAATGCTACTTGGTACGCTACTGGTCCAACTCGTTTTAAGATCTCAAAAGGCCCCATAAACCTTGGTGTTAACTTCTTAGCCTTAATAGCTCTTCCAACACCAGTTACCGGAGAGATTTTTAAAAATATATGGTCACCTACTTCAAACTCAAGCGGTCTTCTCCTCTTATCGGCATAACTCTTTTGTCTACTTTGAGTTGTGAGTAATTTTTGCTTGATTAAAGCAATCTTTTGGGTAGTCTCATCAACAATGTCTGGCCCCAAAACAGTTCTCTCACTTAATTCTGTCCAACACAGTGGCGATCTACATTTTCTTCCATACAATGCCTCATAAGGTGCCATCTGAATGCTAGAATGAAAACTATTATTGTAGGCAAATTCAGCTAATGGCAAGTGACTATCCCAATTACCTCTAAGCTCAATGGCACAAGCTCTTAACATGTCTTCAAGAGTTTGTATGGTTCGTTCCGTTTGCCCATCGGTCTGGGGGTGGTAAGCTGTGCTAAAACTCAGACGAGTACCCATGGCTTCCTGTAATGACTTCCAAAAGTTTGATGTGAATCTCGGATCACGATCAGATACAATATTTGTCGGCACTCCATGCAATCTCACCACTTCTCTTATGTAGATTTTAGTTAATTTTTCGAGAGAATACTTGATATTAGTAGCCAGAAAATGAGCTGATTTGGTAAGTCGATCTACGATTACCCATATAGTGTCATGACCAGAAGATGTTCTAGGCAATCCTGTAATGAAGTCCATAGAAATGCTGTCCCATTTCCACTCTGGAATATCAAGAGACTGTAGCATCCCGGCTGGTTTCTGATGCTCAATTTTGACTTTCTGACAAGTCAAACAACGAGTTACATGTTCAGTTACATCTCTCTTCATCCTTGGCCACCACCAACCACGTCTTAAGTCATGATACATCTTAGTTGCTCCTGGGTGAATGGTATATTTACTCTGATGAGCCTCCTCAAGTAGGATATTTTTCAATCGAGTATCATTAGGCACACACACTCTACCTTTATATCTTACGACATCATCATCGGTCACATCAAAATGTTCAGCCTTTCCAGCCCCAATCTCTACCCTAATCTTATTCAAATAATCATCCTTCTGTTGCGCAATTCTAATTTCTTCCCAAAAATTATTCTCAAATTCAGTAATATGTAGAGCAGCCAAACGATTTTCGACTACTTCTACATTTATTGCATGAAAACTACTCCATAATTCATGTTCTCTGACCATCATGTGAGCAGTATGTACAAGCTTCCTGCTCAGAGCGTCGGCGACTACGTTAGCTTTCCCTGGATGATACTTCAACTCAAAGTCATAATCCTTCAAAAACTCAATCCATCTGCGCTGTCTCATGTTGAGCTCCTTTTGATCAAACAAATATTTTAAACTTTTATGATCACTGAAGACCTCAAAAGAAGAACCATAAAGATAGTGCCTCCAAATCTTCAAAGCAAATACCACAGCAGCAAGCTCCAAGTCATGAGTAGAGTAATTTTCCTCATGAGGTCTCAACTGTCGAGAGGCATAAGCCACTACTCGATCCTCCTGCATCAATACACAACCTAAACCTTTCTTAAAAGCATCAGTATATAAGGTATAAGGAGCAGTTGGAACAGGTAAGGTGAGCATCGGTGTGGTGGTCAACCTTTTTTTCAGCTCCTGGAAGGCAACTTCACACTCGTTCGTCCAAATAAATGGAGCATCTTTCCTGGTCAACTTAGTCAAGGGCATTGCAATTTGTGAAAAACCCTTAATGAAACGATGATAGTAGCCTGCAAGACCTAAGAAACTCCTAATCTTTGTCACACTTCGAGGTTGCTCCCATTTCATCACTGCATCTATCTTACTAGGGTCCACTGCTACCCCTTCTTCTGAAACAACATGGCCTAAGAATTTAACTTCTTTAAGCCAAAAATCACATTTGCTCAACTTGGCATAAAGCTTGTGCTCTCTTAATATCTCTAAAACAATTTTAAGATGTCTAGCATGGTCCACCTCATCTCGAGAATAAATAAGTATGTCATCAATAAAGACTACAACAAATTCATCGAGATAAGGCCTGAAGATTCGATTCATATAATCCATGAAGACAGCTGGGGCATTTGTTAACCCAAACGGCATCACTAGGAACTCATAGTGCCCATATCTAGTCCTAAAAGCAGTTTTAGGGATATCCTCTGCTCTAACCCTCAATTGATGATACCCTGATCTTAGATCAATCTTAGAAAATACTGCTGAATTGACTAATTGGTCTAACAAATCATCAATTTGAGGTAAGGGGTACTTGTTCTTGATGGTTACCTTATTCAATTGTCTATAATCAATACACAATCTAAGGCTTCCATCTTTCTTTTTCACAAACAGTACCGGTGACCCCCATGGTGATACACTCGGTCTGATAAACCCCTTCTCTAACAACTCTTCAATTTGTCTCTTCAATTCAGCTAACTCCGATGGAGACATCCTATAGGGTGCCTTAGAAATAGGCCCCGTACCAGGTGCGAGTTCAATCGAGAACTCAACCTCTCGTTCTGGAGGCAAACCGATTACTTCAGTAGGAAAGACGTCAGGGAATTCTCTTACTACTGGAATCTGATCTACATCTTCTTCAATCTCTGCCTTGATTGAGAAGAAAATCATAAAAGCTTGACAGCCCTTTCTTATACACTGTTCTACTTGAGCTGCAGACAACAACATAGGACTTTGGGACTCTACAGGGGTTACAGTAAGAGCTGAGAGTGACACACTCTTTTTCTAACAATCAAGTACAGCTCCATTTGCAGACAACCAATCCATCCCCACAATAACATCAATCCCAGACAAAGACAAACAAATGAGGTCTATGGTGGTCTTTCGACCCTCATACTCAACCTCTACATTTAGACATGCCTTAGCAGTCCTTACAGTCAAACCAGCAGGAGTAGAAATCTTCACATCAAAAGGTAAGGTACACACAGGCAATTTACATCTTTTCATACATTCATCAGACACAAAAGAGTGTGTAGCACCCGAATCAAACAAAGCACAAACATCATTATCAAGGATTCGGATTATACCTCGGATAGCATTAGGGTTGTTAGCAGCCTCTGGCCCAGAGAGGGCATACACTCGTGCTGGTACTGTAGGTCTCTGATTATTACCCCTATTTTGGTTTTGATAGCAGAATCTAGCAATATGACCAGGCTTCTGACAGATGTAACAAACCCAACAATCACCAGAATGAAACTTCCCACACTTACTGCATGCTTGATTACTAGCAGCACTAGGAGTAGGATTAAAGGTAGCTGGGCTCCTATAGGACCCTTGACTTCCACTCTGATTCCCTCTGTAGCTCTGGCCCTTATGATAGTAGCCCTTCTTCTTCTGATTTCTAAAACCTCCAAAGATTTGACTGCTCTTCTTCTCTACTCCACCAATGGGTCGGGTGTGGATAGGGGGCTTCCCATGAGGTTCTTTCCTCCTCTCTTTATCAGCTTCTAATCTAGCCTCTCTCTTCCTCCGAGAAACTATTCGAAGCTTATTGCACATCTCACTGAATGTCTTGATCTCAAAAGGGGCTAACTGTTCCCTTAGATCAGGCCTCGCCTTCTCTAGTAATCATTCAGCCATCCACTCCGTGTCTTCATGTTTCTGGAGGTAAGTAGAGTATTTAGATAATTCTGAGAATTGTTCAATAAATTCATCCTCATCTAAATCACCCTGGCGGAATACATGAAACTCAGCCTCCTTTTCTGCTCTCAGTGCAGTAGGAAAATAATTCTCGAACAATATGGCTTTAAAATCTTCCCAAGTAAGAGAGGAATCATCCTTCGGTCCTGATGTTTCCCACCATTTCTTAGCACTCTTCTGTAGTAGGAATATTGCCAGCTGCACCTTTTGATTAGAAGTGCACACAACCATACGAAAAATACTCTCCAATTGATCTATCCATTCTTCAACTACCGCCGGCTTAAGATTTCCATCGAAAGTAGGAGGATTAAACTTACGAAAAGTACTCCAGATCTTTGTGATCGTGGATGTCTGTTGCTCAGAGTGGAGACTCACATTCTTCGGACTAGTCTCATGGTGAGAATAGGGAGGTAAGCCTTCATCAGCAGATTGGCTCGCATTAAATACCTTGGTATGGCTTCCTTCTTGTTGGCCATTTCCCTCTCGGTTATCATTCTCCTTATATTGTCTTAAAGCGGCCAACTCTTCTTCTTGTCTCTTCATACAGTCACTAAGATTATATAGTAGATCCATCATTTGCCTCATAGTTGGCTCATCCTGCCTTAGTTGTGACTGTATGGGCTCGCCCTGCCCAATTTGTTGCTGTGTGGACTCCGGTTGTGGCAGTGAAGGTATGTCATTTCCTATTGGCTCTATAGAATCACCGGTAATTTCGCCACCTCTCCTAGTTTTGGACACCATCTCTCCCCTCCTAAAGGATGGAAGTCACATAATTAAATTAACACTAATCTCAAGACAAGAAAAATAATGGAGAAGTATTATGATTTACTAATGTATATTGCCAATAAACTAGGTTAATGTATAACAATTTCATAATTTATAAGAATTTGAAACATGTAGCTCTGATACCAAAATTTGTAACACACCAAATTTTTTTTTTAAATAATTTAACTCAACCATAGTTGGGTTACAGCCACCCAACACATTTTTATATCAATAATTTCGATATAAAATATTTTATAATTGGCTTCAACTCACACACTATAACATTTCAGATAAATTTTTACCTCCCACATGCCATTAGGCTAAATCACATTTGTCCATCCTTATACTCCCAACAAGTAAAATAAGCAATTTAATCAATTTTCAACACAAGCCAGTTATTTGACCTTATAATCATGCCATTTTAACCAATCCAAAGTAAACCAAATATTAAAATTACAGTCATCCAAATTGTACCAAAAATAGAAATAGTTTGAAAGGCATGATTACATTTATATATTCATATAATTGACAATAAACATAAAAAAGTCCTAATATTGGCAATATAACACATTATAAATCATAAATTAAATACCCAAAAGAGACAGTGGATCTATACCACTAAGCCTCTGGGACTCCTCTACGTGTCACTCGTGGCTCTTCTCCTGAAAATTGTTAATCACATAATGAGACTCAAAAGTCCCAGTAACCAAAGCCAATTTATGATATTGTATACAAACAGTTAAGTGTGTGCTTACTAAGTGAGAATTAAAAATAATATAATTCCAACAAATATAAGAAATATTATAATAAACACAAACAACCATCCTTATATCCCTCCATTAACCTCGAGCCGTAGCCCTCACTCGGTGCTAAATTACCCGGCCAAAGGTAGATTAGCCCGAGCCCTTACAAGCCACCTATTGAGCTACAATAGGGGCGTACCACGTGGCACATAAATACAACAATAATAGCAAGTCTCCCAACACCTCCCACAATAATTAAACAAATTCATAATAATATTGCACAATTATACAATATTACAAAATTCATAATTTTCTCAATAATCACCCAATTAACAAGAAGTAACACTAATCATAAATTAAAAGCATGGTTACCTTGTGGCTTTTTCAATAAATTATTCCTTAAAATTTCTCTCTCTCCACAATCTTCACCAGTAATACAATCTACAAATAACATATTATTTATAAATATTAGTTTCAATTTTTGAAACTAATAAAATAATTCTAATAATAGAATTAAAAATATAACATAATTCCTAATCTCAATCTTAATACAAATCTATAGTTAATACTATTAAGTAAAATTTTTAACTCCTCTTTTAATTATCAATAAACATTAATAATCTAAAAATCAAATTTTAAACTAATTTCTATTATCAAAATTTTTTTTTATTTTATAAATTCGTACCTAAAATACTCAAAAATTAAAAATTGAGTCTCTAGCTTAGAATCATAATCCTATAACCATAATAATTCATTTCTCATCCCAAATAATCATCTAAACCTCAATAAATCAACATATATTTTCAGATCTAGTTTAGAATTTGATCCATAAGCCACAGATTCAAAGATCATCAATAAATTTATACTCTAGAACATTTATTATACTACTGACAACCTCAAAAATTATATTTATTCAACATAAATTCATCCCTCTTCCAGATCTTAAATTTTCTACTAATTTTCTTACCTCTAAATATTATTATTTTTTTTTTTAAAAATTTCTATTAACCTAAATTAACTATTAAAATTTAAATTGGGATGTTACAATTCTCCCCTCCTTTTAGAAATTTTGTCCTCAAAATTTAAAATTAATAACTATTAACTACTCACTTAATCAAAAAGACGAGGATAATCACGTCGCATACTGTCCTCGGTCTCCCACGTAGCATCACCTGGAGTTGTCCTCTTCCAGATTACTTTAACCAATCTAATGGTCTTGTTTCTTAATTGCTTGTCCTTATAATCCACAATCCTTTCTGGTTCAGCTTTGAATGTTAAATTCTCCCTGAGTTCAATTTCCTCGGGTTCAATTATATGGGAAGGATCTGGTTGATACTTTTTCAGTTGTGACACATGGAATACGTTGTGTATTCCAGCAATTTGGGGTGGTAATGCTACTTGGTACGCTACTGGTCCAACTCGTTTTAAGATCTCAAAAGGCCCCATAAACCTTGGTGTTAACTTCTTAGCCTTAATAGCTCTTCCAACACCAGTTACCGGAGAGATTTTTAAAAATATATGGTCACCTACTTCAAACTCAAGCGGTCTTCTCCTCTTATCGGCATAACTCTTTTGTCTACTTTGAGTTGTGAGTAATTTTTGCTTGATTAAAGCAATCTTTTGGGTAGTCTCATCAACAATGTCTGGCCCCAAAACAGTTCTCTCACTTAATTCTGTCCAACACAGTGGCGATCTACATTTTCTTCCATACAATGCCTCATAAGGTGCCATCTGAATGCTAGAATGAAAACTATTATTGTAGGCAAATTCAGCTAATGGCAAGTGACTATCCCAATTACCTCTAAGCTCAATGGCACAAGCTCTTAACATGTCTTCAAGAGTTTGTATGGTTCGTTCCGTTTGCCCATCGGTCTGGGGGTGGTAAGCTGTGCTAAAACTCAGACGAGTACCCATGGCTTCCTGTAATGACTTCCAAAAGTTTGATGTGAATCTCGGATCACGATCAGATACAATATTTGTCGGCACTCCATGCAATCTCACCACTTCTCTTATGTAGATTTTAGTTAATTTTTCGAGAGAATACTTGATATTAGTAGCCAGAAAATGAGCTGATTTGGTAAGTCGATCTACGATTACCCATATAGTGTCATGACCAGAAGATGTTCTAGGCAATCCTGTAATGAAGTCCATAGAAATGCTGTCCCATTTCCACTCTGGAATATCAAGAGACTGTAGCATCCCGGCTGGTTTCTGATGCTCAATTTTGACTTTCTGACAAGTCAAACAACGAGTTACATGTTCAGTTACATCTCTCTTCATCCTTGGCCACCACCAACCACGTCTTAAGTCATGATACATCTTAGTTGCTCCTGGGTGAATGGTATATTTACTCTGATGAGCCTCCTCAAGTAGGATATTTTTCAATCGAGTATCATTAGGCACACACACTCTACCTTTATATCTTACGACATCATCATCGGTCACATCAAAATGTTCAGCCTTTCCAGCCCCAATCTCTACCCTAATCTTATTCAAATAATCATCCTTCTGTTGCGCAATTCTAATTTCTTCCCAAAAATTATTCTCAAATTCAGTAATATGTAGAGCAGCCAAACGATTTTCGACTACTTCTACATTTATTGCATGAAAACTACTCCATAATTCATGTTCTCTGACCATCATGTGAGCAGTATGTACAAGCTTCCTGCTCAGAGCGTCGGCGACTACGTTAGCTTTCCCTGGATGATACTTCAACTCAAAGTCATAATCCTTCAAAAACTCAATCCATCTGCGCTGTCTCATGTTGAGCTCCTTTTGATCAAACAAATATTTTAAACTTTTATGATCACTGAAGACCTCAAAAGAAGAACCATAAAGATAGTGCCTCCAAATCTTCAAAGCAAATACCACAGCAGCAAGCTCCAAGTCATGAGTAGAGTAATTTTCCTCATGAGGTCTCAACTGTCGAGAGGCATAAGCCACTACTCGATCCTCCTGCATCAATACACAACCTAAACCTTTCTTAAAAGCATCAGTATATAAGGTATAAGGAGCAGTTGGAACAGGTAAGGTGAGCATCGGTGTGGTGGTCAACCTTTTTTTCAGCTCCTGGAAGGCAACTTCACACTCGTTCGTCCAAATAAATGGAGCATCTTTCCTGGTCAACTTAGTCAAGGGCATTGCAATTTGTGAAAAACCCTTAATGAAACGATGATAGTAGCCTGCAAGACCTAAGAAACTCCTAATCTTTGTCACACTTCGAGGTTGCTCCCATTTCATCACTGCATCTATCTTACTAGGGTCCACTGCTACCCCTTCTTCTGAAACAACATGGCCTAAGAATTTAACTTCTTTAAGCCAAAAATCACATTTGCTCAACTTGGCATAAAGCTTGTGCTCTCTTAATATCTCTAAAACAATTTTAAGATGTCTAGCATGGTCCACCTCATCTCGAGAATAAATAAGTATGTCATCAATAAAGACTACAACAAATTCATCGAGATAAGGCCTGAAGATTCGATTCATATAATCCATGAAGACAGCTGGGGCATTTGTTAACCCAAACGGCATCACTAGGAACTCATAGTGCCCATATCTAGTCCTAAAAGCAGTTTTAGGGATATCCTCTGCTCTAACCCTCAATTGATGATACCCTGATCTTAGATCAATCTTAGAAAATACTGCTGAATTGACTAATTGGTCTAACAAATCATCAATTTGAGGTAAGGGGTACTTGTTCTTGATGGTTACCTTATTCAATTGTCTATAATCAATACACAATCTAAGGCTTCCATCTTTCTTTTTCACAAACAGTACCGGTGACCCCCATGGTGATACACTCGGTCTGATAAACCCCTTCTCTAACAACTCTTCAATTTGTCTCTTCAATTCAGCTAACTCCGATGGAGACATCCTATAGGGTGCCTTAGAAATAGGCCCCGTACCAGGTGCGAGTTCAATCGAGAACTCAACCTCTCGTTCTGGAGGCAAACCGATTACTTCAGTAGGAAAGACGTCAGGGAATTCTCTTACTACTGGAATCTGATCTACATCTTCTTCAATCTCTGCCTTGATTGAGAAGAAAATCATAAAAGCTTGACAGCCCTTTCTTATACACTGTTCTACTTGAGCTGCAGACAACAACATAGGACTTTGGGACTCTACAGGGGTTACAGTAAGAGCTGAGAGTGACACACTCTTTTTCTAACAATCAAGTACAGCTCCATTTGCAGACAACCAATCCATCCCCACAATAACATCAATCCCAGACAAAGACAAACAAATGAGGTCTATGGTGGTCTTTCGACCCTCATACTCAACCTCTACATTTAGACATGCCTTAGCAGTCCTTACAGTCAAACCAGCAGGAGTAGAAATCTTCACATCAAAAGGTAAGGTACACACAGGCAATTTACATCTTTTCATACATTCATCAGACACAAAAGAGTGTGTAGCACCCGAATCAAACAAAGCACAAACATCATTATCAAGGATTCGGATTATACCTCGGATAGCATTAGGGTTGTTAGCAGCCTCTGGCCCAGAGAGGGCATACACTCGTGCTGGTACTGTAGGTCTCTGATTATTACCCCTATTTTGGTTTTGATAGCAGAATCTAGCAATATGACCAGGCTTCTGACAGATGTAACAAACCCAACAATCACCAGAATGAAACTTCCCACACTTACTGCATGCTTGATTACTAGCAGCACTAGGAGTAGGATTAAAGGTAGCTGGGCTCCTATAGGACCCTTGACTTCCACTCTGATTCCCTCTGTAGCTCTGGCCCTTATGATAGTAGCCCTTCTTCTTCTGATTTCTAAAACCTCCAAAGATTTGACTGCTCTTCTTCTCTACTCCACCAATGGGTCGGGTGTGGATAGGGGGCTTCCCATGAGGTTCTTTCCTCCTCTCTTTATCAGCTTCTAATCTAGCCTCTCTCTTCCTCCGAGAAACTATTCGAAGCTTATTGCACATCTCACTGAATGTCTTGATCTCAAAAGGGGCTAACTGTTCCCTTAGATCAGGCCTCGCCTTCTCTAGTAATCATTCAGCCATCCACTCCGTGTCTTCATGTTTCTGGAGGTAAGTAGAGTATTTAGATAATTCTGAGAATTGTTCAATAAATTCATCCTCATCTAAATCACCCTGGCGGAATACATGAAACTCAGCCTCCTTTTCTGCTCTCAGTGCAGTAGGAAAATAATTCTCGAACAATATGGCTTTAAAATCTTCCCAAGTAAGAGAGGAATCATCCTTCGGTCCTGATGTTTCCCACCATTTCTTAGCACTCTTCTGTAGTAGGAATATTGCCAGCTGCACCTTTTGATTAGAAGTGCACACAACCATACGAAAAATACTCTCCAATTGATCTATCCATTCTTCAACTACCGCCGGCTTAAGATTTCCATCGAAAGTAGGAGGATTAAACTTACGAAAAGTACTCCAGATCTTTGTGATCGTGGATGTCTGTTGCTCAGAGTGGAGACTCACATTCTTCGGACTAGTCTCATGGTGAGAATAGGGAGGTAAGCCTTCATCAGCAGATTGGCTCGCATTAAATACCTTGGTATGGCTTCCTTCTTGTTGGCCATTTCCCTCTCGGTTATCATTCTCCTTATATTGTCTTAAAGCGGCCAACTCTTCTTCTTGTCTCTTCATACAGTCACTAAGATTATATAGTAGATCCATCATTTGCCTCATAGTTGGCTCATCCTGCCTTAGTTGTGACTGTATGGGCTCGCCCTGCCCAATTTGTTGCTGTGTGGACTCCGGTTGTGGCAGTGAAGGTATGTCATTTCCTATTGGCTCTATAGAATCACCGGTAATTTCGCCACCTCTCCTAGTTTTGGACACCATCTCTCCCCTCCTAAAGGATGGAAGTCACATAATTAAATTAACACTAATCTCAAGACAAGAAAAATAATGGAGAAGTATTATGATTTACTAATGTATATTGCCAATAAACTAGGTTAATGTATAACAATTTCATAATTTATAAGAATTTGAAACATGTAGCTCTGATACCAAAATTTGTAACACACCAAATTTTTTTTTTAAATAATTTAACTCAACCATAGTTGGGTTACAGCCACCCAACACATTTTTATATCAATAATTTCGATATAAAATATTTTATAATTGGCTTCAACTCACACACTATAACATTTCAGATAAATTTTTACCTCCCACATGCCATTAGGCTAAATCACATTTGTCCATCCTTATACTCCCAACAAGTAAAATAAGCAATTTAATCAATTTTCAACACAAGCCAGTTATTTGACCTTATAATCATGCCATTTTAACCAATCCAAAGTAAACCAAATATTAAAATTACAGTCATCCAAATTGTACCAAAAATAGAAATAGTTTGAAAGGCATGATTACATTTATATATTCATATAATTGACAATAAACATAAAAAAGTCCTAATATTGGCAATATAACACATTATAAATCATAAATTAAATACCCAAAAGAGACAGTGGATCTATACCACTAAGCCTCTGGGACTCCTCTACGTGTCACTCGTGGCTCTTCTCCTGAAAATTGTTAATCACATAATGAGACTCAAAAGTCCCAGTAACCAAAGCCAATTTATGATATTGTATACAAACAGTTAAGTGTGTGCTTACTAAGTGAGAATTAAAAATAATATAATTCCAACAAATATAAGAAATATTATAATAAACACAAACAACCATCCTTATATCCCTCCATTAACCTCGAGCCGTAGCCCTCACTCGGTGCTAAATTACCCGGCCAAAGGTAGATTAGCCCGAGCCCTTACAAGCCACCTATTGAGCTACAATAGGGGCGTACCACGTGGCACATAAATACAACAATAATAGCAAGTCTCCCAACACCTCCCACAATAATTAAACAAATTCATAATAATATTGCACAATTATACAATATTACAAAATTCATAATTTTCTCAATAATCACCCAATTAACAAGAAGTAACACTAATCATAAATTAAAAGCATGGTTACCTTGTGGCTTTTTCAATAAATTATTCCTTAAAATTTCTCTCTCTCCACAATCTTCACCAGTAATACAATCTACAAATAACATATTATTTATAAATATTAGTTTCAATTTTTGAAACTAATAAAATAATTCTAATAATAGAATTAAAAATATAACATAATTCCTAATCTCAATCTTAATACAAATCTATAGTTAATACTATTAAGTAAAATTTTTAACTCCTCTTTTAATTATCAATAAACATTAATAATCTAAAAATCAAATTTTAAACTAATTTCTATTATCAAAATTTTTTTTATTTTATAAATTCGTACCTAAAATACCCAAAAATTAAAAATTGAGTCTCTAACTTAGAATCATAATCCTATAACCATAATAATTCATTTCTCATCCCAAATAATCATCTAAACCTCAATAAATCAACATATATTTTCAGATCTAGTTTAGAATTTGATCCATAAGCCACAGATTCAAAGATCATCAATAAATTTATACTCTAGAACATTTATTATACTACTGACAATCTCAAAAATCATATTTATTCAACATAAATTCATCCCTCTTCCAGATCTTAAATTTTCTACTAATTTTCTTACCTCTAAATATTATTATTTTTTTTTTAAAAAAATTTCTATTAACCTAAATTAACTATTAAAATTTAAATTGGGATGTTACACAAACGTTGGCAGACTTTCTAGCTAATCATCCCTCAGTCAGGCTCCCCAAAGATGAGCAAGAACTACCTGTGTTCTCAATAGATCTGGGGCCCTGGGTTCTTAAGTTTGATGGATCTAGTACTGAACAGGTATTTGGAACCAGTATAGTGATAACCTCTCTTACGGGGATAAAAACAATACTATCTTTTCAATTAAATTTTGAATGTACTAACAATGAGGTGGAATACGAAGCACTACTCACAGGGCTTGAGATTCTTCAAGAAATGAAGGCCCGTAATGTGGTCATAGAGGGGAATTCTCAATTAGTTATCAGATAATTAACTGGCGAGTACAAGTTCACAAGCCCAGTTTTAGTGATGTATTATGCCGAGGCTTCCCATATTCTAGAGGAGTTTGAAATAGTAATGCTGATTCACGTTCCTTGAGCTCAAAATTGGGAAGCTAATGAACTGGTTCAAATAGCGTCAGGGCTAAGGTTGTCACCTAAACTCATCAAAAAAGTAATTGTGGTGGAATGGAAAGAACATCCCTTGGTTATTCAGCATGGTTTGACAGTACAGTGCAGTGCAGTCTCATAAGGGTTAGCCCGGGATTGGAGAGATGATTTTAAGAGTTATTTACAAGATCCTAGTCAAAGTTACCCTTACAGAATAAGGATATGCGCTCAATACTTTATTTTAATTAGAGATGAGTTATACAGAAAAGGCCCCAATGGGTTATTACTTAAGTATTTGGCCTTCACTGATTATATGAAGGTTTTAAGGCATATACATAAGGGAGTCTGCGGAGCTCATCAGTTGAGGCCAAAGATGCAATGGCTAGTACGTAGGCATGGCTACTATTGGCTATCAATGATAAAATACTGTATCGAATAGCTAGAAAGTGCAAGAAATGTCAAACTCAAGGGCCAACACAACATAAATAGCAGCATCAGACATGCATTCGATCATCAAACCATAGCCTTTTCGAGGATAGGCCATAGATATAATAGGAAAAATCTATCCAGAATTTCACTAAGTGGGTTAAGGTTGTCCCTATGAAGAAAGTAGAATAAGGCGATGTCATTAACTTTGTATGCGAATAAATCATGTTTTGGTTTGGGATTCCTCAGACGATTACACTAAACCAGGGGACGATTTTCACCGAAAGTGAATTCAAGACCTTCGCCAAGAAAAGTAGAATTAAGTTATTGGCATCCTCACCATATTACCCTCAGGCAAACAGACAGGCCGAAGCTTCTAACAAGATCATCCTTAGAATTCTAAAGAAAACAATTGAAGAGAATCCTTGAGAATGGCACAAACGATTGCCCAAGACACTATGGGCATACCAAATATCTAAAAAAAAAGCTACGAGCATGAGCTTGTATGTGTTAACATATGGGCACAGGGCTATTTTGCCTATAAAAATAGTAGTTCCCTTACTATGCATTGCAAGTAGTCTAGGAAGGCCGTTTAACGACTATAACAAAGCTATGATGAATGAGTTAATCCAGTTAGATGAAATTTGCTTACAAGCACTCGATCATATGATTGCCTAAAAGAAAGAAGTGTCAAGAATATATAAGTGAGATCACATGGAAACTAGTATTACCACCTGGTTCTAAACACAGAACACTCAGTAAGTTTTTGCCTAATTAGAAAGGACCGTTCAAGGTAGAAGAGGTACTTAAAGGGAATACATACATGTTAGCTAGCGTCAACGGGATTTCACACAGACACGCCCTAAACGGAAAATATTTGAAGAAATATTAGCCGTCATTATAATAAGAAAGTGATAAAGGACCCGAGGCTTAGAGTAGCCTTCAGGCATACAAGAGTCAAAGAAAAAAATATTTGTTCTTTATTATTACATTTGAATTGTGTTACAAGGAATTAAGAATAAATAATAAATAAATAAATATACATATGTATAAAGGTACACTATTTATAAAGATTGCACATGAGCTCCCACGTTGCTAAAGCTGAGTCCAGATCCATATAAAGGGTTTGGTGACGTGTAAGGACCGTCTTGAACTCAAGCATAGACTGAAGCTAAGTATTCAAAACAGCTCGTGCCTTATCCAAACCTTGGTAGCAACCTCCAGCTTGGGTTCTGCTAGACCATCTTTAGCTTCAGCTTTCGCCAGTTCTTCTTTAGCCGTTGCAAGCTGGTGCCTCAAGTCCGCCACCTTAGCTCGAAATGCCCAAAGGTGATTAATGTGGGGGCAATCTCCTAGGCCCAGTCTATAGTAGTAGTCATCTAGGTCTTGGTAGTCAAATATTCATCCCTCATTGTCTAGTTGTTCGTCAAATATTCGGACAAGAGGGGGAGTTCTTTACAGCACTGGCTGATAATGCCATAACATATTGGGACTTGAGCTTACAGCACCAACTTAGAGATGGAGACCACCTTCTCCACAGCCTTAAGAGCCCGAATCATCTCCTCAAAATTTTGTTCAGGGATGAGGAAGGGATCACAACTGAGTTGGAACTGTACGACCCTCCAAGCATCCAATATAACATCTATTTTAGGGATGCAAATGCGGGAGAAGAGGGCATCAGTAGGCACCACCTCCAGAGTAGCTAGCTAAAAAAAGTAAAATAACATCAACAAAAGACCAAGACAAAATTAGAAGGAATGGAAAGAAAAAAAGCAAATAAGACTATACCTGAATTGGATTCATAAGTGCTTTATCCTTGCTCGTGGAAGGGGAGGAGTGCGTGTAGACCGTGTTACCGAGCGCAAAGCCTTCTTCACACAACTCATCAGAGTAAAAGAGTTAGCTTAATCCCACACTGAGCCCCATTGAGTAGAGACTGAAGCGGTCAAGGCGTCACTTACAGACTTCGTCTGTAAATCCTCCAAGGACCCCTTAGAGTTCTTACCCTCTTAGATACTTGACAAGTGGGAGGGAAGGATCGGACTAAGTGGGAAGACCATCTGGGGGCCTGCGCTAGCAATAGGGTCTTGGACCCTAAACTCTAACTTGTCCCTCGAGGTGGCAGCAAAAGCTTCCCCTTGATCAAGGGCAGCCCCAACGTCTTCTGAATCGCTTGGGGCTGCAGTAGATAGGGCAACTCCTAAACCTTTATCACGTTCTGCCACTTCCCAAGCCACCTTTTAAGCAACTTCAATTAGGTCCATGGGTGTAGGCTCAGGAATGGCAACGGCTTGGAAAGGGACCATCTGAAGATCGAGGCGCTGGGTCTCTTTCTCGTCTTATTGAATCAAACTCACTCTGCCATCATCAGAGTCTACTGACAGGATCATCGTCCAGTGGTGCTTATGTGTACGCTTTCCTTTCTAAGGTGTAAGGCTGGTTAGGAGGGGGTAAAAGCAGGTTGATCAAGCAGTAGGGGCGTCGTCTTCTTTCTTCTCTTAGCCTTAGGAGATAGGGATGGAGCCCGCTTCCTGTCATCAAGAATATCTCCTCTGTCAAGGTGATTGGAGGAGCTCTTCTTGGCTTTAGATTTTTTAGAGACCGAGGGAACAGAAACTTGGGAGGAAGCGTTGTCTTGCTCCATCCCCTAGACCATGGTCCTCAAGGAAGGGGCCATCGGGGTCTCAAAAGCAGTGAGAGCATTAATGTGGCCCTTAAAAAATGTCATCTGTGTTTGAAATTGTGTCCAATTATGGCCTACAAAAAACAAAGCAGGTTTAATCTAAGGAAACAAAGTAAGAAGGATAAAACTAAGACAAATGTGGAGGAAATATTTACTGGTGTGGCTCTTTATTATGCACTTAAGGCACTAGGGTTACCATTTGTTGAAGCGAAGGCAAGCATCTCTATCTACAAGTTTTACCTTACACTATCTCTGGGTGGTAAGTAGAACGACTATCTAGTCAATAGCCTCCCTATCCAATAGCTTTACATTGATTTGGGGGGATAGGCCCTAAGAGATGCACTGGCTCAGTCTAAACTGGCCCGTCACTTATTGAGGATGATAAGACTCTAAGTATACTTTAAGAGACTTAGAGGAAGAGGCAGTGTACGGCAGCCACATCTTTCTAGGAGTGGTGACTGAAAGGAAGATCTCATCCCTCAGGGGTTTGGCAGGCTTGTTCTTCTTCTCCATCATATACTTATACCAGGTAGGAAGGTGACGGTCAAGAATGTTGAAAGTTTTTAAGATCTTCCCCAAGGACCAGCTTTGCTGACAAAAAAACTCAAAAAAGTTCTTCGACTCAACCAGCGGATGACTACCCATGAGATAAGTGAAGGGATGGTTGGCGTGAGAATTGTCTGGGAATGGCTCCCATTGAAGGTTGGGGAAGTAGGCCGTTGTCTACAACTTTAAAAATCAGACGGGCCCATGAAAGTTGCTGAAGGGCTTCTTGGTCAGCAACTCCCTCATGCCGTTGTAGAGATGACATAGAAACATAGTCCTCAGGGTTATTTGATTGCCACGGAGCAGGGACTGGGCGATCTTTAAATGCAATTGCACAAGCTTCCCTCCTCCTGGGGCCAGGATCCATTGGCTTAATAGGATATGGAGACCAGGTGCTTCATGGCAGTAAAGGGCTCAAAGGCTGGCTTCTCGAAGAATAGCTCCATGATCTTCGTATAGGAGCCTGCGCCCCTAATCTTGTTCTCCAAATCAGCAGGGAAGGTAGTGTAGGAGTCATGCTTCTCGAGGATTGCGTAGAAATTCTCCTCCCTGGTGATGGGTAGCCTTAGGAACATAAAGACGTCTCATAGTGTGAGGGATATCAGATTGAGCTCGAAGATAAAGGCATTGTAGCTCGAAGCCCAGAAGCTAAGGATGGCTATTAGAAGGTCCATGGGGACTCGACATCGACCAGGGATAGCTAAATCAGGTCATATAGACGTATCTCCTTCCACTAAGGTGCATGATCTGACTTCAAACGCCTCACCCAGTTGACCCAAGCATGAGGAGATTGGGGCCAGTTCTTGAGTTTTTTGCAGGACAACTCAAGGGAGGGTAAGGTCGTTCGAGCCAAGACCAGGTTGCGAATAGAGGTCAATGGCTATAGATTTAGTTGCGTGGGAGCAGTGACTTTGGATACGTTGGGAGAAATTATCAGATGCCTGACGTCGCTCTTATTGGAGATTTAAAAACTCCAAGGCAAAGTGCTAGACAAAAAGGAAGCACATTTAGAATACTTTTCAATAAAATAGAAGGGCTAAACACGAGAAGCGAGAAACTTACCAAAAAACCATTAATTCGTGAAATGACAATCGTCCTAAAAAGAAATGAATGATTATTAGAGTAGGAAACCAGTCTAAAGGAAAAAAGGGTTTTTAGACCACTAGATACATACTGTCACGAGCCCGCCTAGTTGGTTAATCGAGTTTCGAATAGTCACCGGAGAATCTGGCAGACTACCAGCTGAAGTAGAAGAAGGTGTGGCGGCAGATGAAATAGTAGAAGTGGATGAAGCCATTTGAGAGATAGGGTAAGAGAAATATAGCAGACTGAAGACTTAAAGTTTAAGAAACGACAAAGAAAGCAAGAGAAGTGACTAGAATATAGAAACGAGTTTATATCGACAGAGGGCGCCAAAAAACAAAGTGACGTTTCAGTTTTTTCAAACGTGCCATGTGGCTTATGTTACCACCCATTGGCACGCAAGGGCATTGTTTGGGCTAAATATGAAACATCACTCAAATAGATTACAAGGTTAGTTGGGTTGAGTAATCAAAGTGTCAGGCCTAATATAAACAAAAGGGGCCGCCCCTGAAGCTTAATAAAGTCCACAACAAGTAAATATGCCAAAATCCCATTAGTTTCAAATATCATACCGTTAGCACGAAGACACGATGCTAAGTGATGCCGAAATCTATGCCCAAATGGTTTAGTGAAATAGGCTGGTTATCAAAATAAAGAGACTGTGCTATAAGTTTCGCGAGATTCCTGATTCTTCGACAGAACGTGCTAAGTAGAGAAGGCTAGTCAACACTCAATCAAGACTCGCATATTTTACATTCATTAGCCCTTTTCAGTTCTTAGTTTTTAGTCTGTAATTTTCTACGCTTCAATAAAATTATACACTTGTTCTACCAAAGCCTTATATCTTTTTACATTCGAGCGAACTATGATAAAGGAACTCGAGATTCTTTTCGTTATCTATTGAGATTCAACATCTCTGGCACACCTGATATTTATTGTTTAATCATGAACATATACCAAATTTGTAAACCATACAAAAGTAGTTTCAAATTAGTATAAAGGTAATTTCATAGAGAAATTTAATTTCAAATAAGTCAATTGAGAACTCATAGCCATTATTACATTTAGCGAGACTAAATTATCATTTTTTATTTTAGAGTAATTTACTTGTCATTGTCCCTAAAATATAAACATAGTATACTTTCTCAAAAAAAAAATATTTATATTAAAATTTTTTTTACATATATTTCTATTAAATTTTTGACCAAAAATTTTAATATTAAAAAATTTAGAATTGATAAATTATGCACATTTTTAAGCCAATTTTATGATGTTAAAATCATACATAATTCCTTTAATATTTTTAAATATATGCAAATATTAATGTAACAAAAAAAGTTTAACTAGTTATTTTAAAAACTTTAACCTATTTTATTTCAAATAGTTATTTGTTTAAATACACATATATATAATTTTATAACAAATAGATATATGGTCAAGTTTAAATATAAAAGGATTTCACCAAGAAATGAAAGAATTATATATTAAAAATAATTTTAAAAGAATTAATATAATTTATTTTTATATAATTACTTTCGACTACTTTGAGTGTAAGAGAATAATGAGAAGGATAATTTAAGAAAATACTTTTATCACATAACAAATATCAATTTAATTAACTAGGCGTACATAAAAGACTAATCAAACAGGACTTCAACCTAACCCAAATTCTTGAGTCAAGCAATGTGTGATCTAGTCTGATTCTAATATAACATAATAAACTCAATTAATATAATAAAATTACTTATAGTTATATAAAATTTATCACAATAACAATAATTATAAATCCATAACAAGAAGAAAAATGTTTCAGTTACAATACAAATGACTTAGATTAAACAACTTTCAACATGTTTAAAATTCATTATACCAAGTTAATAACAAATTTTACAAGTAAAAAAAGAAAATTGAGGTTGGTCAATGTTTAAATTTTACTCAATATTTATGGCCTTACAAGTATAAAATATAAAAAATTGCTAATTATTATTATAAATTAAATTATTATAATAATAATTAATAAATTAATTATAATTATATTAAATAAATTTATAAGTTTAGGTTAAGTGATATGAATGTCCAGCCTCTTGTTCAATCCAATTTTAAAAAAAAAAAGGTTTGATAATTTTATCCCTGGAAGACCAAATTTTAGTTGGATTGCAGAGGATCTGATTTATCTTGAATTAAATTGGATCGAAGTGGACCGAAAGGGGGTGCGAAGCTACCGTCATAGTGTATTTACTATTTGCCTATGCCAGCTGTGACGCGGTCACTAAAAAATGAAATTCCTCAAAGTCAGCACTGTAATTGAAATTAATTTTTTTAATCTTTTTAATAATTCGGCAAATGAGAATGAGAGCAATAATAATCCGCCCTTCCAGTGCGTTCCACGTCTCCCTTTGAGCCTTTCCTTCTCCGATCTATAAAATTATCCCGTCTCCAACGTTAAAAGCCTTCTTTTTCCCCATCTTTTCACCTAACCCTAATTCTGTGCTCTCCTCTCCTTCAACTTGCGCCCGGCCGTGGCTTTGTCGGCTCGGTTTCTCTTTTTCTTCTCACCATCTTTCCATCTCCTTCCTCTCCTTTGATTGTTATCATTTTCGGAAGATCGTGTCTCTGATAGTCAGGTTTCTCTCAGACCTAGGGTTTCGGTTGGCTATCATAGCTTGATTGGGTTTGATTTGTGCGTTGAGGCATATGCCTCTGCAAACTACCTCAATGTTTTCGGAATTTCTATGATCTTCGCCAACCCCATGCGTCGATTTCGTTTGCTGCACTCCTTCTCTGTCGTGTTTCTGTACTGGTTCTATGTTTTCTCATGAACTGCATCTCAATCCCTTGATCTACACATTCGGTGTTTGAATCCTTGTTTTCTTTAGTATCTTGACATTAGATCTCACAGTCCTATTTCGATTAATTATTAACGACCACCCATTCGTGTCTGTTATTCGATTAAGAAACCCCCTTGTAAGTTATAGGAGAATGGCTTCGAATCACCGTCCAGCCAGTTCAGGATCTGATGACCCAAGATCTGATGCTATGGACGAGAGGAAAAGGAAGAGGATGCAGTCTAACCGTGAATCTGCGAGGCGATCGCGGATGAAGAAGCAGAAGCAACTGGAAGATCTGACCAATGAAATCAGCCGATTGCAAAGTGCTAACAGTCAGTTAGTTCAGAGCATTAAGGAAAAGGAGGATGCATACAATGAGATCGAGTCCAACAACACTGTCCTTAGGGCACAGACTATGGAGTTGTTCGACCGATTGCGTTTTCTGAACTCGATACTTGAGATCGCTGAAGAGGTCAGCGGGCTCTCTGTTGAGATCCCCGAGATACCAGATCCTCTGCTGAAGCCATGGCAGCTTCCTTATCCGATACAGCCGATTACTGCTTCTTCAGACTTTGTCCTGCATTGATCTGAGGCTTGTTAGTTCGTGCATTTAGTCATTTATCCCTTTCGAGTTGTCTATTGGCATGATGCATTCTAATTGTTCTGTTTGTTTCTGATGAGTCTGTTAGTCTTCCTCTGTTGGGTTTCTTTAGCCAAATGATGTTTGGGAGTGCTTTTGTCATTTTTTATATGGTTTCTTGGCGTAGTTTGTAGTTTAATTGGTACCTTGTTGTCTGGTATTGTGAAATGCGTGTGCTTTTTATGTTATTATCTTTGTATGTTTAGTGCTTATCAACAAAAAAATTATTTGCATTGACGAATGGCGCTCCTTGCATGGTAGTATCATATTGCCGTAGAACATACCGACCTGTGCCTTTTATAGCTCTTCAGTGTGGTGATTTTGAAGTTGCGCTGGTTTGAAATATCGTTCTTCTGACGTGGGAGTGACGATTATAAGCAATTGAACATCGAGGTGGTGTTTTGTAACAATTTAGGCGAATAAATCAAGTCTGCTACTAGGTTACTAATGTAATGTTGGGTAACTAGAATAGTATTTTGTAAAAAGGAAATGAAAAACATGTCTATTTGAATTTTTTTTTTCATACATTTCTCTTTTTTTGAAATAACATTATTTAAGTTTTCAATCAATTTCTCAAATTCTGCGAGGGCTTTTAATTTCTGAAATTTCGTGGATTTAAATTAAAGCTAGTTTGTGTGAGCTACAGGTTAGGTAATTCATTAACAAAATCTACCAAAGCTCATCTTTCTTTGTGATCATGCTCTCGTTAAATCACTAACTTGTTAAGCGATGGCGTGAAGGGCTAGAATTTGCAAGCCTCTTGTATTCTTCGCTATCCTAAAATGACCAATGGGTTGAAATCCATTCTTGAATGTTTTAATTCTTGAGATGATGTTTCTTGCATTAAGCACTCCCAAACTACTATTTTACGCAGTGCATGATTATTTGATTAATTGTGGGGTTATCAAGTTTATTAGAAAATACGTATTATACTATGATTGAATTCTAACAAGAAAAGTACAGGATTATAGTTGAAGTTGATTCTATAAATCGTAATTGTTATCATTCGATTGAAAGTGCACCTTAATCCAGTTCCAGTGAGTCATTTGAAAACACCAATGAGGTATCGATTGAGGTGATTCGGATATTTCCGTTGTCTTCCTAATTTGGAAAGCCTTTGAGGAATTAAAATGAATGGATTGGAAAACGACAACGAAGTATCATTTGAGCTGATTCCGATATTCCCATGGACATCCTAATTTGCAAAGAGCCTTTTTAGGATTTAAAATGAATGGATCCCAAATAAATGGTATGACCATATCAATTTTAACGAATAATCTTAAAGCAACAACTATTTGTATAACTTTAACAAGCGTAGCTAGCTGCAGACCATGACAACCAAGGTATCCTTTGAACTGATTCCAGTATTCTTGTAGTATATCCAGTGTCTTGTTATGAGCAATGTTTCTGAGAGAGAAACAAACTCTTAAGTTGTTGGATAGGAGTGTTTTGTTCACTATTATTTGCTAGGGCTTTTGCAAACGCTAGAAAACTTTTATTTTCGAAGGCAAATTTGTGAGTGTGGATAAGATTGTCTCATGAGCCGAGGCGATGATTGCAATGTCAAGTGAGGCACGACAGGAGCTATTTAGGATTTTCTAGGTAATTCCTTGATGACCGCGAATGTGATGGGATGGAGTCCATCGGAAGAGGGGTGGTTGAAACTTAACGTTGATAGAGCCTATGCTTCTACTGAAAACATCACTGCCTGTGGGGGACTGTTGCAAAATGAGAGTGGTAACTTACTCTTTGGGTTTATGTATCGACTTGAAGGAGGTGATAGCTTAACTGTGAAATTGTGGTCAATTTTGGTTGGACTAAAAATGATGTGTGATTTAGGCTTTAGAAAGATAATTCTTGAATTTAACTCTACAAATGCCTTGGAGCTTGCTACTATGGAACCTAACATGGAGCACCTTGACTACGTTCAACTACATGAAGTGCACCAACTTCTTTAGCGTGATTGGGAGGTTTATCCTCAGCATATTCATAGGGAATGGAATCGAGTAGTGGATTACCTCGCCAAGCAAGGCTTGCTACGGGACCTTTTTTGTAATTGGTTCTTGAACCCATGAATGCTCTTGTAGAATTATGGATTCTAATGAGGTTAGGAGTAACTATGTAGCTTGGCTACCCCTCTTTTATTTTAAAAAATATATATGCAATGTTTTCTCTCATAAGCTGAGATAGATCCACAGCACCTCTAAGGTACAAAAAAAAAAGAAGTTAAATTTACTTGTTTTTTCTTTGTTAAATTTAATTTTAGCCCCCACCTATAATAAAGTTTTGCATTGTGGTCCCCAATAAAGTTGGTTCTAGATCCACGCTTATGAGTCATATTTAATTGATTAGATTCACGAAAATTTAAAATGTTACAACCATGATGATTAAGATTGAATACAAATAGTTTGAAATTAATTAAATGAGTTAATTTATTATTGGATCAGATATCTAATTAATTGGTCTTTCATGTGTGCCTGATTTCTTTTATATCGTTTCATCTTAAGTCAAATCTGACCTTCCCAAACTAACGAGAAAAACTCCCCCCAACTCCCTTCTTTTTTCTTAATCTTTATTGTTGCAATCTGTAAATGAATAGTTGACATTGTATATGAGATGATATATTATTTATTAGTTATAAACAGAATAATCTTCTATAAATCTTATATTTATATTTAATGCATATTAATTATTTAGTTTTTATACTTTTAACTTGGCAACAACTAGTTCTTGAATTTTGACTCAAACATAGTCCGGTTTTTAAATTTTGACTTAACACAACTCAACCATTATAATTTTAATAATTTAAAATAAATAACTTTATTTTTATTCCTTTTATTTTCTAAAATATAAAAACCAACAATTTAAACAGTTAAATTATAGATAATGAATTGTAACAAGTTAAAATTTAGAAATTAAATTGTAATTAAATCAAAACTATGAGAGTAAGTGACAATGGTTAATTTTTTTTTTCTTATATCTATATCCACTTATATCTATATCCTTTCATGTTTTGTACGTTGTATGGAAAAGAGTGTAAGAATTTAATTGCATCAAAAGGACAAACTATGGTGATTTATTATTATAAACCATTGTAATATTGAAGCTCATGGTATTATCAATGCAGTCATCACAATCAGAAAATTTAACGTTGTGAATCCCTCTGGTGTCCTGTTGCCAAACCTATCGAAGCATCACCGATGGTGCTTCAAACTTCATACGCTCCGACGAACTGCACGATGTTATGATCAATTGGCTGCAGTAATTAGTATGATCCGAATACTATCCTCGTCAATCTCGTTACAATTTCTAAGGTTTAAAGCAACTTTCATTTTACATTACATGTAAACTTGGCCGAATACTTGTATAAAAATAATAATAAAAGTAAAGTGGAGATAACGAGAGAGGAGGATTTGATCCCGTCTCGCTTGAAGCTTTTCAAATTTCCAAAAGTTGGCCAAAGGAATATATGGGCCTGTTTGTTTTATGTTTTTAATTTTTTTTTAAATATTTTTGAAAATAAAAAAATTTAAAAAAACTTGTTTAGACAAGTATTTTTGGTTTAATTGTTTTCAAAAACAAAAAATAAAAAAGTTATTTTAATTTTAATTTTTATTTTTAAAATATACTACATTTGGTTATTAAAAATTATAACTATCCTGATTATATTTATACTTCTTTTCACATACGGAAATATGAAATTCAGACTTATGTGACAAGCCACGGTCCTGAAAGAATCACTAATGAAATACCACACCAGGGGCGACATGGGCACGTAAAAAAGGAAAGAGAGGTATGGGGCTTCTCTCACTTTTGGCATAGCGGGCCCCCAGCGGGAGGCTCGCACAACGGGCTATTAGTTAAGTGGTAGAGCGCACCCCTGATAATTGCGTCGACAGGTTTAGGTTCGGCCTCAATAGAAAAATAAAAACGAAGCACCTAACAACGTATCTTCACAGATCGAGAACTACGAGATCGCCCCTTTCATTTTGGGGTGACGGCGGGATCATACCATTCAAACTTTTTTTTCATGCTTTTCTCGAGGGTTTGGAGAAAATTGCAATCAATAGGATTTTCCTAATCCTCCCTTTCCAAAAGGAAGAATTGAATTGGCATCGAGACAACAAAATTTCTTTTATTGAAGAGACCCGCGGTTCTTTTGTTGAAATAAGTACAAATGGTTTAATTTGAGATTTTCTACGAATTGACTTAGTGAAATCCCATATTTCGTATATCAGAAAAAGGAATGATCTGTCCGGTTCAAGATTGATCGCTGATAATGAATCAGATCGTACTAATATCAATCCATTTTATTCTATTTATTGCAAGGCAAAGATTCAACAATCACTTAGCCAAAATTACGAAACTATTCATATCTGTTGAATAGAAATAAGGAATTTATATCTGCTTATTATCATTATTATTAATTTATTTTTTAATTCTAATTTTTTTAATATTAACTTAACGAAACAAATTTTTATTTTGTTTTGTTTTGAAAAATAATTTTAAAACTGTATTATAAAAATGTTTTTAAAAACAAAAAATAATAACAGAAATCAAATAGGCCTATAACTCTAAACTATTGCTGTCTGTATAACTTTCTCAGTGAAGCAGCCACCACGAAAAACAGTTTCATTAATTTCAATCAGGCAAATGTGTAATCGGATTCCTATATATATATATATATATATAATGATTTTATTTATTAATTGCCTTTCGTGAGAACAAAAAAAAAAAAAAAGAGGAGGCAAGTGATTCACAATTAAATAAAAATTAAGTAATAGCGGTGTGCTCGTATAACGCAACAGAGACATAATATGATCGCCACCCACAATTTTCGCTATCAATTATCGTAAGTGCGGCACTCATCGGTCTCCGGGTTGTCCTTGCAGTAGTTCTCGAGCGGGTCGGACTCTTTCTTATTGTCCCTCGCATGGCTGGCCGCCGCGCTCAGCTCCTCCACCTCGTCCCATGCCGCCGCACACTCACCGCCAGCTGGGTCACCGGAGCATGCCTCCTCCGCGTTCTTTATGCTTTCTTCAACCTTGTCGGATATACTTTCCGGAGCAGCACGCACAGGTCGAGCAGACCTAAGAATTCGACCCGACCCGATCCTGGCCAGGCACCTTTGGTTGAGCAGCAGCGGGAACTTGACGGTGTGTGAGTTTTGCAACAAGTCTGATGCCCTGGGCACAAGTGAAAGGCTCACACCACTTATTGCTGCCATTCTTGTTCCTCTCCTAAGTCGCGATTTGGAACGAGGATGATATTTAATGAGGAGAAAGCATCTGAAGGCATGCATACATATTTATAGATGAAGCCGGGGGATCTGGGCTTAAAAATCAGAGGGACTCTTATCACATGACGATCAGTTACGTTCTGCCACGTGGAACCTTGTAAAGATATTTTGCTGTGAGGGGGAAAAGGGGAGGTCTTGTTTTAGAAGTTCCACATGTATGGGATGATGGAAGGCAGCAACTAGAATTCCGTCCGCTAATGTATTGTGGGAAGGAAGAAGATCAGATCAGATCGACGAGTGTGGGAGGAAGGAGTCAAAAATAATCGGAAAAATCTTGATATTTTGGTGCCTTTGATGCCATTTGTCCACTGTTTTTTTTTTGTCTGCTGGTGAAAATATCAATCGTCCATCTGCATGCTCACGCTCCTGTATGTTTCGCCAGCCACATGTTACTTGACCAACGATACATTGGGGGATCGATTTGGGGGCAACATGACTTGCCGTGAAAGAAATTGGCTAGTTGATCATCTTTTATGTGTGTTTAATTTTTAATTTATCAAAAGTCTATTTAACAAAAATTTACTTAACAAAAACTAATTTAGTAAAAATTAGTTATTATAATAAAATTTATACTTAAATAAATTTTTTTAAAAATTAGTTTAGTACACTAAAAATTATTTGAATTATGATAATAAAATATATTTTTGAATGTACAATTATCAAAAAAGACATTAATTTATGATGATTTGTAATTTTTATTATACAAACCTAATATTATATTTCAAATATTTAAAAAATGTTATAAAGATTTTAAATAACATAAAATTTAATTTATAATGCTAAAAATTTAATCTCTAATTATTTATATTTTTTTAATTTGTAATTTTAAAAAATATGATAAAGATTTGTAATTTTTATTATACATTAATGCTAAAACTTAACATGATTAATTATTTAATTTATAATGCTAAAAACTTGATACCTAATTAATAATTGAAATGATAATTACATCTTTAATAAATTAACTATTTTTTTAAATAAAAGAATAAGAAATTAAACTTAAGGCAGTATGGTTACATAATATAATTTTCACATCCACTTTTTAAAAGTTTCAAATAATTATGTTTCTTTTAATTACTGTTTAAATGTGATATTATGATGTGCTTTCTTATAAAATATTTTATTCAAATAACTTTTAATATTTTAAAAGTAAAAATTTTACTTTTTAAATATAAAACGCAAACAAATCAAACAGCCATTTTGTTGTATGCATGCCTTAAAAAGATGCGCAGGAGTACAGGACTAGAACTTGAAAAGAGATTTTTTTTTTCTTCCCAGTATTGGAAACTTGTAATGTTAACATGAAATTGTTAATGTTGCATGGATTAATTTTTGAAATACAGAGAATATAAATGAGGATGACTTTCAACTTCAACGGCAAGGAGTAGTGCATATTCAAAATTTCCAGCAGAAGGATTTCTAGTGGAGAAATTCACGTTCTAATATTCACGCAGATGTTAAAGAAATAAGTATCTAAGCAATAACCAGAACAGTCAAATAATCAAAAGAAAATTTTTGCCCCGACAATGATAAACGCGCTCGCGCGCGCGCGCGATTTTTCCTTAGAAGTCTTTTGATCTAATATTAAATATATTATATATATTATTCACTCGTAAAACGAAGCCACGTATTGAAAAAAACGTGTGTCTGGAGACGGGGAAGAAGTCCTGAAGCATTGTAATCTTCATTTTGATGGTGCAAAAAGCTAACAGCAATTCGCCACATTGGATGTGTTAATATAATAATGTTAGTGATCATTTTCTATTAAAATATTCATATTCAAGAGTTTTCAACCTTCCAAATCCCTGATGGTCAAAAAACTCTTTAAACCCCTGATCAGTGCATGGAGTGACTTTCGAAATCAGGATTTTGACTTCTGCGTATCAACTCGTGCATTTATGACTATTTATTGCTCCCAAAGTAATTTTGTCAAGAATGAACCTCATGTTAAGAGGGAAAATAGTTTCTACTCTGAAATTAAACTCACCCTTGTCTTCACGATATGATCGAGGGTTGAGCAATCAAGTTATCGAGGGAGACGATCTACCGCATCCCGCAGAAACGTTCAAATGCTAATTATCACTGCAATCACAACGCGCATGCAATTCATGCAATTTATTTTATTTTATTTTATTTTGGTGAATTGATGTCTACTTCTGCATATGATTTAAATGAACTCGTAAGTCTGGAACCTGGATGGCACTTTTATCTGGTCAACCAAATGCCTTGATCATAGTGATCAGAAGATTAAGCGAGCAACTCACACTTAATCTGCTTGTACTCAAGGTCTAGCACACCCTAGCCAGGCTACGTCAAATTTTATTTCAAATCAGTACAATTTTGGCTTTTTTTATATATATGCTATAAATAATAATAATAAAAAAAACCTAAATACAGCACTGTGAAAAGCATTTACTCAAACACTACCAAAAATTGATCAGAATGGGAACAAGATTATATTTGTGAAGAGTTCATTTAGGTCACGAATAATTTTGCAATCAGAAATTATTTTCTTAATGAAAAGTGAAATCATTCCCTAAGTAAATGAGATCAGCTTTTTTTTTTTACTAACAAAACATAATATTTTCTATTCTACTTTCTCTCAACTTACTCCATCGAAAGTTGAATTGCCTCTTTCACAAATTCCTCAACATGGACTGAGCAACGATGTGGTGATTACTTGTTTATCAAACCATCAATTAAAAATGAAAATATACAGGTGAACAACAGCCTCAAGATTTTGGTTACATTTCAGCTTTATCATTATCATCACCTTTTTTCACCTCTCTTCATCCTACTCAATTTGAGTTTCATTACATGCCATCCCCCTCATCATCTAAAGTAGGTAATCCAAGCAAGTCAGGCTCAATTCAAACCTAGCTTACTCAAATCAGGCTTAAAGTATCCTGCTTTTTAAAAAATCTCATATAATTATGCCCAGCCTTAACTTTTTTGAGCAGGCATGCTCAACATACAAATATAACTGGTAATTTTAGTAGTCAAATTTGTTTGAATCAAGCTTAAAGTATCATACATGTAAAAAAAAAATCCATATGGTCAAGCCTGACCCTAACCTTTTTTCAGCGAACTTAGGCTAGCCTATTGAGCTTAACACAAATTATCGACTCTATTGATATCATCCCTTTTCAATTCACTTGCTTCTACTCAATTTAGATCATTCATGTTATTACTTAATAATCTTGCACTATTTTTGGCTAAATACAACATTTCTACTTTTGAATGATCCAAATAGTATAGGATTATTAAATAAAGACAAGAACAATCCAAATATTTTGACATGTAATGAGATTGACTAAAATTTTAAGACTTTTGTTCTCCTACATTTTTACTTTCAATAGGTCATTGAATAGAAAAGTAACCACCACATCATTTACTTGGTTTATCTCAATAAATTTATGGATGAGACAGCTCAACTTTTGATGGAGCATGTTGAAAAAAAGTAGAATAAAAAATATTATGTCTTGTTAATAAAAAAAAAAGCTGAACTCCAATTTCACTTTTCATTAAAAAAAATAATTTTTGATTGCAAAATTTTTCTTGACCTAAACAAGTTCTTCACAAATATAATCTTGTTCCCAATTTGAACAATTTTTGGTATAGTATTTGGGTAAATACTTTCAACTAGGGCTATGCAAAAGTCTGATTGTCTTATCTAACCCATTCGAACCTAAAAGTCTTGTCTTGTTTGGTTTAGTAAAAGATTGGTCCAAACGACTAAAGAGACCAAAAAAACCATACTAACTTCTTGAGTTAGACCAAACAGGAGACTATGCTCTCAAATCACTTGATTCAATTTGATCTTATAAAATTATTTTAATATAATTTTAATTATTTTTAATATACTTGAATAGTTTAAAGTTTGATCTCAACATTTCTCTTATTCACATTTTACTCTTCTATTTAATATAATTTGCTGTAATATATATTAGACATATTGTTGAAGTTTATTAAATGTTGTTGTTACTATTGTTGAAGTTATAAATTTGAATCATTTAAATTTTAACTAAAATGTTTTTGTTGTGGTTGTTGGATATTATTATGAATTTTTTATGATTATAAGTATTTTTATTATCTTAAATTTATCATAATGAATGAATTGTTATCTCTCATACAAGAAAAAAGAAAAACTAAATGAATACTAAATTATTGAGACTACTCTTCTAATCCTATAGACCAAATTCAATCTCGTTAATCTTCAGGTTACAACTGAAGTAGACCAGACTATAAGTTGACTAACTCAATATTTTTCATGAAAGAGATTAAATTTTGGATTAGACTAAAATTCAGTATTACTCAATCTTTTGTGTACCCCTACTTTTCATGGTGTAGTAAAAAGCCTAAAACTGTAGTAAAAAGCCTAAAACTTCAACCATCCACGCATATGGCATGAACCTTTCATTTTACCTCCCCTAAATCAAGGGAGTCTCGTCCAAAAAGCAACTTCAAAACTTATGAGCTGATTCCCAGAAATCCTTAACAATATTGAAGTCAAACCTGGCAAATCCATTGTTCTCATTCAAATTTACGAAATCACACAAACTGCTAAAAATAGTTCCTTGAAAAATGCATTGCCTAAAGGCACCATAAGTTCATAACATAAAAGATTTTTATAGGCCTTTTGGTATCACAATGCCCATAACTTTCTATACCACAGCAAATTAAAAAAAATGTTTGAATCTTGCCCTACCTATCCCTAGTCAAATAAAACATTTTAATATTTCCCTCAAAGTGCAGTAAGGTTATAACAAAGCACGTAGTTCTACACATAGGAAGAATTTTATATCGTGAATTCTATTTCTATTCTATTTATTTTTTAAGAAAAATTGAGATTCGAAATATTCCTATTCTTAAATTTAAAAAAATCAAAATAAAAAAAATAGAATTCGAATTCAAAATCTTAATAGAAGATTTTTTTTGATTATCAAATTCAATCAATTAAATTTTGAAATTTAGAAATATATAAATATTAATTCAAAATTCAATATTCAATATATAGAAATAATTTTAAATAATAGAAACAATCTTATTTAATATATTTTCTTGGAACACGGCACGTTTGTAATGTGTCCGTGCTTCATAAATCTCCAAGACAGATACATACATTTTTTCAGATTCTTACAAAGCTCATACTTATGATTTTACTTTTTGTATGCTTGTCAAACATTTTTACATTTTTAAAAGTGAGATACAAATCCCGAAGGAAAATATGAGAAAACAAACACAACTATGTAAGCAGTAAAAGCCAAAAGATAAGACAAGCAACAAAAGAAAGTAGAGCAAAACTTAATAAAATTTCCAGGCCAGCAATACAGTCCACAACTCAATGCAGGAAACTTATTCTTTTAAAGCTTAAAATAAGTTCAGCTCATCTGATTTGAAGAGCCAGTCATATAGTAGAGAAATGGCTAATAAATGGATGGCACAGATACAAGGCATGAGGTTTACTCTTCATCTGCAATAACACTAATCTCACCTTTCTCTAGTAAATCATAAAAGGTCCTGACTTTTCTCTGTTCATTCCAGTGATGCATCTTCCACACGCTACCAGCAGCAATAGCAAGTACGAAACCAATGCATATCTCCTTCACAACACTTGGCCCTTTCAAGGTAGCATGAGCAATCCTTGGTCCAGCCATTTACTTCTGTCTTCAAGCTTGTTAATTTTACCCAAAAAAAAAGACCCAAACCCATTAGTTTTGAAAAATCTAATAAATATCAAACTGGGACGGAAGTCAAAAAACAGTGGCATCCATTCCCAACAATCAATCCTTCAATCTAGATATAGATATACGAATTCCAATTGGATGAAGCTCATTTTAATATATCTATCAATTAAGAAGAAACAGTCACACTAGAGAACTATTTGCTGCGGGATATATTACTACCTCAACCATCATTATTTTACTAAACAGAGAAATTATAATTTCTGAGTTCTGGCATTTGTTTTAAGGTGTGGATCTTATAGCTATCAATTCTTAAATGCTAGTTTCAGTTTATCCTTGATCCCCAACCACGAGTTCGTATACAAAGTATCAGTTTAGCAAAGCTGCTTCTGGTTCTTCAAAATTTCTTCGCTATCAATTCTACAGTAACGGAAATTCTGCAAGCCTAATCCTCAAAACCCTAGGAGTAAGTAGAAAACTTGCATAGCCATTGTCTCTCACACCAAACAGCAACAGATTTCTACTTCTATGACTTCTAATTCGCCTTAAAGGTATTTTAAAAATCGCTCAATCGCATTGGATGAAACGTCAGCAGGCTAAAAGATCGACAATTTATACATAAGGCTTCAATACAGTTCCCAGCTTAGCATCGTTTTCCCAGTGAATTCAAGAAAATAGAATAGATCCACCAAACGAGCAGCTAATTTTCGTCAATTGACAATAGCGGCGCAAATTAACCCTAATTAGCAAATCATAATAGAAAAATCGCCGAAAAAAAAAACGAATCTAAATAAATCGTGCTAATGATGCTGTGGGGGTAATATGAATATCCATTACAGCAAACTGAAGGGCGGGGGGGGGGGGTGCTCACCGGAATGATGGCAATGGATCTCTTCCACGCGAAGAAGTCGTTGGGGATTTAGAAATATGACGCCGAAGGGAGGATATACAGTCTTGAGAAACTTCGTCCAGGCTATGAGGTCAAATGGGCCGACCAGCCCAACTAAAAAATAATAATAATAACCCATGCGGACTGGTCCCTTTTTTTAGGTTGATCATACACGTAACCATTCTTATGATTTTTGAAGGTGAGTCGGCCAATAAAAAAATATTGGCCCAGGCGTGAGGTGATTATGATTTGCCCATTCAAAAGTGTCTGTCTATATATAAATATAAATTAATTTAGACTCTCAAAAGTGCTTTTGAAAAACTTGCATTTTAATAAAAGCTATTTAGATAATTTATTTAAGATTACGTTTTAATTTTATCCTTGTATTTTTTTTAAATGTTGGGCAATTTATACTCTTAAATTCAACAATTTTACTTTTAAATTATTCTTTTGAAGAGTAAAAAACATTTTCTATTAATCAAGAGTTATTTTTTTTATTTTTTTATTGACGTGGCACGTGCGTGACACTCACACACTATGACATATAAAATTTTGACTATGTACTTTGGTGTTAATTTGCTCTTGGATTCTTTTTCTAAGAGCGCCAAATATCTTAAAGTTTTTTTAAGGGTTGAGCACCTTGAAATCTTGTTAAAATAAAATTTAATAAATATTATTAAAATATTAAGTATTTTAATATTTAATAATTTAAATATTATTATTTAAAAAATACAATACCCAATTTAATATTTTAATATTTTTTATATTTTATAATTTTGTATTAAAAACTAACGAATGAACCTTCAAATCAATAAAGGAATTTTTTTATCATCTCTTCATTTTTCCTCTTGTTAAATCACTTTTTTGTAGCACATTAATGAAATAAGAGAGATCTTTCAAATACACATTTTTTGTTGGAATATTGTTGGTCATGGTTTGTCATGTTTTTGATTTTACTCTTAATACTGTAATGTACAAAAAGTATTAAATTTGGGTAGTGTAATATTTTAAAGGAAGATTGTTAGTTTATCAAAAAAATTATAAAAAAGGACCTAAAAATTAAAGAAATTGAGCCAATGTTAAAAATATAAGTAAGTTCTAATACACATAAAAGGTATAATATTTTGGGCATTGTCTCAAAGAAAAGATCGATATATAAAAAATAAGAAATCATTTATAAATTTATAAAATGCTATTTTTAGTTGTTGTTATAAGATTGAGTTGTTAATGTTTAAAAAGTAACTTATAAATTTTGAATGAATATTTATAAATAATAATATTTAAATTATTAAACATACAAATATTTAATATTTGGCAATATTTATTAGATTTTATTTTAATGAGACTTTAAGATATCTAGTACTCCTAAAAAAATTTTAGGATGCCTAGTGCTTTTGTAAAAAGAGTTTAGAAGCAAATTAATACCAAAGGATATGATCGTAGTATTATCTGTTACTGTGTGTGTGGGCACATGCCACGTCAACAAAAAATAACAAAGTTAACAACTAACGGCCTCCTAATAGAAGGGCTTTTTAGACCTCAAGAAATACTTGAGAGAAAAAATTGCAACACTTAAAAGTATAGGGTGTTTAGCGCTACTAAAAAATAAGTACAGTAGTAAAATTAGATCTTAACCCTTTTTTTACTTCAAAAAGTCAGTTTGCAAGATCTTTAAAAATTCATTTATTGAATGGTTAAATAACAATTTGAACCTTGAAATATAAATACATGAATGATTTGACCTAAACTTATTTTTAATACATTTTGAATTCCAAATAATTACACTAATGACAATCTAGCCCCGACTTTTAAATTTGAGTAAACATGCATTATGTGTGAACAAGTGATGGTGTTTGTCTTTTACCATTAGCTAATATGGGCGAGGTTGCCTTCTTCCTAGTCTCTCACTTACACAACCAACAACAATTTCATGGGTCTAATATTAGAAGATTTTGGTGATGCTCCGATATTGCAACGCTCAAACATCTTTGGAATTTGTTAGAAAATCCATTAGCAAGCAATATTTAGAACATTAAGAATCTATTGGTTTGATCAACAAATTCATAAAAAATTGTTAGATTCCAACTTTCTTAAGGTGCAAGAGCATTACAAAATCGAATTGCAAAAGCATTTTATTAATGGTAAAGTCCCCTGGAGCATTGAAAATTGCGAGTCTTATTGTGCTAAATTTGAGTTATAATTCAGGGGTAGGTTTCTCTCCTCTGCTTTTTTTCTCCACTGTCTCTCCACTACAAATCTAAACTGTTCAAATTAAATATGTATTTTTAAAAATTATCAAATCTAAATTTTTAAATTCAATTTAACAGTTCATATCTGTACAAATATCTCCTTTTCTCTCCTTTACAGGGGAGAAAATTCAAGTCTCGTAGTTCATTATTTGGTATCACCCCTGGAAAATCTCTACTTTACCCTCTATCACTAATGTTGACTTAAAGGAATTCTAGAGATTCCTAACTAGATATAGAAACTTCAGCTTGGGTAAATTCCCATAACCTGAAGGAATCACACTGTTAAAATTGTAATGACCATTCTACCACGATAATTAAAACTAAAATCTTATGTTAACTATTATAGTGATAGAATATATTTAATCATATTTACGAAGAAACAAACTTGGTAAAATTCTTTGAAAATGGAATTCCAATAAAAACTAATTTCTAAAAACTATTGAGTTTAAAAAAATCAATCAGAGCAATTAAGCAAATAGAATCCAACATCACAGGGATAAAACATTTAATTTACGTGACTTAAACATTTTACCACAATTGAACTCCCAAACCGATGAGGCCGGCATGTTCACTCTAGGAGTCAACACAACATTACAATCCACAATTATTCAACCTTGAACATCATCACCATCAAGTTCACATATAGATATAGCCATATGGCAAGCCCCATAAGTATGGATTAATAAAATAGGTTAGACTTAAAATATTCAATAATATCTCAAACATGTTTTTCCCACAATCAAATCACTAGCCTTAATACAAGTTGGCACTAGCTTGATTCCATGCAAAGCTAAGTAATATCAACATTAAATCAATATCTAAAATACAATCACAATGCAATAATGTGTCCTCTAGTTGGCTATATATATATAACAATTAATACAAATCCTTTACATATAAACTGAACAAGAGGAGTTTGATTAGCCTTTAATATTTTTTCCTTGACACTATCTAAAGCGTCACTTATAAAATGTTAAACCATGGAGTGAGATAAATATTTTAGTAATCAAGAAATCCTAACTTTTAACATAGACAAGCAGAAGTAAATACATTTGTAATCACAACATCACATTTAAGCATGTATGATCATTGATTTTCCCCATATCCCCTTCTTATTATTTCTAACTAAGTCCATATGCTATAAATTATAATTCATAATAGGACCAATTCGCATGATCAAATTTGCCTAAGCTCTTTAATATTAGAGGGGTAACCTAACCAAAGGTTACCACTTCCCTAACTTGAATAATGAACTCTCCTGCTAATTGAATTCCCACATGGTGTCATAATTATTGCCGGTAACATATGCCTACTCTCAAAGTAAATATCATTGGTTAAGTTGGAAAAATGCCAAACTTCCATTGAAGTAGGTGCCATAGCTATCCAACAGTAGGAGCTACCTGCGTATTATCTAAGCCACATGGACTTATATGCAAAAATCTCCCATTTCAGGTAAACTCTTGTAACATCCCAATTTAAATTTTAATAGTTAATTTGGGTTAATAGAAATTTAAAAAAAATAATATTTAGAGGTAAGAAAATTAGTAAGAGATGATTATTAAATCTAACTTAGGATATAATTCTAAAAAAAATTAAAAAAATAATAAAAAAATATTATTAAATTATTATTATTATTATTAAAAAAAGAAAAGAAAAGGTGTAAAAACAAGAAAGGAGAAGAACAAGGAAACTTTCGGCCGCCGCACATCAATAATGAATATTATAATAATATTAAAAAAAGGGAGAGAGAGAAAAGAAGAAATAATAAAAAAAATGTGTGGGACCCACTGAATTTTTATAAAAACTCACCTGTTCCTTCATTTCTTCATTCCTTCTTTCGTGCGTGAGCTGAGGCAGAGAGAGCATCTGTGAGCCAAGTTCACCGGTGCTGGGTTTTAAGGTAAGAGTTTTTAATAGGATATTTAGGGTGTGATTTTAAGTTTTTTAAGACTAAGTAAGTGTTCTAAAAATTTTTCTTAGTCATCCTTCTTCTTTGGTTTCTGAGTTTGTAGTGGTAGAAAATTTAAGATCTAAAAGAGGGATGAATTTATGTTGAATAAATATGATTTTTGAGGTTGTCAGTAGTATAATAAATGTTCTAGAGTATAATTTATTGATAATCTTTGAATCCGTGGCTTATGGATCAAATTCTAAACTAGATCTGAAAATATATGTTGATTTATTGAGGTTTAGATGATTATTTGGGATGAGAAATGAATTATTATGGTTATAGAATTATGATTCTAAGCTAGAGAATCAATTTTTAATTTTTGAATATTTTAGGTACGAATTTATGAAATAAAAAGAAAATTTTGATAATAGAAATTAGTTTAGAAGTTGATTTTTGGATTATTAATGTTTATTGATAATTAAAAGAGGAGTTAAAAAATTTTACTTAATAGTATTAACTCTAGATTTGTATTAAGATTGAGATTAAAAATTATGTTATATTTTTAATTCTATTATTAGAATTATTTTAGTAGTTTTAAAAATTGAAACTAATATTTATAAATAATATGTTATTTGTAGATTGTATTACTGGAGAAGATTGTGGTGAGAGAGAAATTTTAAGGAATAATTTATTGAAAAAGCCACAAGGTAACCATGCTTTTAATTTATGATTTGTGTTACTTCATATTAATTGAGTGATTATTAAGAAAATTATAAATTTTGTAATATTATATAATTGTGCAATATTATTATGAATTTGTTTGATTATTGTGGGAGGTGTTGGAAGACTTGCTATTATTGTTGTATTTATGTGCCACGTGGTACGCCCCTATTGGAGCTCAATAGGTGGTTTGTAAGAGCTCGGGCTAATCTACCTTTAGCCGGGTAATTTAGCACCGAGTGAGGGCTACGGCTTGAGGTTAATGGAGGGATATAAGGATGGTTGTTTGTGTATATTGTAATATTTCTTATATTTGTTGGAATTATATTATTTTTAATTCTCACTTAGTAAGCACACACTTAACTGTTTGTATACACTATCATAAATTGGCTTTGGTTACTGGGACTTTTGAGTCTCATTATGTGGTTAACAATTTTCAGGAGAAGAGCCACGAGTGACACGTGAAGGAGTCCCAGAGGCTTAGTGGTATAGATCCACTGTCTCTTTTGGGTATTTAATTTATGATTTATAATGTGTTATATTGCCAATATTAGGGCTTTTTGTTTATTGTTAATTATATGAATATATAAATGTAATCATGCCTTTCAAACTATTTCCATTTTTGGTACAATTTGGATGACTATAATTTTAATATTTGGTTTACTTTGGATTGGTTAAAATGGTATGATTATAAGGCCAAATAACTGGCTTGTGTTGAAAATTTATTAAATTGCTTATTTTACTTGTCGAGAGTATAAGGATGGACAAATGTGATTTAGCCTAATGGCATGTGGGAGGTAAAAATTTATCTGAAATGTTATAGTGTGTGAGTTGAAGCCAATTATAAAATATTTTATATTGAAATTATTGATATAAAAATGTGTTGGGTGGCTGTAACCCAACTATGGTTGAGTTAAATTATTTTAAAAAAAATTTTGGTGTGTTACAAATTTTGGTATCAGAGCTACATGTTTCAAATTCTTATAAATTATAAAATTGTTATACATTAACCTAGTTTATTGGCAATATACATTATTAAATCATAATACTTCGCCATTATTTTCTTGTCTTGAGATTAGTGTTAACTTAATTATGTGACTTCTATCTTTTAGGAGGGGAAAGATGGTGTCCAAAACTATGAGAGGTGGCGAAATTGTCGGTGATTCTATAGAGCCAATAGGAAATGACATATCTTCACTACCACAATCGGAGCCCACACAGCAACAAATTGGGCAGGGCGAGCCCATACAGTCACAACTAAGGCAGGATGAGCCAACCATGAGGCAAATGATGGATCTACTATACAATTTTAGTGACCGCATGAAGAGACAAGAAGAAGAATTGGCTGCTTTAAGACAATATAAGGAGAATGCCAACTGAGAGGGAAATGGCCAACAAGAAGGAAGCCATACCAAGGTATTCAATGCGAGCCAATCTGCTGATGAAGGCTCACCTCCCTATTCTCACCATGAGACTAGTTCAAAGAATATGAGTCTCCACTCTGAGCAACAGACATCCACGATCACAAAGATTTGGAGTACTTTTCGTAAGTTTAATCCTCCTACTTTCAATGAAAATCTTAAGCCGGCGGTGGTTGAAGAATGGATAGATCAATTGGAGAGTATTTTTCGTATGGTTGTGTGCACTTCTAATCAAAAGGTGCAGCTGGCAATATTCTTACTACAGAAGAGTGCTAAGAAATGGTGGGAAACATCAGGACCGAAGGATGATCCCTCTCTTACTTGGGAAGATTTTAAAGTCATATTATTCAAGAATTATTTTCCTACTGCACTGAGAGCAGAAAAGGAGGCTGAGTTTCATGCATTTCGTCAGGGTGATCTAGATGAGGATGAATTTATTGAACAATTCTCAGAATTATCTAAATACTCCACTTACCTCCAAAAACATGAAGATACGGAGTGGATGGCTGAATGATTACTAGAGAAGGCGAGGCCTGATCTAAGGGAACAGTTAGCCCCTTTTGAGATCAAGACATTCAGTGAGATGTGCAATAAGCTTCGAATAGTTTCTTGGAGGAAGAGAGAGGCTAGATTAGAAGCTGATAGAGAGAGGAGGAAAGAACCTCATGGGAAGCCCCCTATCCACACCAGACCTATTGGTGGAGTAGAGAAGAGGAGCAGTCAAATCTTTGGAGGCTTTACAAATCAGAAGAAGAAGGGCTACTACCATAAGGGCCAAAGCTACAGAGAGAATCAGAGTGGGAGTCAGGGGTCCTACAGGAGCCCAGCTACCTCTACTCCTACTTCTGGTACTGCTAGTAATCAAGCATGCAGTAAGTGTGGGAAGTTTCATTCTGGTGATTGTTGGGTTTGTTACATCTGCCAGAAGCCTGGTCATATTGCCCGATTCTGCTATCAAAATCAGAATAGGGGTAATGATCAGAGACCTACAGTACCAGCACGAGTGTATGCCCTCTCTAGGCCAGAGGCTGCTAACAACCCTAATGCTATCCGAGGTATAATCCGAATCCTTGATAATGATGTTTGTGCTTTGTTTGATTCGGGTGCTACACACTCTTTTGTGTCTGATGAATGTATGAAAAGATGTAAATTGCCTGTGTGTACTTTACCTTTTGATGTAAAGATTTCTACTCCTGCTGTTTGACTGTAAGGACTGCTAAGGCATGTCTAAATGTAGAGGTTGAGTATGAGGGTCGAAAGACCACCGTAGACCTCATTTGTTTGTCTTTGTCTGGGATTGATGTTATTGTAGGGATGGATTGGTTGTCTGTAAATGGAGCTGTACTTGATTGTCAGAAAAAGAGTATGTCACTCTCAACTCTTACTGTAACCCCTGTAGAGTCCCAAAGTCCTATGTTGTTGTCTGCAGCTCAAGTAGAACAGTGTATAAGAAAGGGCTGTCAAGCTTTTATGATTTTCTTCTCAATCAAGGCAGAGATTGAAGAAGGTATAGATCAGATTCCAGTAGTGAGAGAATTCCCTGACGTCTTTCCTACTGAAGTGATCGGTTTGCCTCCAGAACGAGAGGTTGAGTTCTCAATTGAACTCGTACCTGGTACGGGGTCTATTTCTAAGGCACCCTATAGGATGTCTCTATCGGAGTTAGCTGAGTTGAAGAGACAAATTGAAGAGTTGTTAGAGAAGGGGTTTATCAGACTGAGTGTATCACCATGGGGGTCACCGGTACTGTTTGTGAAAAAGAAAGATGGAAGCCTTAGATTATGTATTGATTATAGACAATTAAATAAGGTAACTATCAAGAACAAGTACCCCTTACCTCGAATTGATGATTTGTTAGACCAATTAGTCAATTCAGCAGTGTTTTCTAAGATTGATCTAAGATCAGGGTATCATCAATTGAGGGTTAGAGCAGAAGATATCCCTAAAACTGCTTTTAGGACTAGATATGGGCACTATGAGTTCTTAGTGATGCCGTTTGGGTTAACAAATGCCCCAGCTGTCTTCATGGATTATATGAATCGAATCTTTAGGCCTTATCTCGATGAATTTGTTGTAGTCTTTATTGATGACATACTTATTTATTCTCGAGACGAGGTGGACCATGCTAGACATCTTAAAATTGTTTTGGAGATATTAAGAGAGCACAAGCTCTATGCCAAGTTGAGTAAATGTGATTTTTGGCTTAAAGAAGTTAAATTCTTAGGCCATGTTGTTTCAGAAGAAGGGGTAGCGGTGGACCCTAGTAAGATAGATGCAGTGATGAAATGGGAACAACCTCAAAGTGTGACAGAGATTAGGAGTTTTTTGGGTCTTGCAGGCTACTATCGTCGTTTCATTAAGGGTTTTTCATAAATTGCAATGCCTTTGACTAAGTTGACCAGGAAAGATGCTCCATTTATTTGGACGAACGAGTGTGAAGTTGCCTTCCAGGAGCTAAAAAAGAGGTTGACCACCACACCGGTGCTCACCTTACCTGTTCCAACTGCTCCTTATACCTTGTATACTGATACTTCTAAGAAAGGTTTAGGTTGTATATTGATGCAGGAGGATCGAGTAGTGGCTTATGCCTCTCGACAATTGAGACCTCATAAGGAAAATTACCCTACTCATGACTTAGAGCTTGCTGCTGTGGTGTTTGCCTTGAAGATTTGGAGGCACTATCTTTATGGTTCTTCCTTTAAAGTTTTCAGTGATCATAAAAGTTTAAAATATTTGTTTGATCAAAAGGAGCTTAACATGAGACAGCGCAGATGGATTGAGTTTTTGAAGGATTATGACTTTAAGTTAAAGTATCATCCAGGAAAAGCTAACGTAGTCGCCGACGCTCTGAGCAGGAAGCTTGTACATACTGCTCACATGATGGTCAGAGAACATGAATTATGGAGTAGTTTCCATGCAGTAAATGTAGAAGTAGTTGAAAATCGTTTAGCTGCTCTACACATTACTGAATTTGAGAATAATTTTTGGGTATTTAATTTATAATTTATAATGTGTTATATTGCCAATATTAGGACTTTTTGTTTATTATCAATTATATGAATATATAAATGTAATCATGCCTTTCAAACTATTTCTATTTTTAGTACAATTTGGATGACTGTAATTTTAATATTTGGTTTACTTTGGATTGGTTAAAATGGTATGATTATAAGACCAAATAACTGACTTGTGTTAAAAATTTATTAAATTGCTTATTTTACTTGTTGGGAGTATAAGGATGGACAAATGTGATTTAGTTTACTTGTCGGGAGTATAAGGATGGACAAATGTGATTTAGCCTAATGGCATGTGGGAGGTAAAAATTTATCTGAAATGTTATAGTGTGTGAGTTGAAGCCAATTATAAAATATTTTATATTGAAATTGTTGATATAAAAATGTGTTGGGTGGCTGTAACCCAACTATGGTTGAGTTAAATTATTTTTAAAAAAAAATTTTGGTGTATTACAACTCTCACCCATTCTACTTTTACAATCATATCATTAATGTTCTCAACTCATGTATGATATTATAGTATCATCTGTCAACATACTCTTAATCATTGTACTCTGTTTCATTCATATAGGCACATCACAATAATTCCCAAATCATACTCATAATAATTAATATAATATAGCTTACACAATTTAACTGCAACTTTTAGCCATTTAACTCATGCCCACTTTAGACATTTTTCCAAGACTCCAAAAGAGCATTGAATATATATTTCATAATTTCTTAATAGCACAAAACACTTAAAACAAACATATGAGGAATATGAGGAAATTTAGATTTTTGATTACCTCTACCCTATGAGTTAATCAAAAAAGCTGTCTATAGACTGAATAGTTAATCTACAATTAAGATTTCCATTTTCATCAACTTACTAATCATGATCGTAATTTCTTTGCTATCTATTACCACTCATAATTTCTAAAATTTATTTTATTATATAACTTAGTTACCCATGAATTCCACTAACTTGTTTAGATTCCAAAGAGTCTAACTAAACCCAAAAACTCAATTTTATCTAAACTTTGATTTATTGAAAAAAATTAGAGATTTAAAAAAAATTCTAGTTCACTGTAAATAAATATATTCATATAATTCAATAACCTCATTCTACTTATTAGAGTCATTAAATAATAATAATTTACTCAAGTCACCCTTAATCTCAAAATTACAATGTTTAAAATTCCCACCAAAGTCACTAATATCCATCTTTAATGGTCAACTTGAAAATCAATCTATTTAATCATCAATATCATCTCCATTAATTCAAAATAAATCATTAAATTTCAAATATTTTACAAACAAAATCATAAATCACAAATTTCCATCTAAACCCTCACTTTAATTCCTCCAATCAACTAATTGGATAAAATCTAAATTATACAAACTTTTATTCCAAAATCACTATCTTCATTCAGATACAAAAAGTCAATAAAAACACTCCAAGTTTCAAAACCTATCAATCCCTAAATTTTTCTTTAGCAAAGAATCCAAGAACCAATGAAAAACGATAATAATAAAAATATTTATGATACTTTTTTAGTCTTAAAAAAGAAGGAGATTCTCTCCTCATCCTTTTTTTCGTTTTCTTCTCCTCATCCCCTTCTCCACCTTTGATTAAAAAAATGAAGGGCTCAAATTCAATTATTTTATAAAACAATCACATAATATTATATTAAAAAATAAATAAATAATTTTAAACTGTTAAAATTTAATCTACATAGTTTATGGAGTAAATTGGTCCAGTGGCCACAAAAATTACAGCTCCCATAAATTATAGATGAAGTTTTTAAATATTTTAAAATATGGTCCATTTACAAAATTAATTAGAGGTAATTATCAGAACAAATATACTATTAAAATATTTTGCATAAATTGGTCCATGAATATATGTCCTATAACTAACTAAATGATTTTAACACCTTTAGCTAACTAAATCAAATACCTGCATACACATCCATCATATCTCTCCTCCTTTTCACGATAATTGCTTCCCTTTCTTGGTGGGCAGAGGAATTCAGGTAATATTCGTATATTGTTTTTTTGTTGTTCTAACAAGTGTACTCTTTTGTAAGAGACCTTCCAACATGAACAGTTTAATCTTGTGCTTCTACAAATGAATCTTATTGCTATGCTTCCTTGGGTGAAGATAAATGTTGCAAAGGGGTATTTGATTATTTATGACAAGCTAAGATGTCCATAATTTTTACGGACTATGTTTGATCTATTTTGAGCAAATGATTATATTTTTTTTATGTTTGTGATCTACGATAATATATTAACGATGTATAATCGTATATCACTGATAAAATTTATTGGTAAAAATTTATCAACATCATTTAATCTTATAAATATGAGAGTACTTAATCTCAATATTTCTTATAATGAAAAATGAGGTTTATTAGTTTAGGTATTTGATTCTCCGTTATAAGCGATGATGTCCAGAATTTTTTATGAACTGTATGTTTGATTTGTTTTGAGCAAATAATTATATTTTTTTCGTGTGTCTGATATATAATTTTATATCATAGATAAATCATATTAGTAAAAACTCATCAACATGATTTAATTTTATAAATATGAAGATGTTTAATCTTGTTATTTTTTTTTTGAAAGAGGGTTAAATGAAGCCCTCTTCTATTTTTTAGTATTTAAATGAAGGTTTTCATAGAAAAAAAAAAGAAAGTATTTGAAAGAAGGTTATGTTATTTGCAAAGAAGATAGTTTTATCATATAAAATTCAACTAAATATTAAAATGGCCATAATGCAAAATATAACAAATTGAGATGCTTAATCTTGTAAATCTAAAAATGCTTAATCTTTTTTTTTTTGAAAGATGGTCAAATGAAGCCCTCTTTCATCTTCAAGTATTTAAAAGAATGTTTTCATAAAAAAAATTATTTAAAATAAGGTCATGTTATTTGTAAAGAGGGTAGTTTTGTAATATAAAACTTAAATAAATATTAAAATGGTCATATTATAAAATATAATAAATATTAGACTATTTATTAAATTTGATTCTATAAAATAGATTATATATGCAAAAGCCCTAAGCTTATAACAGTGATAAAATAAATAAAAATTTTAATTTATAAAAAAGTTAATAACAATATACAATTGTAAATTGTACAGTTTAAATTTATTTTTATTTTTATATGGTAATGTGAGAATTATTTTATAGGAAAAATGATAGAAAAATTTATTTAAATTAAGTAAATGACATATTGGTCCCATAAAATGGTATAATTTCTCTTGAGTCCCTTGAAATTTTTTTGTCATTAGGACATCAAATGAAATGACCAAATTGCCCTCAAAACAAACAAAAATTCCAACCCTCATTGAAGAAAAATTTGCACATGTTTAGGCTCTGGTTCATCCTGCTCATGTTCTCATCTTCTTTGCTCCTTCGTGGTATTCTTCTGGTCCATCTCCCTCTCCTCCTCCTCCTCCTCCTCCTAGTTCTCATGTTCCCTTTTTTTTTTATTTCTGTACATAAGTTATTTGTTTTGTTTGTTTGCTATACATGGTTATATATAAGTAAACATTCTTCCTTTGTTGCTTTGTTGTACCTCCTTGAAATTTTCTTCTCCCATATGTGATAGTTGAAGTTGATGCGAGTTATTGTGCGTAAATAATTGAGGTCTTCATTTTCTCTTCATGCTTAAAGCTGAAAAACATGTTTACTGATACTTACTTAGAGGGTACTAATAAATTATAATTTCTTATTGTATAGCAGTGAATTTGAAGACAAAACTTGTTAACATTATAACCAAAGTTGTGAATGAAGACTTACGAATTTTTAATTTTGATACATATTTGAACTTGCACACCAGAACTTGTAAATGGCTAATAAATTATTGTGAATCTAGGAACAAAACTTGTTAATATTGGAACCAAAGTTGTGAATGGAGACTTACGAATTTTCAACTTTGATGCATGTTTGGATTTGTACATCAAGGCTTACGAATGGCTAATAAATTGTTGCGAATTTAAGGACAAAAGTTGTTAACCTAAAAACTAAAGTTGTGAATGGAAATTTACGAATTTCTGGCTCTAATGCATGTCTAGGCAAAAGTATCATTTCTTTTAATTTCTTAATGGCAAAAATATTCCAAGAGACTCCAAGAAAATTTTATCTTTTTGTGAGACCAATCTATCATTTACTTAATTTAAATAAATTTTATTATCATTTTTTTATTTTATAAAGTAAATAAATCTAAACTATTTATTTTATTGTTTAAGGGTGGAGGCGAGGATGAGGAGAAGTAAAGAAAATGGATGAGGAGAGGATCTAGACCTTAAAAGTTTTCAAATAATTAATGGAGACAAACCTCTTAAAATCAATCCTCTCAGACGCACCCCCTTATTTGGCGCGCCTACCTCTGTTCGGACTGTGAGTATATGCACAGTGAAGAAGAAATGTAAAAAAAAATAAATTGGCCCAATGGTGGGGAATGGGACAATAGTGGCTTGCCCACGTGCCACACAAAATATATATATATGTATGTATATATGTATGTATGTATGTATGCATGTATATATATGTTTTACTTAATATAGTTTCTACTTACCCCACAAATTTCATATCATGGCCTTATAATGTTTAAATCATCTTTGTTTCATCTTTTAAGATTATCAAGTAAACTTAATTTATATATTTTCCTCAAATATAATTTTCATAATATTCACGCAATCAAAATCACTTAAGATAAGAAATAATTTATGTAATTTAATTTAAACCCAGTTAACTTTATTAACTCTTTTGTTCTGAAAATTATGAATTGGAGTTAAGATCTTAAAATTCAACTCAAATAAGGATATGTTAATTTCCAATTGCCATGGAATAATACCCTCATAGTATTGCTTTAACTTTTTTTTTTGGAGAAAAAGTATTACTTTAACTTTTAAAAATAAAAATTAGAATGTCAGAAGAGCAGCTCCCATCAAGATTCAACCTCTCAAAAGGAGTCTCGTGAATATAAAGTTGTTGCTATAAGCATTACTACAAAATCCTAGGTGGGAAACTTGAATAGAAGAAGTCATTATTGATAACCAGAGTTCTAAATTCATTGAGTTCAAAATGAGCAGGTGGGAAAATCCCCGTGAAGTCATCCCAATTGGGATTCAAGTGGTTTAAGGGATGAGTAGTTCTAGTTAAGGAGGGTATTGAGAGGGTCAATAGAAGGAAGACTTGAGAGAAAGCAAAGAGACAATGACAGAAGGTGTAGCAAAGAAAACTAGAAGTTGCATTTGATAGAAAAAGAGGAAGCATGTGGGAGGGAAAAGAGAAGGAGGAGGAGGAGGAGGAGGAGGAGGTTTCATGGCTGGTGTTGAAGAAGAACAGGGTGTGAGGATGAGGATCAAGAAGAGGAGTGCTTTTTGAGCGTGTTCTGATTGTAGAGGGAGTTTCATGGTGATGAGTTTGCAAGAATGGGTTTTGTTGGTGGACATGAATGAGATTAGGAAGAAGGCTACCTCACCTATGTCAACATCAAAAATAAACATGACTGTTTACGCATAATGAACATTGAATCAAATTTAACGATCAAGATTGAATTGCCACAAATGTAATTATTTAGAGTTAAAAATATACTCAAAACAAGTTTAAGATTTAATTTGTCTTTAGACCTATAATTTAGGTCTAAATTTTTCATTAAACCCTTTTTCAAAAGGTTATTTAAATTACTTTTCAAAAGTTATTTTTGACTTTTAAAGAACTTCCAATTGTTTTTAGTGATAAAAAACAATTTGACACAAATTTGACACAAATTTGTCACGCTATGAAATTCATTGATGATGCCTGGTGCATTGAAATAAATCATGTTTATACAGAAATTAATATGTGTGCTAATTGGTTAGTAAAATTTAGTGTTAGGTGGGAATATAAATGCAATTTTTTAGTTGATCCTCCAAGAAAAATCTTACATTGGTTGTGTTGAGATTCTGAGGGGATTTCTACCTCTCGATTTGTTTCTAGTTGAGTAATAGAGGTTGCTCCCATTCTTTATAAAAGAAAGAAAGAAGGATGATTTTGACAATTTAAAATTTGTGAATTTATAAACATGCCGGTCTTTAAAAAATTCAAGATTTCTTTTCAAATTAATTGCCCTCCCATCTTGTGATTCATACCTCTAGTTGACAAAATGAGTTTTTTGTTTTGGTTTCCCAACTCAAAGTGAAATGTGAACAAGTAAATTGAATTTAAAAGATTATGATGGGTTTGGGTGAGTAAAAGTTAAGAATTCAAACTCTTTTAGTATACTATTAGAGAAGATCAATAAAATTCATTAGACACCGTGAGAAAATAATCATCTCTTAAATAAAACCTTAACTACTACTTATCACGAGATGACCGGAATCATGGAGGAGGTCATAAGGCAAATGAGTATGTTCAATTTGTTTGAATATATAGTAGTAATTAGAAAAATCACTACTTTGACATTGAATATGACTATATTTTTAATGGATGATCATCCTTTCTACTTGTGGAAGAAAACAAAGAAGAATCCGCACTCCTTTAACATTTAGGTATTTTAGGTATTTATTGTTAAATTTAGTATCTCAATTCATATATATAATTAAATATGACAAAATAAAGTAATTTTGTACGTACATGAGGAATCCATTGATCGCTTGAGAAAGCTCGATTACTTCGAGTGTAGACAGAGGCCCAACCCACAACTCAATAGCTGTCAGTTATTCCCCATTTTTTAACTGACTAAGTTAGAGATAATGTGATACAATTATTTTAATTATATAATAAGGTGGTTATCAATTTGATCCATATAAGTCGATCAGTCGATAATCGCACACATACGACTCAATTTTTCTACTGCTCCATTATCTTTGAACTCTTTGAAGACTCTGAAAATCTGTGGATTGAGCCTTTGTTCATTGGACTCACTTGTGTGATCCACCAATCACGTCCACACAAGATCATAAAGACCAATCTATTGAGCTTATTAATTAATGCTAATCCATAAATAATATTCCAACATTTATGTCTTCTCAAGATTACACAAACGTAAAATTAGCGAGCGCGTGCGCACATATATATTGCAAATTAAATGAGATCTTCCCATTTCCTCTCCGTATGTACCCCATGGATTGCAAATGTCAAAATATTTAGATATAATAAACATAAACCTATATCAACTAAGTAATTCAAGTACTCTGGCCAAAGAAAAATTAGCCCAGGTAATTAATTATATTCAGATATAATGAACACAAACTTATATGAATTGAGTAATATGTGAATTGGACAAGATCGGAGGGAATTTGAAGGGGACATACAACATTACAGCTTGCAATGAATTGAAGCAGTCCATCTGTTAAATGTGTCAATCATTTTCTCAAAGGAACCTCCAAGCTGAAACGGAATGCAATGGGGTCCCCTTCCACCCAACTATAAGGCATTTCCCATTAGTGTCTAGAGTGCAAAATCTGCCACTAGCAAACCCTTTGGCAACCAAGCAAGCTTGGTACAGAGATGACTCACTAAATCCAATTTCCACCATCCTGTACCTCGCAAAGAACCTCCTCCACACTTCTATCCTCACATTCCTCACTGTTCTTTCTCTTCCCTCCGCAGCAACAATGTTTCTTATCCCTTCAGATAATATTGCTTCCGTTGCCAGTCTGCCCCTATTTTCATCCTTTAAGCAGGTTTCAAGGCAATCAAAAAATGCTGAGTAGTGGAACAATGCTTCAGTGAAGCGAATGGCAAATGAGGATGAATTATGATCGGCTTCTACTTCAGAAACCATCATTATAGTTGGTTTGATATTTCTTATTACACTCATCAGGTTTTCCAAGCATCCAGGCCTTGATACCATAGTCCTGAGTACGTATGGAGCGTAGACAGCCACAGTTTCATCATCGTCAATTTCAAACTGCTGTTCCTTGATTTCGATCATGTCCGTAACATAAACTCGCTTATAAACAAAGGGCAAGTTCAACGACTCAGCGAAACTCGACAATCTTTCGCCTGTCTCTTCTACATTGGGTTGGCCAACAATTCCAATAGCAGTTATCTTCAAGAGCTCCACTTTCATTTCATTCCTCCCCACGAGTGCCTGCATCAAGCATGTCCACTGCATTCCATGCCTAATATCAACATCTATAACATGGATTCTGCTATTAGATGCAATGTGCTCCACTATGGCTTGCACGCCAGTGAATTGCATCACTTGGTTGAAAGGGATTTTCTGATGGCAAGTAAGAGCTATGTTGGTATCCAACTTTTGAATCAACTCGTTTTCTAAGTTCTTAGCACAACCCATTGAAGTGGTGCTCCCAGCTTCTTTTTCGATTCTCTCTTGGAGCGCTTGAGCAAAATGGAAGACAACTCTCTGTACAGGGTTTCCACTAGGAGATGAGTTAAATAAACAATGTAGAAGCAACCTACTTGCACGTTCAAATTGTTGGCAACTAACCCTCTCGGCCGCAGCAAGAAGAAATTGAGCAAGTTCAACATCTCTGTTTTCTTCTTCAGACAGAACCTCGAGACCAGAGGCATATGGATGCAGAGGCATGCAATAATCATCATACCAATGAGCAGAGAATTGTACATACCTTGCTCCAGCCACTCTTATTATTTCTTCAGCTGACAAATCCTGGCGACTCACATGAGCTTCACTATTGTTCGAGTCAGTTATGTCTTGTACCCTTAGCTTCTTGAATCTGCTTGCGTAATTGCTCAGGAGCTCCAAGTATGCTAAAGAAGAAGATTGTGGAACCTTCTTATTGTTGCACTCATTAACAAGTTCTGAACTTGCCACTTCCTGATTCTGTAGCCCCACGATTTCCTGGAACGGCTGTGTCATTTGCAGAGCAGGGTCAATGCTGAACTCTTCAAACATTTGGATGTCAGATTTGGGCACATCTTGCTGGAGATGAATTTGAGCGTCATATGATTGGGTTCCTTTCCCATGCGATGTAGAGAAAGAATCAATCTGTTCCTGAAAGAAAACGTGTTTCCCTGGGAACGCAACTACTTGCCCTTGTACGGAACTACAACCGTCCTGGATGCCTCTGAAATTGAAAGGTGTAAAAGAAAAATGGTCATTCCCCATTCCGATGATAGAAGAAAGCAAGAAAAAAGTTTTAACGGTTTACATTCGAGACAATGAGCTTTTCTATTTAAATGTCGACGGGGCTAGATGCATAGATTATCATCACTAACTGTACAACATAAATATTTAATTGGTTGAAGAAACTTCACCATAACGGACTTGTTTAAACATTAAAGTACGTGTATCGTGTAAGGAACAACGCAACTTCGATTATGATATTTCGATACTTCCATCAAAGCTGTCGCTTAGCGATTATAAAAGCCCTACAATTTGTATTAAACAAAGATGGCTGGTTTAGGTCTGCCGTAACCATTATAGCTTATCAGTTTTTGGTTTGTCGTTGCGGAAACGATTTTTAGCATCCAAACAGACCGCCCAATAACTTGTCCAATATTATATCACTATCACATAAAAGTTTCCTAAGAATTTCAGCCGAGCAAGTCGAAACAATTTTATAAAATAGAGGAGATCCTTTTTTATAATAATGAAGGATGAAGGAAGAAGGATTAGCTACTTCTATAAATACAGGGGAGTGAAACAAGAGTACTTTGAAATGTTCTACACGCATACTAAGTTATGGGCTTATGGCTGAATAATTATAGGTAAAATATATTATAGCGAGTCTCTCCCGATGTTTTTGTGTGGATGAATTATGGATACATACATACATATATGAAGATTTGATTTTCTTTATCAAGAAAAATTATAGTTATTGTACAAGCAGCAGCAGTAGTAAAAGAAGTGCATTACAAGTGAATATTATCTTATACAAGGACTTGGAAAAGGACAGAAGATTATTTCTAAAATAATGATGTTTAACATCCTTTGCACTCCAATAATTACAAGTCACAAATGTTCAGAATTTTAAAACGCTTAACTTTTGCCCATCTAATAAAAAAAATCAGGTACTCATTTCTGACTAGATCAATGACGAATAACGGTGAAGGAGAACTCTTCGCGGAAATAGCTCACACATAGTCACAATCCCACTATGCGATATAAATCACAAGTCGCGAACGAGAATAATTTGGAGACACTGTCAAAGTGTCAATGGTAATTAGCTTATCGGTTCATTTTTTCTATGGTCTAATTAATTTTCTCATCAAATTGGCACGGCAAGTGTGCAGTTTCTTTTCTTTTCTTTTCTTTTCTTTTTTTTTTTTTGTGTGGATAATATCCAAGTGTATAGATTTGTTCTAAAATAGCTCCATCAGTCCTATATAGGCATTTCAATGGCCGTACTGGAGGTGCAAAGCATACCCCAAAAAAAAAAATCATTTCTTGGGCCTTCAAACAATTGTTACAAAACCATGTTTACATCTATGATCTATTGCTCTGTTATATTCACCTCACTTGTATATATTTATATAAATTATTATCCAAGAACACGTATTGTAATTCAAGAATAATGGCTCGATAAGCGTTATCTTATACATATATATATAGGTCAACCATTCCCTGAGTATATCATGAACATGATATTGGATTCGAGTTTATACAATTGGATTGGTGCTCAATCAGTCAATTGGCACCATAAAATCGCAATTAAGAAAAAAATACGGAAGACAAATACAGAATTGGTCAAATTCACACCTTGTCATCATTCTCGTCGGGCTCAGCCAAGGAAGTCCCCCTCTCCCTCCTCCTACGCACACAAATCATGGCGACCCACAACAGCCCTTTGAGAATCCTGACCATCCCGACGGTCACCGTCAGATAATACAGCCACCATCCAACAAAATCCCGCACGTCCATATCCATTAAATGCTCCGTCTTGGCCTCCGCCATAACCACCAGAATCTCCACCTCCTCCCTCAACCTCCACCACCACATGCCACCTAAGCTGGCAGCGACGGCCACCCTTTCAACCCATCTTTCCTCCCTGGAATTCCCAAGCACCGAATCATCCACAACCGGTTTCACCACCGTCCTGGACCAAACTTGCGTTGTCTCATGCAACCCCAGGAGAAAAATCAGTCTGCTGAAGAATCTTCCTGGGAAGCCAAAAGCGGAACCAGAGTCATCTGCAGCCGCCGATATGTTTCCTTCGATGCCCAAGCCAACGCAAATTTGGAAAGAACAGAGAAGGATCCACGAAGCATAGAGCGGAGGTTTGAGAAGAGGGGTTGATGATTGGGTGAAAAGGGTGATTTTGCACGTCAAGCCGTGGATCAGAGTGGCTACGCTAACAATAGAAACGAGAAGGTAGAGAAGGTTTGGGTTGATGCGAAGGAGGAGCGAATATAGACGAGGAGATGGATGAGGGGAAGGAAACGACTGGGCAGCAGATAGCCTGGCTAGGAGAAGAAACGAGGTTGGGAGAAGAAGACTGAGGATTGTGAGCGTAAAGAGGTGAAAGACCTCAATCGGAGAGGCGAAGCCGAGTAGATCTTTGGCTTTCAGATTCCGTCCCTGCCAACCCATAATAACTTAATTTGACCAAAACCAGCAACGCCAACTTCCACCTTAAGGTCTCTCTATATATGCAGACTTGGCAACTGCTGGGTGCTGCAAAAGGAGCTTGGAAGTAGTTGCCACGTCCATTAATGTCCGTATTTAATAATTTTATCCAATCCACGCTTCCTCCATTCCACCCCCCCCCCCCAATCGCGAGAATCAATTTTGACCACGAGCGGGACCAGCTGCTAGTAATACTAGCAACGAACTTCAGCCTAAAAAGACTTGAAACTTGAAAGCACTAATTAGGTCGAATTCGCAGGAAACTTGTTCTTGGCTCTAGTTTTCGGTTAGTTTTGGGAGTCTTTATTCTTTCAATTATTTCTGGCCCTAAAAAAAAAAAAAAAATCTTTCAATCGTTGCTACAGAATTCAGAGTTGAATCTAAGGCATCAGAGTGTACTACCAACGTATAGAATTGGTAATCTCCTCCATCTCTCGCGTATTAACTGGATTCACATGCTCTCTCACGGCGCACCTGACGAGTCAATGAGGAATATGTACTTAAAAAAAAAAAAAAAGTCAGATGATGCCAGTCGGCTAGTTGTGTAAGGTCGCATACGTTCAATCAGCTTTATTCTCCGTCTTGAATTCTTGAGTAGATTAAAATAAAATAGCTTTATTCTACATGTTATTGCCAAAAAAAAAAAAGTAATTTGTGTGTGTGTGTGTGTGACGTCAAAGTAGGGCAATGGAGTTTATTCTTTAGAAAATTGAAAATTTTAGGATTTTTTTGGTTTTGCTCTATTTTTTTTATTTTTTTAAAAAAGTAAATTTTTAAAAATTACTTTTCAAAACAAAATAAAATAAAAATTTATTTGATTATGTTAATTTAAAAATAATTTTACAACTAAAAAATGGCGGATAGGATATTGTCAGTGATTAATGATGAAGCTTTATAGTAGCTGTTCATCATAAGTGAAAATAATTTATAATAGTCAAATATGATAAATAGGTAAATAGTTCCAAGTTGTTTTCATTTTTTATTTTTTTTAAAAAAAATAATACAGTTTTGAAATTTAAATTTAAAATACTTACTCAAACAATTTTTATTTTTTTATTTTTAAAAATACAAAACAATTTTTAAAAACAAAAACTAAACAGGTCCTTATGAAGGATGGGGCAAAATTACTTAGGCAATTATCAAATGGATAGTTGACAGCCTTTTTTGCATCCTCCAGGGCGTACCTACTTCAAATGCTTAAAAAAAGCAGAGCTGTTCGGTACGTGCAAGTCATCGCAATTAATTAATATTTATTGGTTAATTAAATTAAACAAAATACTGATGTTTGGAGCAAGAGGCGAATTTTGCAGTCTTGGACTTACGCTACAGCGATGCAACAACTGATTCAGAAAAAGATTAGGCGATGAAGAGTGAGTGTCAGTAGGTGGTTCTTAATTTGCCCATAGATTCTTCATCCACAAGAAAACTTCAATTTCACTTTTCCATGCTCCAGGCACTTATACTAACATCCGGTTAAAAAAAAAAAAATAGACTGACATACAGTCTATTTAGTTTTTTTTTTCAAAGAATACTGTCAACTTTGTTTTAACTGGAGCAGTTTTCCAATAAAATTAAATTGTAATCATGTGTTTTTGTATAAAATCTGAGACATAAACATAATTCGTAGATAATACGCACTCTTGATAAATTATACATACTTCTCTCTGTGTGTTGAAAAATTACGTTTGTCTAGGTCAATTTAATTTAACACCTGGCACGGTGATATTAATTAGACAACGTTTAAGTATTTAGTTTTATATACTCAATGTATTTTTATCAAATAAAATTAAAACAAGTAGATTTTAATGCGTTGATAATATTAATAATAAAAATTTATTATAAAATAAATAATTTATAAATGATATACATGTCTTAATTTAATTAAAAATCAGCACCTTAAATATATAATAATAAGTATATAAATTTTTTTCAATTAAATAATGGAAACAAAGGTACAAATTATATTTTTATTTTTCAGGTGAACCCTTGTTCATTGGTTTTAAGTACTTACAAAACTCTTTGCTTTAAGATGTCATCATTAGAATTAAGAATAAGGGCCGGACTTGAAGAACTGCCCATTTAAGCCCATTTTTATAAGGGTTTAGGCTTGAAAAAATGACATTTTTAAGAAAATTAGGCTTTCAAGCCTGGCCCTAATAGGCCTTGAAAAAATGGGTTTGGGCAGCTCTTTCAGGCCCCTTTTTGTTTTTCTATTAAAAATAAAATATTTTTAATTTTTAAACTAAATGTAGACTTTTAAATATATATTTATACTTTAAAATTATAATTTTTATTTTAAATTTTTAAATATTATAATTTTTATTTTTAAAAAATATATGACATATTAAAATTAAAAATTTTAATTTTTAAAATTTTTTTTAAAAAATAAGGGCTTACGAGTTTGGCCTTGAGCCCTTTATATAAGAATTGAGTTTCAGAAAATGAGGTATTTTAAGAAAATCGGGCTTAAGGCCTCAAGCCCTTAAAGGTCAAGCCCATATAAGCCGAGTCTGCTTATTTTTCAACTCTAATCATCATGTCAAGTTAATGTTTTCTTTTCAAATACTTATGTTAAATCTCTTGTGCCTCGTTTGGTAGTGTAAAAGAGCTTTTGGTGGAAGTAAAAAAGAAAGTGAAAGAGGAAGTGAGATGGGAACAAAGTTTTAAAGCATGTTTGGTGTGCCCATGAAAGTAGAGTATACTTTTTAATTGACATATGTGTTTATAATATAAAAATACTAAAATACCCTTCAATAGAAAATCTTTATCGCCATCAAAAGCATTCACCACCATTGCGAACCACCACCTAGACCCAAAATCGAGGCAAGCATGGCAACAACAATCAATCAAGAATGAAAGCCCCAAATTGAAAAGAATAATCCAAGCATAGATAATCAAAATCTCAAATCAAAAATAATAAATACAAGCATAAATAGTCAAAACCACAAAAAAAAAAAACAACAACATAAAAGGATAAAGGAAATCAAAGGTTTGACCGAAAACCTCTAATCCTTCCACATGAAATCAACCTTTAGATGCACTGGAGTAATCAAAGATAAAAATCAAAGAAGAAATCAAACCAGAAATCATTGTCTGTCAATCAAGAGTCATTACTATTTGCCATAATCTTCATTAAAGTTATCGCCATCCGCTGTTGTCCTCTGCTCTACCCTTTTCATAGTTAAACTAAAAATTGTAGGTTAGATAGATCATTAGAATCTACAAGCATCATCATAGACTCACATTAGTGTAAAAGACCAAAGATGCCAAAGATCTAATTTTTAGCCTGTGTGTTACTGGTAGAAAATTATGAAGAATAGTTGTCGTTGTTGGTGGAGGGCCATCATTGCTGGTGAAGGTTCATTGCTGTCATTGGTGAAGGGAGAGAGAACGAGATAAGAGAAGTAGGGAGAATGTGATGAGAGAGGGAGGAGAAAGCAGGGGTAAAAAAGTATAAGGAGATGATAGGACCTAACTCAATCGGGTAAGGCATGAAACCTAGTTCTATTGATTTTGATGGAAGTGAGTTCCATGAGAAATCAAGTTCTATGATACCATTATACCATCCGGACAAAAATTGTGATTCCACTTCCCGATCCTAATTCTTTGCTACTGAACAAGACATTAAATGTAGAAATTAGATAAATATTTTATACATATCAATTAAACTAGTTAAGTTTATTATTTATAAAAAAATATGTTAACTTCTTCAACATATCTCTCACTTTAATCATTTATATTGAAAACTACCCATATTGATCATATGCCTATAATTTGGAAGCAAAATAATAAACATAAAAGACAAAAAAATATTAAAATCTTACATTTAAGATAAAAAAAACTTTTCACATGACATTTACCTTTGTAACATGAGGGAGGCATTAAGGAAGTATTGAGGTATGTGGATTATGAGGTAATAGAAGAGGACAATCAACTTCTACAATGTTTTGATATTGTTAAAGAAATTGGAATTATTGTATTCCAACTTGGTGCAAATAAAGCACCTGGTCTATATGGCTTTTTAGAATTTTTTTTATTACTCTTTCTTGGAATGTGGTGAGTAAAGATGTGGTAAGAATGGTGCAAGATTTTTTTCTTCCTCAGAATTCGACAAGTTTGGAAAGTATAAATAAAACTAATGTGGTTTTAATTCCCAAGGTTGATAATGTTGAAAATATGGGTCAATTTAGATAAATTGGGCTTTGTAACTTCATTTATAATATTATGTCTAAGGTGTTTGCAAATAGACTGAAAGCTTCGTTGCCTAGATTGATTTTTGTTAATTAGAGAGCTTTTGTGCTTAGGAGGTTGATTCAAGATAATATAATAATAACTCATGAAGCTTTCCATTACTTGAGAAATAAGAAGAAAGGTAGGGAGGTTGAAATGGATATTAAGATTAATTTGAATAAAGTCTATGATAGGTTTGAGTGGGATTTTATAGAAGCTATAATGAGGAAGTTTGGTTTTAGAGAGAAATAGATAGCATGGACAATGATTTGTGTTTAGTTTGTTGATGTGGATATAACTGTTGGTGGTAAGATGATAGGTGTACTTGACATGAAGAAGGGTGTAAGGCAAGGAGCTACATTATCTCCCAACATTTTCATTTTAGATGTTGATGTCTTGTCAAGAATGGTGTAATGGAATGCTAATAATAGAAAGTGGAAGGGGTTAAGCTTGCTAAAAAATATCCTATTTTAGCTCATTGTCTATTTATTGATGATGCTTTGTTCTTTTTGGAGGCAAGGAAGAAGAATTGTAGAGTTTTGAAAAGAATCCTTAAAGCATATTGTAAGGCATTTGGCAGTAAACTTGAATAAATCTTGTATTTGTTTCTTAAAGAATGCAAGCAATGAGTTGAAAAAAGTGGTGTTTGAGGTGTTGGGGATTAATGCTTCAAATTTTCCTAGAAGGTAGTTGGGATTGCCAATGATTTAGGGAATATTTGAGTCTGAGGCTTTAACTTTTGTGAAAAGTAAGATGGATTTTAAGCTTTAAGGGTGAAAATAAAGGCTTCTAACTTTTACACTGAGAGAAGTGATGGTGAAGGCTATGGCTAATGACATACCTATATTTTCTATGTCATGCTTTAAATTCCCTAAGAAGATTTGCATGGATTTGGATAGGATGGCTATACCAAAAGCTTGGACTGATTTGAAGAAGGCTAAGTGTGAAGGAGGGATGGGGTTTAAGGATTTTAAGCTTTTTAATAAAGCTCTTCTTGTTAAAACTGCATGGAGAATGACACAAGAGCCTGATGAATTTTGGTATATGCTATTAAGGGGGATTTATTTTCCTAAATTAGATTTCTTTCATGCAAAAAGAGGTAATGAGGCCTCTTGGGGTGATATAGTATTTTGGACAAAAGGGAATTATTAGAAGATAATTTGTGTTGGAAAGTTGGAAATGGTGAGGAGATTAATTTATTTACTGATTAATGTATTTCTCATTTTGATATAAGATCATTATGCAGAAGCAATCTTTTGATGAGATGAAAGCAGTGAAAGTATGTGCGATTATTAGAGAAAGGAGGTGGGACTTTGTTACTATTGAAGAGTAGATTAGCATGGAGGAGAAGGAGATTATAAGTAAAATCATATTGCTTTTGGTAGAAGCAAGAGATAAGTTGATTTAGTTGAGAAGCATAAATTGGACTTATACTATGAAGAATGGTTGTAAAGTTGTAGCAAGAAAGCCAAGGTTGTAGAGAATAAAGGGCTAGGCTGTTTTTATAGGGCTTTTAAGAAGTTGTGGAAGAACATTTGGATGTTAAAAGTTTTCCTAAAGGTTGCTCATTTTATTTAGAAGGTAGCAAGTGGTGCTTTGGCGACTGAAAAAGCTTTATTTAAAAGGAAATGTTCTAATAGTCCTATATGTGTTATTTGTAATAGGGAAGATGAATCTACTGAGCATGCTTTATTTCTATACTTATATGTAAGGCAGTGCTGGTTTTATTCTCCATGAGTTTTAAAAGTGAGTTGGATTAAGTTGTCTTATTTTGACAAATGGTTGGAGGAGTGGTTTTTGGTTTTAAAAAGGGATGATAAGTATATTGCTACTCTTTTTTGAATGATTAGGAAAGTAAGTTAAAGTTTTATTTTTGAGAATTAATGTTTTTAAGGATGATGACAACATTAGAAGGTTTGTAGGTTTGCTAAATGAGTTTTGGGGGTGTAAAGGTCAGAAATTGGTTTTGCAAAAGTCATTTAGGAATCATGATAGGGCTAGATATTAGTGCAGGCCTAAAGTTAGGTGTGTTAAGATTGACATAAATGGATCCTTTTGTTTTAATCGCAAGGTGGCACCTATTGGTTTGTTAGGGAGAAATTGTGAAAGATAGTTTATGGGAGAGGTGGCATAAAGAGTTGAAGCTTCTTCAGCTTTTATGGTTAAATGCTTGGCATTGTTACATGCTTTAAATGTACATGACTTATTTATTGATAATGATACTGTGATTGAGATTGATTGTCAGGTGCTATATACTAAGATGATGAGGATGAATGCTTTAGGATGTGAATGGGGCTGTCTTGATATTTTGTAGAAGTATATGGAATTGTGTAAGTTTGATAGGAAGTATGGTTGGGCCTTAGTAGCTCATGAAGGCAATCAAGTTGCGAATTGGATTGCAGCTAAGGCATTATAGTCAAGGCAATCAAGGATGGCTTCATCAACTACCATCCTCTCTGAATTTGATTTTGATTGGAGACTTCTATGGTAAGTATGCTGTTGTTAAACAAAAGATGCATGTTGGTAAGTGTTTTAGTTTGGATCGAAGAATTGATCTATAGGTTGTATTTTTGTTTTTGTTGCTTTTCTTATGTTGTACCTTAGGCTTACTTGCTTTTATGTTTTACGGGTGAATTAGTGTGTGTATTTATATCCTTTGGTAATTAATAAAATGATATTGTTTTGCTAAAAAAAATGAGGGAGGGGTATATATTGGTCAATAAGAGCATAAATACTAGTAATATCTTTTTTAGGTTAAAATAATATCATGTTTTCATTATCCTTTGTTCCATTTCCATATCAAGATATGGGGAGTTTGGCCCAAATTTAGGAGTTGAAAAGCCTATTAGACTTGACAAAAATACTCCCTATAGTCTAAAGAAGGTTCCCCATCAAAACCCATTAATCCATCTATTTTGACCAATCGATTTATTTCACTGATCAATGCACTGGACAGTACCATGATATCCATTTATAAATTATAAAGAACAACAAATATTCAAGGGATAAAAACAAAGAAAGAAAGAAAGGAGCTAACTTGTTCTCATGAGATGAAATGGCCACAGCACCAAATCAAATACCATGACACAAATCAGACTGATAGGTAGGCTATGTACATTACCCAAAAGCTCGAACAATCTAATCCTGCTCAAGCCATTTGAGTACATTGGGCCAGGTACCAGGTAAAGATCAAACCATGGGTTGCCTAACTCAGCTTGAACATATACCATTTTTTGTAAATAATATTTATTTTATGATGTTATTTTTAGTTGAGAGTTATCATGAATTATATTATCTTTATAATCTTTTTTAACATTTCTTATCATTACAATTTTTAAATCTCTTTCAAAATTTAAAATTTATTTTTAACTTCATATTATATAAAAATAATTGATAATTGTCAATTATATGTAATTTAAAAAAATAATTTTTGATTATAATTAATTTTATAAAGATATATTTTAAATGAAAATAGTTATATTTTTTAAAATATTTTTTTAAGTGTACTTTTCTAAAAAAAATGTTTCTAAAAAGTTTTATGTGTCAATTGGGCCAAACTCAAACAAACACTAAAACATTAAGTTGATCCAAACTATACATCAAATTGATCACTAAACAAGAGTGATGTTTGACTTTAACCTACCCATGTGCAGCCCTATTGATAGGGAACAAAACAAGAAAGCAGATTATCTAGTTAGGTTCTCCTATGTTATGAAAGTAGCTTTAGTTTCTTTGATCATCATTCATCTCTTAATTCAGGGTGAAGAATAATAAAAGAGATCAGGTCTTAGCAGTTTTGGTTGTTAATACCTTGTATTTGTTGGTGTTTCATTAATAGATTTTCAATCTTTATTAAAGAAAAAAAAAAGAATTGGAAGGTCCCTGAGCCAAACATTATCATCCAAGGTATGCCCACGTGACACATTTGTTGTCACTCACAGACATTGGCCCATGGGTCTGTAATTCTTTGTTAGTGTGTTTGGTTTCCGATAGTTAAAAATCAGCTTTTAAAAGTTTATTTAATAAAAATTAATTTAATAAAAATTAATTATTATAATGAAATAGATGTTTAGATATTTTTTTTAAAAGTCAGTTTAATAACCTAAAAATTAAATAGATTATATATAATGAAAAGTACTTTTAAATATATAAATGCCAAAAAGGACATTGTTTTTCATGATTTATAATTTCTATTATACAAATGCTTTATATTAAAAATGTTTAAAAAATATATGTAATGAAAATTTTAAATAACATATAACTTGACATATGAAATAATAAGGATAAAAAATATAAGGTTTGATATATTGGATAAAAATTACGTAAATAGTTTAATATACATTAATATTAAAAATTAACATGATTAATTGTTTAGTTTACAATGTCTTGTTATAGTTTATTTCTCAAAAAAAAAATTTGTTAAGAATAGAACTATGATTAACTTGATCTGTAAAAAACTTACCTGTAATTTCTTTTTGTAATATAAAAAGCATAGGCAGTATGGTCAATTTCTTCTTGTTTATTTTTTACTCATTTTCTTGCCTTTTTTTTCCTGGTTGTTGTTCTATTTCTTTTTGTTTATGTGGTTGCTTTTGTTGTGACTTCTTGTTTTGGTGGAATGACGTGCATGTTTTGGGGGTTCTAGCAACAAAATTGTTGAAAACACTTTCAAAAAGCTACGTGAAGTCGTGTGAAATGAACTTCTAGAACTTTTTAAATACAATTTCAAATGAAGTTTGGAATAATTAGGAAATTAAACAACTTTAACATTCTTAAATTTTTAAAAATCCTTCCTGAATATGAAACAAAAGCAAACCAAATAGGCCCTTTAGTTCTCCTATAAATTTTAAATGTTAAAATATTGGCTCTTTAGTTACTTGCTTACTTGTTTAAAACCAGAAGTAATGGATTGGATCAGACCTAGTCTAATGGGGCAAAGCTTTTCAAGCTTCATATTGATGACTTTGTTAGGCAAAATGGTAGCATTGGATATGGAGAATCCTACGATACAAGAATGGTAATTGAATTTTGTGGTTTTAGCTGCAATTTATCGTTGGTACCTCCGACAGTTGCGAAACTTATTGGTATCATATAAAGATTACATTTATGCTAGGCAGAAGGCTTACATAAGATACATGTGTTTTCAAATAGCTTAGATACCACTATCCTTGTTCTAAATAGTTGTGATCGCAATTATGTTTTTAGAGACTTGGTTGATGAAACTAGAGCTTTTCTTTTTAGAGAAGGCTACATTATTTTCAATCACATAGATAGGGAGCAAAATAGAGATCCATCTCCTAACCTAATGTTGGAAGATGATGAAAGAGTATAGGTTTTTGGTCTTTTTTCTCGCTTGTCCTCGTTGATTTTGTATTTGTTCTCCTGGGTTATTGATGGTATTCAGTTTCCATTAAAAAAAAAAAAAGTATTGGCCCGCTCATGTACGTAGAAATTACTTCAACAAAACGTGTAAGTTGCCATAGAGCTTTTTCATTGCTTCATATTTATAAGAACTTGCTTTGAAATTGTTTACGTTATTTAATATAAAAATTACGAAAATTATGAAATATTTATTTATTTTTCTTCTAAATATCATGTTTCACAATCATAACCCTCACTTACGGTCTTACTTGAAAGAATAATATTTGACTTTATAATAGGAGTTATAGAATTAAATGAAGGGTATAATTAATTTTAAATTGTTTTAATATTTTTTATAATATCAAGAACATTAAATAATTTAAATTAGTTTTCAATTTATGTAATTCAGTTTAAGAGATGCTAGTTATAAATAGGAATAAAGGGATTATGATCTATCATTATAGTATTTATTAAAATACTATTTATAAGTTACTCTAGCACTTATTTACTTTTTAGGATTTTTTTGTCTTATAAAAAAGGATTTTTTTTTTGGTCAGGAATGCTGGTTGCTCCCTCTGTTTATATATATAAGAGAAAAAATTATATTACACAATTTAAGAAAGTTAATTAACCATAATAATTATATTTAAAAATAAAAAAATAGACTAAAATATCTTATGTTAATCAATATAAGTATGTATTTATTATTTCTCGTTAATGTAAATTAAGAGGGATAATTTAAAAAATGTGTAATAAATGCTTATTAAAATATGTAATTTTACTTATATAAAAAAAGTAAAAAATGATAGTTTTTCCTACAAATAAAAATAAAGGGAGTACTTTACAAGATGTTTGAGTGTTAATTATTTTTATTTTTTTATAATCAATTTTGCTTTTATACATAACTTCAGATTGCGGATCTACATTAAAGAAGCACTAATTTAACTGTTTCTACGAGATAAAATATTTAAAAAATATGCTTCATATGTCAAATTTAAGCGTTTAACGTATTTAATAAGTGAATAAATAACATTTTTTTAATGGAATCGAGAATAAGTCATTTAAGACAAATGTGTATATATATATATATATATATAGATCCACATGAACATGTTTTATAACTTGGGAAGAATGATAGATCGGTCTCAAAAAATTAATTAATTTAAGTTAAATTTTAAGTGTTAAATTTTAAAAATTTATAACTCAATCTTTCAATTTTATAATTACATTATGATGAATTTATAACTTATATTTTAAATTTTAATAAAAAAATAAATTTTTTATTCTTCAATCATATTAAAATTTAAAAAAATTATAAATTTATCACAACACATTTACAAAATTAAAAAATTAAATTATAAATTTTTTAAATTTAACACTTAAAATTTAACTTACATGTCTCTAAATTTTTTTTATCGTTTTCTTCGTGACTTGAATGAGCGAGAAGTGAGCAGGGGAGCAACTTGCGTGGTTTGCCATGAGATCTGGCTATTTATCCTTCCTCCTGTTTCTCTCTCTAATCAATCACAGCTCTCCTCTTGATCCACTTCTTCTCTCTCCCCCTCTCAAAATTCACTCTTTTCTAAGCCTCTTCCCAGAAACGCCAGTAAAAGAGGGGACAATAAGCTACCATGAATGGCACTGCCTCCCCAAAACTTGAGTCAGAAGCTTCTCCGCAGCTCAACGCAAAAGAAGCCCAGCCGCTCAAAAAACGGTGCGTTAAAGCTTGCCTTGGATCTTCAAGTCTGTTTTCAAATTCCTTTTTGTTTCTGTCATTTTTCCCCCTCATCAAATTTCTGGTATTGGGTTGTTTCGTAAACAAGTCCTGTCCTGTGCTTGTTGCAGGAAAACAGCGGTGAAAGTGAGAATTGCAGAGAATGTTGGCAAACTTAAGAACGAATGGCTGGCTTCTGATTCCTGGTCTTGGAGAAAATATGGACAAAAGCCTATTAAAGGATCTCCTCACCCAAGGTTTTTAAAATTTCTTTCTTTGAATCAAAGCATGTTTCAACCGAAAGAATAAAGCGAATTTAGTTCCTGTTCAGCTTACGTCAGTACTAGCAGCAAATTATTCATGTTCAATTAAGCATATCTACTTCAGATGTTGATTCTTTCCATCAGAATTCATCCATTCTCTCGTTTAGCAGAGGCTATTACAGGTGCAGCACATCCAAGGGCTGCTCGGCCAGAAAGCAAGTAGAGAGATGCAGAACAGATGCTTCAGTGCTCATCGTTACTTATACCTCTACTCATAACCACCCACCTCCTTATCGTCCCTCCAACCCTAATCTAACCCTCCCAGAAAAGTCCCAAGACCAGTCCGTTGAAGATCTTCCGGCGACCTCCAAAGTGGAAGACCAGGAAGAAAAGGAAAGGCGAAAGAGTCATGAGCCCACGACGGTCCCTGATCAGTGTGTAAACGAAGAAAATTTTCATTACTTGCAATCGTCAGTTCAGTGCTCTCAAGACATTATCACTGACCAAGACCATCCTTTCGAAATGAACCCAGAGAAAACTCACGGTAGAATAGATCTCCTCTTAGAGGAAGAGCTCCCGAGTGATTCTCAGTTCAAGAGCCCATCAGCACCCAAATCCGAAGAACATGACTTTTTCGATGAACTTGAAGAGCTGCCCATATCTGCACCTTTCTTAAACTTAATCAGGCGCAATTTCTCCGAGGAAAGGACTGCGGTTGCCCTTTCATGACTCTAAGTTTTTTTTTTTTTTTTGTTGAGGAGTTGCTGCCCGAAGAATGTAACTGAAATGTTCCTATGTACTACTACACCTGTTTCAGTTAGTGCTCGATTCGGAATCTTCTTTTTTAGTATTAGTATTTAGTATTGTTTTCTTGAATTTGTTGTTGCGGAGAGCGCACAGACATGGAAAGTGGATCACTTAGTCATGAGCAGAGTCAGTGGGCAGACACAATCCTGGGAGACTGGAAATAATGCAGTAGGTTGATGGGAAAACCCCAATATCTTTCTCTCTCACGCCAAAACACGCAGGGTTATTTCGGGTGGTGGAGCAAGAGAAAGGGAAGTAGTTGTCCTTTTAGTTTAATGACTAAAAGATAGCACAAGGTTCAGGGGTGAGTGCTCAAATATCATTTCAGGATAAGGTCTTTATTTTACTTGGGGTAACCTCAAGTGATGGTGGATGAGAGAGTGATGCTTTTTCGGCGGCCATTATTTGCTTACCTTTTCTTTTCTTTTCTTTTTTTTAAGTTTTGGGTTGCTTTCATGATCCTTTGGTGATTCATTACTTCATTTGGTGGAGGAGTACCTTAATCTAAAATAAACTTTTTGTTGGCAACCCTCGTGGATCGATAGGGATGTGTGGACGGGCCTCTCGAGAAAGACTAAGGTAGACACTCTTGTTCGTATATCCTTCAAAAGTCGAGAGATTCCATGTCACAAGATGCCAAACCCACAAGTTATCCTGTGTTGGTAATTTTGGTCTCATTCTCAAACATCCATTGTATATATTATATGTCTTCATCATTTTGCGGTTGCTAATATTCAGCTATTCTATTGGCTGCCCCTCGTACACCTCCCTCTTCCATTACGGATTTATAGGGCTTTGCACAGTTTTTTGGCCCTTCCTCGTACCTCGATGTGGATGGATTCTCCACCAAATTGTTGCACTGTGAGAAGAGTGCAAAAGAGTTTTTTTTTTTTTTTCCCCCGACAGGGTTAACGTAACACCCACCACCCAGTTATATAGAACAGCATATTTTATGAGCCGCTTAGATTCAATCGCTCAGTGCAAAAATATTATTTCATTCACTGGAAACGACTATATCTAGATCTTTCTTCTTCTGTAGCCGATAATGTCTTTTGAGCTTCGAGAGCAATGATAATGACCTTATTTATATGATTCCATATTTGTTGTCTTCTTCTGAACTCAATGAATCACGATCTGCAGCGTGGTTAATCTTCTCTAGGCCTTAGGCCTGTGATGCGAGAGATATCCATTCAGCCATTCAGGTTGGCTTTTATGATGCAACATTTTCATTTGCCTATGATCATGACCACCGATTAGTTTGTCTCATTGAAACTGCGTAAATAAAGAAAACCACAAAAGGAAAAATTAATCAACTGCTCCCTTCATCCCTAATTATGAAAGATCTTCTAGAACATTTTTTTATGGTCATTAGTATATTTTTTAATAAATAAACCATTATACATTTATTAAATTGAAAAGAAAAAAAGATAAGTAATCTCATCAATTTACCTTAAAAAAATTCATTTTTTATTTATAATAATTAAGAATAAAATTAAAATGTTATTGTGCTTTTAATTAAATAATCAACTTTTATCGATTTACATGATTTGATTAAAAATATTTTATATATAGAAACGGAAAAAGTATTTTGTTATAAGTCTCTCTTATAAGAGAGCTTCATAAGTGACTGTGATTTATGAATGTAAAGGTCCATCTTTCTTAATGCATTAATTTTGTTAGGATGAGCTCTCCTTTCTTAAACATGCTTTTCAAACACACAAGAAACTAAATTAATTTATATATATATATATATATATATATGTTTATTGAACTTTAAGACTATTAGATATATAATAGTCTCACATCAAGTGATAAGAAAATTAATCACAATAATATAAGTGTTTAGTGAATCTTTTGAAATAATTTAAGGTTATGTTTGGATGGGTAATTTGAAACAAAAATTTAGATTTTTAAATCTCATATTTGAAATTTATAAATTTTATATTTTTTGTTTGGATAATATAAAAATTTTAAATTATAATATTAAAATTTTTTTGTTTGAATCTTAAGTAAAATTTTAAATTTTAAATTTTATGTTTGAATTTAAAGGCAACTTCAACGACGTCGACAGTTCAGTCCTAATCAAGGTTGATGGTCCGATCTTGATCAGGGATGCCGGCCTAATCTCAATTGACATCGATTATCAAACTCTAGTCTCGATCGGCAACAACAGCCTGGTCTTAGTCAATATTGGCGATCCTATCCCTATTAGGGTAGGTGTTTCGATCTAGGTTGAAGTTAGCAATCTAGCTTCGATTAGCTCTAATGATCCAATCCTTATTGGTGGTTGTGGTCTGATAGCAATTGGAGTCAAAAGTTAGACACTAATCATTAGTGACAGTCTAGTCATAGTCGATGTTGATAGTTTGGTCATTAATAATAGATGGTGAATGTTCGATAACGTTTAGCGTTGACAGTCCAATCCTAGTCAATAATGGCAGTCCGGTCTTAGGTGATGGCAACAAATAGGCCTCGAACGATGTGCAGGAGTCAAATAATGCTAACTGATTAGCACGGGATGGCCATAGTAGTCCAAGGGTTGTGGATTGATCCTATATGACAACACTAGGTCATTCTCGATTAGCAATAGTGTTTGGCATTGGACGATGAAAGCAAATAGATCGCAAATGGTGATCACAAACCAATATCAGACGGCTACGATAGTGATAGACCGACATCGTTAGAGGTGACAAACCAATGCCAAACAGTAGTAGCAAATTAACATGAGATGACAGTAATAGATGGACAACAGATGACTACGGCGGTGGTGGCGAACCACCACCAGGTGGCAACAAAGGGCTATTAAAAGTGAATTAAAATTTAAAATTCCTAATATGTTACAAAAATTTGAAATTACAAAAACTACAGTTAAACATGGGACCACATTCAAATCCATAAATTTTCATGGATCTAAACAATATATTTGACTTAAATCTAAATTCAAATTCATATCCATCTAAATGTAATATAAACTATTTTGATACTTCCTCCGATTATTATTATAAAATACTTTCAATCGTTTCACACATATTAAAAAAATTATTTTTTCTTGATATAATAAAAAAAGTGAGATGTATTCAGTTTTACCTTTGTTTTTAAATAATAATACAACCACATTAAATACCTTTACCCTAATTAAGAAGAGATAAAATTAAAAAAAGTAATTTAATTATTACAAGATGTCCTATATTTTGAATAAAAAATTACTTCTAGAATGTATTTTACAAATAAGATCAAATGGAGTATATGTGACAAGCCTTTAGGTATAATTAACTCAACTATACAAGGGTGTGGTTAGCCATGATTCATGAATCACCAATCCATCACATTTGCATTTAGTGCTTATTACACCCGAGCGCTTATCATTATGTGGCCAAATCGTGGCCTTTCATTTTAACCTTAAATAATTTCAACCGTTCATTTTAAATTAATTTTTAAATATTTTAAATATTATATTTATTAATATAAAAATTATAAAAAAATCTTGATATTAAATCTGGGCCATCTTTTGTATTCATTCAAGAATGAGAACTATGATACTCATAATATTTGATAAGATCTAGACCATCTAAATTTAATTTTTTATATTTTTAATTACTTTATCAAAATAATTTTTTAAAAAATAAAAAAATTAATCAATTTGTTTATTATCAATCTAGCCAGTACAGATTTAATTTAAAAAGTCTAATTTAAAATTTTTTATAATTTTTATATTTTGACTATCTAAAAGTATTTTGAACAGTTCAGTTATAATCTAAATAACTCAATTTAATATTAAATTTTATTTTTTTTTACACATATAAATATACTCTAGACAATCCAATTTTGATATCAAGATTTTTTATTATTTTTATATTAATAAATATAATATTTAAAATATTTAAAAATTTATTTAAAATGAATGATTGAAATCACTTCAAACTGAAATGAAATGCCACGTAATGATAAGCACTTAATGCTCATCACACTAATAAGCACCAAATACAAACACCCTCCATCATGAACTTTTCAAAGTATGTTTTTAAGGAAAAGTAACAATAAAACCCCTTCAAATTATATAAATAATTATTTAATCTCTCAAAATATCATAATATCAATAAAATTTTTAAAAATCTTTGTCAATAACTTACTTAAAAAAAAAACATTTTACTCTCACTAAAAATAAGAAGACCCAATTATAACTTTTATTTTATAAATTATAAATTCAATAAAAAATCATAACTTATTAAATATAATTTTTATTATTAAAAAATAAATTCCAATCACAATTTTTATTTAAAAAATAATTTTCATTCTGTATATTACAAAAATTGAACGAAAACTCATAATTTATGAAATATAATTTTTATTATTAAAAAATAAACCCTCAAAGTAACAAACTTCATGTACAACTTTTATTTAAAAAATTATAACTTTTTTAAAAAAATTATAATGATTAAACAGAAAATCATAATTTATCAATAAAGATATAATCATTTGGTCCTTAAAAAAATTATTGACAAAAAAAATCTCCAAAAACTTCATTAATATTATAATATTTCAAAAAATCAAATTATTATTTACATATCTCAAAGAAATTTTATTATCATTTTAACTATTTTTAAACTAAAATATACCAACTCTTTAAAATTAAGATTAAGATTTTTATTTTTATTTTTTTGTTCCATCGGATACCTTGGTGGGGACACTTCAAATGTTCTGCGCCACTACGGTAAAATCGCTTTCAACAACTTTCTCGTAGTTATTGTAGCTACAACGATAATGAATGATGCTAAATAGTTCACTTCTAGTTCAACAAATGCTATAAACTCTAACCCTTACCAGCTAAATAAGATGTATGCTACCCACGTTGTTTATACCACAACCCTCAACTGCGCAAATGGACATGCAGCAGATGGCTGATACAAAGCGTAAACACCAACGGCCCATCCAATCCAGGTATCCAATAAATCGTTGGCAACATCAACAGATGGTTGCAGCCGTCAACGTCTCCTGGACTGCCTTGTAGCACTGCAGACTGCAAAGAGGAAGCTTGGACTTTGAATCCCGATACTTGTACGGGTTGGCGCAAGATGGACCCGCGCATTTCTCACGCGGAGGTGGATAACTGAAACAATTACCAAATGATATTATCATTTAGAGGATGTTTCCAATGAACTTGGACAGATGAGAATCTCCATCTCCTCGCCAACATTGGTTGCCAAAATCATGGAAAATTCATTCAAATTAGCTAAAGGATTGGTACCTGGAGGGTTTGGAGCTGAAAATGCTTGGCAGGCCCATCTCCTCAGGAAAAGTAACAAGCGTTCCAGCAGGACCCATCACATATCTGATGGTGTTTGATGCGAGCATCTGCGCATTAGCTGCCTTCTCCTGCAAAGAATCAATACAACGAAAATTGAAGCTGCATAGAAAATTAAAGTAGTGAGTAAAGATCCATTACTGCTGCCAAACCTGTGCCAGTTCTTCTTGGCGTTTCTTCATTTTCTCTTCCCGTTTCTTCCTGCTGGAGTCTTGACCAAGTATTTTTCTGATAGCTTCAGCCTACAAAATGAATTCACATGAGCATTTATATTTTCTTGATATCAACCATAACAGAAAGTTAACAGTACTTTGGACGGATTAGAACAAACCTCAGATTCCCTAGCAGCCTTCTCAACTTGCATTCTACGCCTCTGGGCAGCCTCAGCTTTCTTTAGTTGCTGCTCCACCTCTGAAAGCTTTTCTTTTTGCTCTGCATTTGCAGAATAGCAACATGAATAAAGCTGAATAGTATAAAACAACAAAATGACATGAAGGCAAACAACACCAAACGCAAGACAACTTCTCACTTCTAGGTGGAGCAGGTGGTAATCCATTAGGAAACTCAATTAAACTTGCACCGTATACAGATGCATCTTTGCTTGATTGAAGAGCCCTTTGGCGTGTAGTGAGAGTCATTTCCCTCTTACTATCCATCAACACATCAACAGATTCCTTCTTCTGCTTTCTCTTTTTCTTGTGCTCAGGCTCAACATCAGACCCAGAATCCTCATCTTCCTCATAATCCGTATCTTCGTACATTCTATCCGATGTGGACTTGCTTTTACCATCTTTGACTGACCTTGATGAGGCAGTAGTTTCCATATCAGAGACACTAGACAATTTTCGATGTTTCTTGCTTACTTCTTCTTCATCTCTATACACTGCAGAAACTTTTGTCGTTTTGAGCTTTTCCAAATAGCGAATCTCGTCGTCGTCGTCATCACCACCGAATTCACCATCCAACACACGCCTCTTTGGTACTCGCTTGCTCTTACGAATTGGTTCAGTCTTGTCACCTTGCTTACTGGACGTGTTCTTTCCTGACATCTTCCCTATCATAGAATCCACCTTTCCAACACCAAACCCTTCCCTTGAGAAATTCTTCCATGGAATGCCTTGTAGGCCACTCCTCTTATCTGAAGGGGACTGGTTATCATCTGAATTTCCCTGCAATAGCAGAATTTAAGAGATAGAACAGCGTGCTATAAATAATAAGAAACCAAGACACCAGATACCGTTCCATAAAAGCAAGATTTAAATACTTAATTGAATTGGTAAGTCCACATAGTTAGCCAAGATAAGGCGCGCTCAGCTTTTCTTTTCTTTTCTTTTCTTTTTTTTTTTTGGTTTTGCCTGAAGATAAGATGTGCTCGGTTTAAACTTTAAATACTCAATTGACTGGTTCTGTAGAAGCTAGAGACCCAGTTAGGAACACCCATGCAAGGTAGAAATGCTAAGGAGTAAGCTAGAGTCAAGAATGATGACTGAAACTATAATCATTTCCAAGTGTGAAATACCTGTTGCTTTGGGCGTGGTCTGTAGACATCTGACAATTGGGAGCTCTTTGCAGTGGTGCCACTGCTTGATGAACCATTAGGAGTAGAGTTAGCTTGGATCATACACATTACACCACCAACCCTGAGTTTAACCTTTTTGACCCTGTTATCATTCTCCGAGCCATCCTGAAAAGCTCCTGGTTGCCCCAAGTTCATACTATATATATCTGCACCTCTTGATTCTGATTCAAAGCTATCCTTTGATTTGCTAGAGCCTTTCCAGTTAGCAGGAGCAAGGACACCCTCGCTACGCCGCTTGTTATATAAAACATGTCCAGGTTCATTATTGAAAAACAAATGGAATTCTCCATCCGTTCTACTCTTCTTCCAGAGTTTATCATCTTCAGCTGCAGCAGCAGAGGGGACACTGGAAACATAATGGTTGAGATTAAATTCTTTTCTCTTAGGATTATTATCACAACCACTATTCTCATCACTAGAGGCCTTGCTTGCATCATCTGAAGGTGTTGATGATAAGGGAGATGGGCCATCAGAAATGGGCTGTGAATCTGGCCGAGGCCGGCGAGAAGTTTGACTGCGTTTCTTCCTTGCTGCACTGCCAAGGCCATCAAATCGGGTACCACCTAAATCTTCCATTAATTAATTGTTTCTACGGCACAGCTTCACTGGTACTCTTTCAGCTACCACCGAGATGACAAAATAGACACAAACATCTGGTAATTATCAAAATTTCTGCTGCAACAGAATAAAAATAAACCATCAGTAACCACATTAGCAATTCTTGAGAGATGACTAGAGTGAAGTTATCACCCAAGCTTCGTAACAAATTACTCTACTTAAGACATAGCATCCACATACACTGTCTAATACGTTGTCTTTTCTTTGTCATTGTGAAGTTATCTTGGAAGGAGTGTACCTTTAAATTGCAAAGAAAAGCATGGAACTAGAAGAACTGAATAAGCTATGCCAACATTGGCATGGTGCTCCAAAAATCACCACAGGATAAGCCGCAATAGCTAAAACAAAATCCAGGCAGATTAAAAGGAAATTGGAGAGGATTTTAATCGTAAATTTGTAATGTAAGGTGCAATCAGGTATCCAATCAACGGAAAGAGGCACCAAGAGAAAAAAAACCTAGAATTCAACGAAGTGGCGCCGAAATCCATGGCCACGAAACATAGAAATCTATTTCGAAAAATAAATAAAAACTAATTAAGCAACAATAACTGAATTCAAAAACATGCTAAACCTAGAGTAAACAGACTAACGTCTTCGCAAAACCAAACATTAGATGAGTGAACGGCTCCCTCATTCGGTCATGGTGATAGCTCGTCAATCAAAAATAAAATGAACATGAAAAAGGCATCCATCGTAAGCTGCATAGTAAACAATGGACATCTATACACCAACGAATTATATCCTTTGCCAAAACCAACCAAACGTAACAACGAGAGCGATTCGATTACCTCTGATGTCGAATAGAATTCCAGAAACAGACCGTCCGTCGAAGATCAGGATCGCAAAAACGTTGCGATAAAGACGACGACGGAAACGGAAGAACGCTAGAAACAGCCAACCCTGAAGCAATTGACTGGGCTGCGCGTGAGAAAATATGACGGATTCGCGTCTGTTGGTGGTAGAGAGGGCAAAAGGAAAGGCGATATATGAGATAGAGTTGGATTTGGGGTTTAGGGTTGGAACAATTTGATGACAGAAATGAGAACAGATGAGAGAGAAAGAAGGCGCTGCTGGTTGGAAGCGAGAGATGACTAATGATCTTTTTGTTCGCCATTTTTTGTTTGATGGGGTCACCCGACTCGACTCGGGCTCGCTCGCCGATCTTAACTCGCTCCTCTTTCTCTGTCTATCTCTTTCCCTCTCTCTGCCCCCGCTCTCTTTCCTTTTATTTTCTCTCGCCTTCTATCTACACACGGTCTTGCTGCAAATGTTCGCGCAAGTAAAAGAAATGCACGCCTTGTCGCGTATATTGGACATTCTTCTCTTGATGGTTCATCTCTTTCGGGACACGCGTCACATCCTTACACGCTACAGTTCGTCCAATTTGGATCCTGGACAGTGAAAACGCTGAAATGCCTTGTGGGTGACGTACCGTTTCGTCGTTCTTTTTCCCCCCACGTTTTTTGAAGGCCTGAATTTTCATCAATCTTTTTTTTTTTTGATGACGTGAATTTTCATCATTCTGGAGTCTGAAGTTCTTTACTTCTGTTCTTCCTCAACACTTCGCACATTTGACCAAATAATAGTATTTACACAAATTCTGTCCATTTATTCAGTTCTCGATTAAAAAAATAATTTTGCTCTGCCTTTTTATCAATAACGAAAACCTTTAAAAAAAATGGGGATAAAAATGTAGGCCTCGGAGCTTAAGATACAAAAACTCTCACTTTCCTTATCCCTGCTACTCTAAACTGGTCAGTTACTCTCCAAATTTATTTATCCTTAAAATATTTTCCCCAATTTAACTGAGAAATTTATTTGGAGCATAATTTAACTTAGATTTTTTCAAAATTTTATACATTCTTTTAAAAAATGCCCTATGTCATGTGGCTATACAATGCATTATTATTGATTCAAACAAATATATTTATGATTTATCTCGTACCGTTAATTTGAAAATTCAGATTAAAACTTTGATAGCTTTAATATCACTTTTAAAATTCGAACGAAAGATAGTAATTTTAATTTTTTTTTTTTAATGCAGTGGCAGACTATTTTAATATTTTTAAAGTGCAACGCGTGCATCCTAGCGACTTAACTCACAGTCACCCGCAAGCTTGTCAGACTATGTATGGTACAAAATGCACGTAATTTGTTTTTTAGTTAGATTCATATAATTACGCGTAATAATATAATTTAAAAAAGAACTTAAATTTTAAAATTTCAAAATAACACTTGATTATCCAATGAGGGATGAAATGTAATTAAATTTCATTGCAGCGTCACTGCTTGCTTGTGAAAGCTGTAGTTTTTCTTTTTGAAAAAAAAAAAAAAAAAACCCTCAACTGTGTGCAACACGAAATTATATAGTCCACGATTAAAACTGATGTATTGCGTCGCATGTGTCTGGTCTTTCCAGAACAACAAATATAAAAGGATGATAAGAAACAACACAGACGAGTGACAACAAAAAAGACTCATTGACGGTGCAGGTCCCGAGCATGTGCAGGCTCCTCAATCAATAAGGCGAGGTTTCGCCGGAAAGATGCATGAGGATGGCCAAGCAATTACCACCCAGCTGGAACAGAGTCTTGGAATCCTCCGGGAAGGGAATGGACCCTCCGCCCTCCTTGAAAGCATCTTCACATGCCTGTTGGTACGACAGCACCGCCGCAAACTTCATCCAGGCACCGTACACGTCGTTCTGCTTGATGGAATCCAAACAGTCATTTATAGTATCCACAATCGATGAGTACTGGTCCGCGCATATGTCTAGTGACGCTTTCTCGTCTTTAGTAGTTTCTGGCTTGGCGTGCAGCGTCTTGATAGTATTAGAGACCTTCACAGTGATGTTCATGGTCGCCCCCATTTCGGCCTTAAGGGCCACCACGGGGTCAAGTGCGCCCTGGATGAATGGCGCGATGGTGTCCACGCACAGAGTTGGCGACTCTGCGTCTTGGCACAGCGCCACTAGCTGAGCGTTGTGTTTTGACGCCACTGTGTCAACTGCGTTGCCAGCGAGGTCGAGGACTTGCTTGTCGGAGGGAGATGGAGCTGGGGCTGCCGACGGGAGCTCTCCCAACAGTTTGTTGCGATGAGAGGGAACGGCATCATTGCCGGAAAGGAGCGAGCAACAGATCAGGGGAACCACGAGGATTATTTTTCTGCTAAGCGCCATTGTCTCTATCTCTTTTATTAGAATATTATGTTCAAGAGCAGAGACAAAGGTTGGAAAGCCTCGCTACTCCGATGCCTTTATATGGGAAAATACACCTGTGAAAAGTTTACTGAAAATAGTGACTGATTCTTGTTTCTCTGATATAAATTTAGCACTTCAAAACAAAAATGGTGGGTTCGTGGTTCCCATCTTGTCCATGGTTTTCGTTCCAGTGCAATTCACCGCCATGTTCGGAGACTGAGGTCTTGACACGATCAAGTTAATGGGATGATGTGACCTTTTAAACTATGCCCCTAGTCATTTTGCAATTCTCGCCTTTCTTCGTTCAATGCAGAGTAATACAACAAACGAGGCAGAAAGCCCTGGACAAACAAAACAGATGCGGTGAAAATAGGGGTCAACACCCAGGGCTATTATTACGTTAGGACACAATGCAAATTCCAATATCTATTTTGAACCCATGCTTCTTGCCGAAATTAATAACAACATTGTCTTTTTTGCTTGCAAGAACGCAATGGTGTCATCAGTACGCATTAAATGAGTGATCCTCGTGAATTTCTTGCGGTGCTGGTTTCTCTTGAGTATACGAAATTAAAGACGACAAGTGGACAGTGTGTTGCACCGACACGCCATCAGACCAAAAGTGCAAGTCCCCTCGGAGATGATTACTGTCACACTCAGCGAATGCGCTGATACAACAAAATTACTCTATGTTTACATATACATACTCTGTTCAGTCCTATTAATAAGACTTATTCTCATGATACTCAGGGCAAGATATTTTACAAAAATTAATAGAATTCTCATGACCCAATTTTAAAAATATTATGTTCACTAGTCTCACCATTTATCTCATCTCAACATGATTAATGATAATTTTGAAAAATTAAAAAAATGGACACTTGACCATTTGAAACTAATTTTATTAATCTATATAAAGCAGCCTGCGAATCCTTACAATTGTTTGGCGAAAAAAAGGGTATCGTAAGACATGCTAAAAATGTAGAGTCTCAAAAAGATAGAAGAATTTGATTTTTAATTAAGTGCGAGGAACCTAAGCTCTATCACTACAGTTCATCTGGATGTAAAAATGTGGTGTAAAGAAAATTAATGTAAATATAAAAAGCAAAATTTTTTAAACAAAGAAAGAGGTGGTGGGTTATGTCGGCTATACAATAGAAAAGTAAAAATTATAATTACATGATAAAAGAAAAAATAAAGCAGTAGACGGAAAGTCTAAAAATTTGACCAATAGTTTGTTAATGATGATGATCCTTCTTTGATGAGAGAGGGCTTCTCCATTCACAGATGATCCTGGTTTAGTGCTCAAGTCTCATGATCACCATTTTTCTTAAATTTAAAAAGTACTTACTCTATTGTAGCCAATTTTCCAACTTCCATAATTCAAGCATCATAGATGGAGTGTGGAGATAGTGGCTCAAATCCAATTTTTACATAGTGGCTAAAGCTTATGAATAATTATTTTTAATTATTTTAAGATTGATTAAGTTGAGTTAAGACTGAGTTTTCAAATTCATAAATTGAGTTGAAATAATAATATAAATTAGAGGAAGTATAATTAAATTATGTCAAAGATCAAGTCTACAAGATTAAGCATATTCTCCCACAACATGGCTTAAAAAAGTCAATTATCTTGACTGCCTGCCAGCGTAAAAATAAAAAATGACATAAAGTACATCTTAAGAATAACAGCCTTTCTCGTGCATGATCATCATCGCTGCTCTGTAACTGGGGGACAAAACGGGCCTTGCCATTGGTTCCCTGACTATTAAAGTACTGGGCTCAGGCCCAACATCTTGCCTCTCAGTCCCAGTTCGAATACAGCCGCCTACCCAAATAATCAAATCAAGCTCGATCCGCCGTCGATCGTCAACTGCCCCTTTTCTGCAGTCGGCCACCGTCGTTCCCAAAACAAGGCGCAAGCGTAACCTTTCACTGTATTCAAAGACAGGAGCGCCCTGGCTATTGCTCTCAAACTCCGGTCTTGTTAAAGTGATTTCCCTAAATTCTATATTTCCCTGTCTGCGCGAGCTCTTTCTGCTGCCTGCGGGCTCTGTTAGGGTTTGTGATATCTATTTGCGCGAGCAGGTATTGGATACCCTTCAACACCGAGGCATGTCGAAGCGGAAGTTCGGGTTCGAAGGCTTTGGCATCAACCGCCAATCGACCTATAATTTTGAGAGATCTCAAGCTCCTCAGCGACTGTATGTTCCTCCTTCATCACGTCACGGGCATGACAATTACGAGGATACTGACCTTGACAACATCGAATATGACGATAATGATGCTCCCAAAGACGGAAACAATGGTAATGACAGCAACAACAACGATATTGATCCCTTGGATGCTTTTATGGAAGGGATTCACGAGGAAATGAGAGCCGCGCCGCCTCCACAGCCGAAGGAAAAGGCAGAGGACAGGTATAGAGATGATGATGAGGACGACCCGATGGAGAGTTTCTTGAGGGCGAAGAAGGACGTAGGGTTGACCCTGGCGTCCGAGGCTCTGCACGCTGGATATGACTCCGATGAGGAGGTTTATGCAGCTGCGAAAGCTGTAGACGCGGGAATGGTAGAGTATGACTCTGATGACAACCCCATTCTTCTTGACAAGAAGAAAATTGAGCCCATTCCTGCTCTGGATCACAGTTCGATTGAGTACGAGCCCTTTAACAAGGATTTTTACGAGGAGAAACCTTCAATATCAGGTAATTGAACAACACTTATTTTGTGTGGCCAAAACTTGTGATTGGATTTGAGGTCAGTTCCTTGAGTTAACGTTCGCGCATATCGTTTGTTGTCATCCTTGAATTGAATTTCTGCATGTCACTTTTCGTTTGGGGTTTGAAATTTTTCTCCATTTACACATCAATCCAGTTATTGGCTACATGGAGGCTTTTGAAATAAAGGATGGCTTAGCTTAAGTACAATTATTGCTTCCTTCATATTTATCGCCCCCATTTGAATTTATATGCGTTAACTGGAGTTGGAACCGCCGATGACTCTGTTGTTAACCTACTCTAGGTATGAGCGAGCAAGATGTTTCTGAATACAGGAAGAGTTTGGCCATTCGTATATCAGGTTTTGATGTTCCGAGGCCAGTTAAGACATTTGAAGACTGTGGTTTCTCTCCACAACTTATGAATGCCATAAAGAAGCAAGGCTATGAGAAGCCAACATCAATACAATGCCAAGCTTTACCAGTTGTGCTTTCTGGCCGGGATATAATTGGTATAGCAAAAACTGGTTCTGGTAAAACTGCTGCCTTTGTCCTTCCTATGATTGTACATATCATGGACCAACCTGAACTTCAGAAGGATGAAGGTCCAATAGGAGTAATCTGTGCTCCCACTAGAGAACTGGCGCATCAGATATATTTGGAGGCCAAGAAATTTGCGAAACCCTATGGGTTACGCGTCTCTGCTGTCTATGGTGGAATGTCAAAACTTGATCAGTTCAAAGAACTCAAGGCAGGCTGTGAGATAGTTGTTGCTACCCCTGGCAGATTGATAGACATGCTGAAAATGAAGGCACTTACGATGATGAGAGCAACTTGCTTGGTGCTTGATGAGGCTGATCGGATGTTTGACCTTGGATTTGAGCCACAAGTAAGGTCCATCGTTGGTCAGATCAGGCCTGATCGCCAAACTTTACTTTTCTCTGCGACAATGCCCCGTAAAGTTGAGAAGTTGGCCAGGGAAATTCTTAGTGATCCTGTTAGAGTGACAGTTGGGGAGGTTGGAATGGCAAATGAAGACATTACTCAAGTTGTTCAAGTGATTTCTTCTGATACAGAGAAATTGCCATGGCTTCTTGAGAAGCTGTCTGGAATGATTGATGAAGGTGATGTCTTAATATTTGCTTCCAAAAAGGCTGCTGTGGATGAAATTGAATCACAACTGGCACAAAGAGGCTTTAAAGCGGCAGCTCTGCATGGTGATAAAGATCAAGCTTCTCGAATGGATATCTTACAGAAGTTTAAATCTGGTGTATACCATGTTCTTATTGCAACTGATGTTGCTGCTCGTGGTCTTGACATCAAATCAATTAAATCTGTGGTAAACTTTGATATTGCAAAAGATATGGATATGCATGTACATCGCATTGGTAGAACAGGTCGTGCTGGTGACAAGGATGGGGTTGCATACACTCTTATAACTCAGAAAGAAGCACGTTTTGCTGGTGAGCTGGTTAATAGCTTAATAGCAGCTGGTCAGAATGTGTCCATGGAGTTGATGGATCTTGCTATGAAGGTAATTTTTTTTCATTGGTAATGTTATTTAGTTTTATGAATTTTCATTGACATCTATGGAACTGACCTCATGCTTGCAGGCACACTATTTAAATATATGTTGTGGTTCATATTATTGTGGGCTTTGTAGAGTCTCATGTCTGACATTTCTTTTATATCTGGGTTAGAGATTGGTTTGCTTGTGTTTTTAGTAGCGTTTTGAGTGTACCGTTCATGATCTACCATTTATTGTGTGTATGATAATGCCACATTTGCGTGCCACAAATTGTCATGATTGATTTATGTAGTTTTCTTGACTGTATCCTAGACTTGAAGTAGTGCCAGTCATGATAGGTCTTGAGGAACCGGTGTAAAGATACCACATTATGGTTTGATGCATCAATAGGCCCGTTACACGTGAGGCTAGACTCTTTTAATGGTTTCAGATGTAAGCTTAGATTGTAATGCTTCTTATTGCATTTGCACAAGTATTATTGAAAATGAAAGGATTTTGGCAGGGTTAGCTTTGTTGTAGAATGGGCTACATCAGGGATCATCTCTGAGTCCTTATTTGTTCAACTTGATTTTAAATGTTTTGACGGAACATATTCAAGAGGAAATCCCGAAATGTATGCTCTTCGCGGATGATATAGTTCTTATAGCAGAGACAAGAGAAGAGGTTAATTGCAAACTTGAGTTATGGAGGAGGACATTGGAGTCGAAAGGTTTTCGTCTGAGTAGAAGTAAGACGGAATATTTATATTGTAAATTTGATAAAGGACTATTCGAAAATAATTTGGAAGTGAAATTGGGAGATCAAATTATACCTCAAGTGGAAAAGTTTAGATATTTGGGAGCCATTATCCAAAATGATGGCGAAATCAGTGGAGATATTTCACATAGAATTCAAGCTGGGTGGTTTAATTGGAGAAAAGCTAAAGGAGTTATTTGTGACCGTAAGGTGCCTAATAAACTTAAAGGAAAGTTTTATCGTACTGCTATCAGACCGGCAATGTTATATAGTAGTGAATGCTGGGCTCTAACGGGACAGCAAGAGCATAAAGTTGGAGTAGCAGAGATGAGAATGTTACGATGGATGTGCGGACATACACGTAAAGATAAAATTCGAAATGAGCACATACGTGAAAAAGTGAGGGTGGCACCTATTGAGGAAAAAATGGTTGAAAATCGGTTGAGATGGTTTGGGCATGTACAAAGAAGACCAAGGGAGGCACCAGTGAGAAGAGTGGAACATATAACTTTGAGTCCGATTAAGAAAGGTAGAGGAAGGCCTAAGAGAACACTCTTGGAAGTTGTTGAACGTGATCTCTTAATTAATAATATTTCTAAAAGCTTAATAAATGATAGAGCACAATGGCGTCTTGCAATCCATATAGCCGACCCCACCTAGTGGGATAAAGGCTTGTTGTTGTTGTTGTTGTTGTTGTTGTAGCTTTGTTGTAGAATGTTGAGTGATTGAAGTTTCTAAATGAGGCCATGCAATTTGGCAAGACTTGGGAAGGATAAGATTGTGGAGAGTGTATGAATTATCGTTTCAAATTTGAGCTAGAGGACAAGAGTTTACCATTAAGAAATAATATTGGGACGAGCATATCAGTACAAGTAGTTGCTCTATGGTGCTCCCTTTTTTGTGTACGCTAGAGTTGTAAATTAAATCACAAGTAATCAAATCAATGTTTGATATCAATTTTTGGCTACTTTAGCTTTGTTATATCAGCAATTTAAATTGCCATTTCCAATCCATTAAAGATTTTAGCTTATTAGAGGTAAAGAGTTTGATGGGGAAGAGTATATACATAGTTGATTGTTCCCAACTTCCATTAGACCTCAAGCTTATTTCAAATGAAAGGCTAGTCTGTGACACTCGCTGTGTCTTCTGTTGGTGGTTTCACAAGCTCTTCATTGATCTTAAGTATGCTATTTGCAATCATGTAATTATTATGATTGGCTTGTGCATGCTGGTGATTTGATGTGCATGCTTGTCAATCTGGGTGCTGTTGGGATTTGGTGCTTGGATGTTTTGAAGAGCATTTTGTGCCCTGGCGCTTGTTTTGTGATTTGCTTTTATTAATTTACCATAGAGTACCGTTATCAATGCAGCCGCATGACTGCCATACCATCACGGCATGGAAAAAGGTCAAGGGATTTCCATTGTGTGGTGACCTTTATATTAACTCTTGATCTTGAATGGATGTCAATATTTTCTTAGTAGCGTGCAAGCTATTTTTTGCTTTTTTGTTTTTTTATTGCCATCTGGGTGTCTATCAAACAAGACCTTGTCACTCGGCGGTAGCTTTAGACGATAAGGATGAGATGGGGCATGGATAGTGTCCAGGATTCAAATGCTCCATTTGTCCCCCCCCCCCCCCCAAAAAAAAAAAAAATGAGACCTTTGGCAGACCTTTTGCTGTAGGTATGCATTATGTGTGGGCTTTTACCTATGATATATTCTACAGCAAAAAAGGTCAATATTAATTATGTAATTTTTTAAAGGTTGTCATGCATATTCATGGTGGAGGTGTGGTGGTTTTGTGGCTTCCTGTTATTTGTCGCTGCATACCATTTACAGCACTGTCTTAGTGGATATATTCTCCCAACTGCAAACTCTTCTCTTTTCTTTGAATAGAAGTTTCTTTATTTTGTGAAAGAATGGAAGAAATTTAAATGATTGGTAAACCATTACTTGTATGTTTATCCGCATCATTGCATGCCGTTCCAAATAATGCTAATTGTCTTAACACTTTCTTACTGTCATATTGATTCATTTAAGATGCTAAAAGCTTTAGATTTAACACATGGTCTTGAATTAGTTAATGATGTTTATCTTGTAAATCATTAGGATGGGAGATTCAGGTCCAAACGTGATGCAAGAAAAGGAGGTATGACTTTATAAGATGATGTATTATGCTTTATAAGATAATAAATGGTTTGCTCAAGATCAATTTCACGTGGCAGTAAACATTTGATGCACCTGTTATGAGCTGCACTATCTGTTTTTCTTTTTTAAAGCCCCCGAGCAGTAGAACTACTGATTTTGCCAATTTCTCTGCTGAGTAGTGATTAACACGTCTTGGGCAGGTGGGAGAAAAGGTAAGGGGAGGGGAGGGGGCGGTGGTAGAGGCGTGCGTGGAGTGGATTATGGCTTGGGTATTGGATACACTCCGGAGTCCAATAACCCTTCGCCTAGCACAACAAGTCGATCTGCCGCTGTAAACTCACTGCGGACAGGGATGATGGCACAATTTAGGAGCAACTTTGTTGCTGCTTCATCAAACTCTCAAAACGAATGCTTCAGTAACAGTACAAGTATGCCTGCTAATAAGAGACCCGCCCTCCCTGGCTTCATATCTGGTGGGTCAATTGGTGGCGGTGCAAATGCTAATCATCAGACTCCTGCTTCATCCAGACCTGCTGCTCCGGCTGTAAATGCCAGCATTCACAACTCTGGAGCTGACGCTGGCCAGAGGAATACCGACAGGTTTCTTTCTGATCGGAACTTAATTGCAGGCTAATTTTTATTTGGAGGACATTGGATTTGCTGATCAAGTTCTTTTCTTTTGCTGCAGCTCCAGGCCTAGAGAAAGGAGGAGGCCTTCAGGTTGGGACAGATAGTGTATTACTATTCAAGGACACCCTCACTGTCACGTGTGAATGTCTCTGTAGTCTAGGTCACGTCCTTCTATGATGCCTGTGTGTCATTAGTTTGCTACTTTCAAATAATTCATGACGAGTTTGTAAAATTTGTGCATGTAAAAATAGATCAGGATTTCAATAGTCAGTAACTAGTGGTATTGAAATTGAAATTAGGAAAAATGCATTATCTGCTAAATTAACGTTATATTACAGAATTATAGTAATATGGATCTTTGAACATAGCGGAATAGTTTTAAGGAAAAATTAATTATTTAATTCTTGTAATTTTAATTTAATTATAATTCAGTTTTTGAATTTTAATTTATTATAACTCAATTCTTAAAATCTTAATTGGATTGTAAATTAATTTTTGAATTTTATCTCTTGCAATTTAGTTTTTAAAATTTTAACCTCTTAAATACTAATTTTTATATTTAAAAAAATAAAATTATAAAGATTAAAAATATTTTAAAATTTATTATTAATATTTTAAATTATTAAATTATTTTTAATTTTTATAATTTTATTTTTTAAAATATAAAAACTAACATAAAAGAGGTTAAAATTTTAGAAATTAAATTGTAAGAGATAAAGTTTGAATATTGATTTTTAACTGAATTAAAATTTTAAAAATTGAGTTATAACGAATTAAAGTTGAGAAAGAAAGGTATAGTTAGGTCAAAATTATAAAGATTAAATAATTATTTTTTTATTTTCAATCTTTGGACTTGTATAACTAATTCTTATAACATGGCTTTAAATATTAATTTATTTTTTTCTAATTGAAAGTTTGTTAGTGCTTTGTAATTTGCATTATATTTTTATATAAAGTGAACACTAAAGTTCATCGTGTATTAAATTTAAAGATTATACCTTATTAAATGAAAAGAAAATTAATCTTTTAGTTTTTTAATTTTTAACTTACTTATAATTTAATTTTTTAACTCTTGACTTGTTTGTGATTTAATATTTTAATTTTTAATTTATTTATAATTTAATCTCTCAACTTTTATTAACTCTTTTTTTCATGTTAGCTTAAATCTTACATCAAAAAGTAAGAGAATGATATTTTAGAAAAAGATATGAGTATTTATTTAATCCTTCTTATTTGATAAGGACGATTTAAAAAAATTAAAAAGTAATGATTAAATTATAATTGGATCAAAGTTTGAGGGATCGAGTTATACTGAGTCATAATTGAGGAATTAAGTTGCAATAAATAATAATTGAGAGATTGAGTGATAAATAAGTTAAAAGTTAAAAGATTAAAAAATTAATTTTCTTTAAAATAAACTAGGACAATGTTAGGGGATTTAGAAAAACTGCAGTAATGAAATTCCTAAGAAGACCATTCCAATTTCCAAATTTACTTATAGGTAAGATTTCTACCCCATTGAGATTTTAGATGTAAACTTCATGATATCCAACAAGAGATTTTTGTAGTCTGCAAACTGTTTAGCCTTCTTCAAATGGAATCTAGCTGGTTTTGTGTGAACAAAGACCAGGGTTAAGTTGAAAAAAGCCCGGCTCGAAGTCTGCAAGATCTGTAATCCATCTGATGGAGTGGCCAAGATTTTCCAGAAGCATTATTTCCTTCTGAGATAGGATTTTTTTCAAGGAAATGAACATCATGGAAAATCAAGATCCTGCAAAGACGAAAATTTCTCGTTTCCCTTTACCCATCCTATTCTAGGTGTAGCTTCATTAAGCCTACTTGTTTACTTCGCTTCCAGTGAGATTATCCCCCCTCACCCCCCCCCCCAAAAAAAAAAAAAAAAACTTTTAGAGCACTTGCGAACTAGCCTTTCTCAAGAGAACTCAGCATCCATCGCTGTCCAATGTGAGCCCTCCAATTACTCGAATTTCAATTCCTTCATCCCATATCCCAACAGAAGTCTAGCTTTGACACTATCACCGGGGATTTTACCATGGGACTAAAGCTAACGTACAACATTTCGATGCCATGACTTCATCAATTTAAGTCGATTAGATGTAGACAGAGCAAAGACCTCGTCAACGTGCAATTTTTCATTGCTCTATAATAAAACCCTTAACTATTTTCTTTACTTTTATTGATTGTCGAAAAACACTTACGGAGAGTTTTTAATTTATTTATATATTAGCAAGTACACACTCTAGAAAATAAAAGTCAACATTGGACTTTTTGCCTAAAAATGAAGTTATGAGGAGCTCTTTACTGGAAGCCTAGCAATCCATCCTTGTTGGTCAATGAAAGTTTTATCCACGAATCGGCGAAGAGCGCTTCCACTCAAACGTTTCATCCAAGGCACTCGTTTTGACTTGTTCGAGCCGGGTCCCCAACATCCCTCCTCCACAAACGTCAGGTCTTGTCTGCAATCCACCTGATTTAGATTCTTATTTGAGAAAATTAATACTAAGAATAAGAAGAATCCAATCGGATGGATGGATGTCTTACACATTATTTTTACCCCTCCAAGGATCCCAACCTGCAGGCGAAACGACGTCGCCGAGATACGAATTGGCAATGATGACTCGAGAGTGTGACCTATAACCTCTCCCAAGGTTAGCCTTCGCCTTGCCATTCCCAGTTATGTTACAATTTTTGAAGACAAACGCACTTGGATCTTCTTCTGATTCCCTTCTGTGTGCAGTGAAAACACCACCCCTTCCTTTGGGAAGATCTGCCCCCACTGAAAAGAAGAGTGTGCATTCCTGCACTTGCACATGCAATATTCAACAACTCATCATTTCATTGCAGAAATTAAAAGGGGTCAAAGAATGCGTCGGTTTGAAACCTCGTAGATAGATTGGCCATTCCCATATATGAAATCAATAGCGCCTTGGATGAAGCACTTGTGAAAGTAATGGCGACCAGCATGGTCACTGAGGGTGTCTTGCACTCCCAGAAAAGCGCATTCAAAGAAAGCGCATTTGTCGCCCTCTATTCTTGCTGCTTCAGCTGGTGCCAGTCTCGCTTCACCGCCATCAAGCGGGTGGTTATGTGAATTCTGACAAAAATACACGCACCAACCAAGTGTTGCATACAAAGTATAAACGTGAACCGTCAAAAAATATATTAGTTGATTTATGAATACTTACCATGAAAGTAATGCCCTTTGCGACAATATTATCTGCTCTTGAAATCAAGGTAGGAGTAGTAAACGGTGTATCGTGGCCATTCCACTCCACAAAAGTTGACTTGCTGCCAGCTCCTTCTAGATATATGCAGCTTTGAAGTCCGGAGATTATGACCTGTTGTCTGCAACGAGCATAGAACAATTCGATTAGAATAGTGGGATGAACGAGTGTATAAAATCGAGGTATTGAAATCAATTTTCTTTATCAAAAATCTCTGTATAGATTTGTACCAAGAAAACACGAAGAAATGTTACCTGTAAACTCCAGGAAAAATCTTGATACGAATCCATCGAGTGTTTTGCGTTTTGTTAGAGACAGAGTCGATTGCGCTTTGAATGGTTTTGAACTGTGCTTTGCCTGATTGCCTAACTGTTATGGTTTTGAGAGGGCCTCTGCAATTGAAGGCTTTACCGACTTCGAAATGAAGTATCAGCAATGTAAAAACGAAAGAAAAGAAGCCTGACAGATTCATCTTATTTTCATCTGCTCTCTAATTCTGCTGGATCTTCCAGGAGGTATTGCAGGGTTTATATTAGAGATCAAATGCTTTTATGGTATAAAATCTTGTATTTTTAAGTCAATCGCATCGTTAAATGAGAGGTTGTTGATCGTAACTGTTTACAAGGCAAATCGCATTAAAACAACGGTAAAAACATACATTAACCCCGATGCATACATTTAGTCCTGTTTTAAAAGACAACTCTTTTAAAATTGAGAAAATTACATATAAATTGTACAAAGTAGACTTATTTATAAATAAATTTTATAAAATTTAAAAACGACATCCACACCAACTTAATGCATCAAGCAAAATAATTGAACATCAATAAATAAATTCATTTATTATTAAATAATGATATATTCTTACATCTCTTGAGAATATAACTACATTATAACAAGAGAACACATGATAATTACATTACAATAAAATAATATATGAGGTGGTGTTCTTTTCTCAAAGCCTTCATTATAACAAGAAAACACATTCTTTTGCTTTAATGGAATGATCTTCTTCAATAGAATTCCTTGCAATTTAGTGAAGACCAATGAGCAGAAATGTTCTCTTTTATGCATCTCATAAATTACAAAGTAACAAATTACATCTAGCAAATTAATGTTCTATTTTAAACAATTTTGACACCAGCCTCAATACATTTTTTAAAAATAGATACATAAATACAAGAATCATAATCTATACTCTAGTTGCCTAAATTTGTAATTGACCAAGAAAGCAATCAATTTGAGGGTTAAGTGTCAACTATATTTGCTCAAATGCAAATAAAGAAAAGAGGGAGTAAAATTACAAGAATGCATTCTCAATTGTCAACTCTAATAATACATCTTTTTGTCTTTTTTCATCATATTGTTGCTGTCTACAAATTGACCAGGAGATGAAACGCTACCACTTGGGTCTACAAATTCATCTTCAACCTAGTAGGATAAACTACAATCTCCACATACATTAAATTATAAGAAATAAAGTGGAGATTTTTCAAGAGACCTAAGTATTTACCCCCAGTAAGTCTAGACCAACTAACTTAAATTTCCATTGAGTACATTGCAATTGATAGAATTAAGAAAGAACAAGCCTGATCAAGAGCAAGCAAAGTAGAGATTAGCAACTTGTTCAAAGGAAGAAAATACAATATTTGAGTAAAACATCGAATTCAAACTTCAAAAACGTGCTAATAAAGGGACAAAATCAATCACATATATTTTTGTGGAATGATTACGAAAAGCCTATTTGCTTTCTTTTTCATAAATCTACAATCAAGAATATCATCAACTATATAGCTCTCAAAAATAAAAATCAACCGTGAGAAAAATAAAAATTGGCCCAAACATGAAGTCAATTCAATGACGGTAAAATCTACAATCATAAGATTTACTTTTTCTTACCAAAGCATCTCTTGCATTTTTAAACTCTGAGATCCATCCCTTGTTGGCATTATGTCTTCCCCCCAGAACTAGGCTAGTCTATTGGTTGGGTGCCCTAAATTAGAACTTAAATCAGTACATTAATTATAAGTAATTAAGGATTAATTTAAAAGGATTATCCTATAAGAGATTAACCTAAACAAGTCATTGACACGTATTTTCACATACTATTTAAAATAAAGGGATCTCAAGTCTTTAAGATAATTAAAAAACTCACATAATTCAATTAAACTTGTGCAGAAGCATGAGATTGATTAAATATTAAAAAACACATCTTAAGATGAGAGAAAACTTCCTCTCTTATTTCCTCTCTGTGCTCTACTCCACATAAAATATACGTACACCAACATAACATTTGACCACTCAAATTTATAACTGATAATGAGGGGTTAAAGTCTCAATCACATTTGTCACGATGATTATCACCTAGTTATCATACTCCGTGTGTGTCATTTATTTATCAATAGCTCATCACATGTATAAATTTTTCTTTTCATTCATATATAGTTAATATCAACTATTCACCCTTGAATATAAAAAACAGAAGGGGAGACCATAATAATATTCAAGTTCTTAAATCATGCATATAATAATTATTTTTACTTGCACAAGTACTTTGGCCCACTAATATAAACACTTCCATCCAACACAAAACCCATAATATAAGTGAATTAAGAATATATTATCGTAGTTAGCAATATCATAAATTGAATACACATATCAAAATAAACAAAGGAAAGCCTATAGAAATGATTATTATCACATGGCCTAATGCTCTCTTTCTCTATTCTTCCTAAATGAGCTAGCTCCTATAACATGTTAAAAGAGAGAGGTAAGTACAATTATTCAGTAACTAAGGTACATCTAAGTTATACAAATGCATGATAATTAATCATGAATGCAAGTAGCTAATAAATTCATCAAGATAACCATGTAAACAATCATATCAAAATTGTGTTAATCATATTAACATCTAACTCATGTGAATAATATTAAGAATAAAGCCAAGTACAAAATTGACACAATTGCCTATAAGCATTGAATGTTCATTTCCACAAATAGTATAAGAATAATGAAATACATGATCAATTTCTTCCTTACACTCCCCTTATTTCTTCTAGCATGAAATTTGTGGGCCAACAACTGAAAGGGATTATCTATATAGTGAGACTACTCAAGGTCTTAATCATCGTGAGGGGCTACTAAATTAGAGTTACCTTACTCACTTATAAACACGATTTCTCTCAAATCACACATTATGAAATGTTATACCTAAGACAAGCATTTACTAAAACTCTAGGTAGGCTAATAGGGTTAAATCTCTTAACAAGAACAATACCACAGTATCCTATAAGGTAAGCAATGCCCATAACCCCTAAGATTAACTATTAATAGTCAAGTACCATATGAATTTTGCACAACCATTAACTCTTTCTCTAAGACAAACTCTCACTATATGATCATACTCATGAGACAATGCATTTTAATAATCCTTATATATGTAATTTACAATTATCTCACATGTTGCTCAATTTCATGCTCAACAAGTATAAAAAATTATCATATCTCACTCATGTCTCATGCATCAATTTTCATGTTACCAGATAAATTACATTAACATTATATGAAAACCCAACATGCTCGTACACAATTTATCACTATATATAATCCATAATTTATAATTAAGAGTATGTACATCATTATCAATCCTCAATCTCATCACTCAAATCATGTTACATTATCCCATGAGAACATAAATTGATATTAACACTCCACATTACAAGCAAACTTTTCTATTTATTTCTTTTTTTCCACATACAGCTATCACATTCAAACTCTTTACATGTGCTACAATTAACTTTATCACAAATTATAAGATCTCAATGAGGCCACCTATGTATTACAAACAATTATTTCAAGATTTGGATATATATATATATATATATTCATTTGTTTCGCAAATATAAATAATTAATTAATACACAAATGCATAAAATAAATTTTTTTTTATTACCTCAACCTTTGAAAAGTCAAAAATTAGTAGATTATCCCTCAAATTAATACTTCCAAAGCTTTTTAAAGCTTGAATGGTGCCAAATAATAATTAATCATATCATAATATATCACTAATATTATTAACACAAGTTTCATTCACAATTCAATACTTAAATATATATTTTTTAAGATCTTAGTTTTAGCCTCTTGAATTTTAAAATCCAATTTTATATATTTAAACCTATCCATTTAGTTCAATAGCTTCTTTCACAATAGTTTGATTAAAGTTTTGACTAAAATCATCCTTCAAATAATTTTTTAATATCAAAATTTTCATTTTTATTTCATAAATTCGCACTTAAAAATACCTAAAAATTACAAACTTAGTCTCAAGTCTAGAATCATCATTTTATAGCTATAATAATTATTTCTCATCTCAAATAATCATCTAAATATCAAAAAATTAACTTATATTGTCATATTTAATCAAAAATCTAATTATAAAAATCTAGGGTTTAATTCAAAAGCCTCAAATTCAAACTACATCAACAACATAATATTTTAAAATATTTAGTATACTACCAACAATCTTAATAACTATATTTATTTATCATAAATTTATTTTCTTTTTAAACCCTAGATTTTTCATAACCCTAAAATCAGAAACTCAAGAGAAAATATGATTAAAAAAATATTTAAGACACTTATATAATTTTAGAATATTTGAAATCTAAGCCAAAATATCTTATTAAAAAGCCTGACTTCGTACTCTCTTGCTCTCTCTGTTTGCAAACAAAGGAAATGAAAAAGGAAAGAGGGGTGTGTTGTTTTTAATTGATTGTAGGCCCCCCGATGTCACTCCCTCTTTCGTTTTTTTTAATTTATATATGCCAAACACACACATCCCTATGGATGTTAATCCATCCCCCATCCCCTTTTTTCTTTTTTTATATCCCCTTTCTTCTTTTTTTATAATAATAATATTATTATTTTTATTTTCTAAAAAAATATAATTTAGGATTTTATTTTAAATTAGATTCAATAATAATTTTTTAATTAAAATTATTTATTTTTAAATATTTCTCTAAAATTACTCATTTGTTCTTGACTAGCTTAATTAATTTTAGATTAAACTTTTGGATGTTATGCAAACCATATAACAAGATAATAACAACAACAATAATTTAATAAAAACTTTCTAATTAACTCCCCAGGCTCTATCACATAAAATTCTTCTATAATGTAGAAAATTTGAGAGCTCGAGCACTGAAGTTTAAGCATGTTTGTTCTTGAAGACATATATAGGTTTATCTATCTATGAAGAAATGTCCATGCTAATATACTGGTGATAATAATGTACTTGTAGCACAAGTAATCCTTAAGTTTAAGGTGACTAGATAATGTTGAGATTATGAAAAAAAGGTGTCCATGCCTGAGGATATCTTATCATATTATAGAATTCTAGTGGGATTGAGATTTTTGGAATTCATATTGAGATTTTATAAGGATTTTGTGATTGGTTTTTTCAAAAGTGAGCCCAAAGTCTGTCTTGAGAAAAATATTCAATCCATTTAGACATTTATATAGATTTCAAAAGACACAAGTGAATAAAAATCAATCTTATATTAACAAATATGGACATAAGATTTCCCACATTTTATAACTTTTTTAGAGAATTCGTCCTAACAGGCCCATCCATAAATAGCTTCCCTCGCAACAGTTGTGAGCCAAGGGGGCCATCCAGTGGTATTCAACTTCACTTTCACAATCTTATGCAAAAGCCCATCTTAAAACTAAAATTCCCACTTTCTTTGGAGCTATCCTTCCTAGATTCCTTTCCATCTCGATTGCAACATCAAAAAGTTTCTATAAAAACAAAGTGCATTGAAAAAGAAAACTGCATCAAGAAACCAAAGTGAGCAAATAAACCTTTTTAATGAAAGAAAGAAATTGGAATCACAAAGAGCTTTGCAAATAGGATTGACAAGATTCGTCCCATTTGTTTTGCATTAGCGGCATGATCGTTGTTAGTGAAAAACTCAAAGGTTTTGGTCTTGAAAGTGAGGGAGCTATATTAAGGAAGGGTGAGTGGTGATGGGTGATGTGAGGATGAAAACGAGTGAGTGCAATCGGTTTTGTGAGGGAAGAAGGGCAATTAAATTTGTGATGAGGTCTTTTTTAGCAATTTTTCTTATTATATTATTTTGAATATATATTTAGGAAAAAATTATTTCTGTATTCTATTTTTTCTCAATCATATTAAACATATTTTTAAATATAATTCCTTTTATTTTTTGGATTCCGGTTCCATCTTTATTTCCTATCTCATTTCTATTAAAATACTTTCTATGAACCAAATAAGGCCTAAGCCACTCGTTCCCAGGATCATTGGGTACTTAATTTAAAACCACACAAAAAATTAATACCAATTTCCCACTCCAAACTAGATTGCTGGGTTGGTGATTTTTTTTTTAAAAAAAAAAACGAGAATCAAAGTTTTGACTTTTGGCATTCAATGCGTTAACCTACGAACGTGGCAAAAGTTCGGCCTCTAGCAGATTTCACAAGGGTTGAAGGGTAAAAGTATCTAGCAATTTGTTCCTCCAAGAACCCTCAATAATTTTAAGTAAACAAAGGTATTGTAGCACTCATAAACTTATTTTAATTATTGTAACAATCTTTATTCCATTAAATTTAATTAATGTCTATTAACTTTAATTGTTAAAAGAATGTAGCAAACAATAATGTAAAAATACTCATAAATATTTTTTAGGAATTTCTAATATTGTAAAGTCAAAAATGGTGTGTTGATGCCCATTAATTTTATTAAATATGCCAACTTTTCTTAATATGTTTAGTTTTATCATTAGAACTTCACGGTCAATGTCAAATTATTTTAACAAATTAAAAAAAGTTAGAGCTGGCAATAAGAGTAAAAGTTATTCATATACAATTACTTTTCTTTCTTTCTCCTCATAAACCAAACAAAATAACATTAAAGTTCTTTTCATTCTTTTCATTAAAATTCTTCCTTTCCTCTCTTATATAGAACCAAAGAAATCCTATTGTCTCTAAGGAGTTATAGACGGACGGATCAAGATTTTGATTATAACATCCTGATCTGTATATAGTAAATAAATTGTAAAATTTGATTTTTTGTTGAGCATTCAAATTTAAAAATTCATATTGTTTTTAGATTTAGAATAAAAAAATTTATATTTGAGATTATTTAAAATTAATCACATATTTAGGCATTTAAATATGAATTAAATTTAAGCTCATAATCATATAAGAGATGTTTATTTAAATATAATTAATATATATAGGGAAAGACAAGCCACCAAAGTGGTTGGAAAAAATTTGTCCTTCCTTTGTTGAAATTTATCCCTTATTTTTTCTTCGCTCATTGAAAGCTATCCCTTATGTTGAATTTGCTCCCCTTTGTTTAAAATTTTTTGTTAATAATATAATAATAAATATTAAGTAATAAATGACCCACGCCTTATTATAAAACCCCTCATTCCCTTCTCATGCGCACAACTTCCTTCTCTTTTTCTTCATTCCATTTCAACCTTCGCACAGCATTGTTTATTTTTTTCAGGTAAGATTTTAAGTTTCTAGACCATTTAGATATACGAAATAACTTTTATTTTTCAAAATATTTTTATAAATATTTTTCACTCATTTAAAACTATCTAACATTAATATTATTTTAATACATAAAGAAAAAATTTTGATTAAATTTTTTTATAGGATAGTTAATACAAGGTTATGATAATTCAAAATAAATGTTGAGATTGTTAGAGGTATAATAAATACTACAAAATCTTTTTTTGAGGTTGAAACTTAGATTTGAGAATTTTTTAGTTAAGTTTTAGACTTATATGATTGAGTTTATATTAGATATGAGATGTTGGGATATGTTTCTAATTATTAGATATTTATTTGAGTATAAATAAATATTTTTGAGGCTATGAAATGGTGATTTGAGGCTTGAAGGTAATTTTTTAATTTTTAATTTATCTTTGAACGAATTTTTTGAAAATAAATTGATGAAACTTTGATATTATAAATGATTTAACACCTAGATATAGTCTTTTGAGGTATGAGAAATTTATAAAGTAATTTAGAAAATCAAAAGAGGTATTAATTTTGATTTAGGTTTACATCTAAATTAAGTCTAAACTTTTTAACTATTTAAATTATAATTATTTATTAATTTTAATAAAAAATTAATATTTAGTATTATAAAATTAATGTTATATATATATATATTATTAAATGGCTGTGTAGATTGTGTTGTCCAAGAGAGTGGTAAAAGAGTTGTGGTATAGTTGAACATGTTATCCAAGACATAAAATAAGCATTATTAATGTGTGGTAGCATGTATGTGTGTGATTAATTGTGTGTTTGTTTTATTATTTGGAAAATATTGATTTTTGTTGAGAAATAATACATATGTATATTTTTGTTTAGAAATAATTACCTAGTGGGTTAAATTTATATTATGAATATTTGCACTGCTGAAAACATGAGATAAATTGTCTGGTTGGTATAAAATATACCAAATGATTTTTTTTGCTGTAATTAATGCATGATTGGTCGAAATATATTGAAAATTGTTCAGTAGGGATTTTTGTTTGGTTAAATTACCACATGATAAACCCTCATTGAAACCAATATGTGGCTTATAGCTTGGTCTAACTCATCTTTGGTTGGGTGATTTGGCGTCTGAGCATGGTGTAAGGAAGGATATAAGGTGTAGTCATCCTAATTAAGTAATTATTTGGATTGTTGTTTTACTTGCCCATTTAGCAATCACATGATTAATTACTTATTACATATTAATAATTGATTACTTGTATAACATCCCAATTTAAATTTTAATAGTTAATTTAGGTTAATGGAAATTTTGAAAAATATTTAGAGGTAAGCTAATTAGTAGAAAATGATTATTCAATCTAACTTAGGATATAATTCTAAATTAAAATTTTTTTAAAACAATTATTAATTAATTAATTAAAAAATATTATTAAATTATTATTATTATTATAAAAAAAGAGAAAAGGTATTGAAAAAAAATAAAAAAATGAGGAGGTGGACGTTTTGCTCATACAGTGTAATGTACAAATATATATATTAATAAATTAAAAAAAAGAAGAGGAGAACAAAAGACTTTCGGCGCACGATCATTTCATAATAATAATAAAAAAAGAAAGAAGAGAGAGGAAAGAGAAAAATAATAAAAAAATTGTGAGACCCACATTCATTTTTAAAAAGCCACCGTTCTCTCCTCATTTTCTTTCATTTCCTTCCTCTTTCGTGTGCGATCAGAGAGAGCGTCTATGAGCGTGAGTCATCGGTGTGGAAGATTTAAATTTTTAAGGTAAGAGTTTTTAATAGGATATTTAGGATGTGATTTCAAGCTTTTCAAGATTAAGTAAGTGATTTAAAATTTGTTCTTAACCATCCTTCCTCTTTGGTTTCTGAGTTTGTGGTGGTAGAAAATTTTGGATTTGAAAGAGGGATGAATTTATATTGAATAAATATGATTTTTGAGGTTGTTAGTAGCATAATAAATGTTCTAGAGTATAAATTTGTTAATGATCTTTAAATTTGTGGCTTAAGGATCAAATCTTAGACTAAATTTTTATTAAATTTGAAAATATATGTTGAATTATTAAGGTTTAGATAATTATTTCGGATGAGAAATGAATTATTATGGCTATAGGATTATAATTCTAAGCTAGAGATTCAATTTTTAATTTTTGAATATTTTAGGTGCGAATTTATGAAATAAAAAGAAAATTTTGATAATAGAAATTAGTTTAGAAGTTGATTTTTAGATTATTAATGTTTATTGATGAGTAAAAGAGGAGTTAAAAATTTTACTTAATAGTATTAACTCTAGATTTGTATTAATATTGAGATTAGGAATTATGTCATATTTTTAATTCTATTATTAGAATTATTTTATTAGTTTCAATAATTGAAACTAATATTTATAAATAATATATTATTTGTAGATTGTGTTGTTGGTGAAGATTGTGGTAGGAGAGAAATTTGTAAGGAATAATTTATTAAAAAAGTCACGAGGTAACTATGCTTTTAATTTGTGATTATTGTTACTTCATGTTAATTGGGTGATTATTAAGAAAATTATGAATTTTGTAATATTGTATAATTGTGCAATATTATTATGAATTTGTTTGATTATTGTGGGAGGTGTTGGGAAACTTGCTATTGTTGTTGTATTTATATGCCACGTGGTACACCCCTATTGGAGCTCAATAGGTGGCTTGTAAGGGCTCGGGCTAATCTACCTTTGGCCGGGTAATTTAGCACCGAGTGAGGGCTACGGCTCGAGGTTAATGGAGGGATATAAGGATGATTATTTGTGTGTATAGTAATATTTTTTATATTTGTTAGAATTATATTATTTTTTGGTATAGATCTACTGTCTTTTTTTGGTATTTGATTTATGATTTATAATGTTTTATATTGTCAATATTAGGGCTTTTTGTTTATTGACAATTATATGAATATATAAATGTAATCATGCCTTTTAAACTATTTCTATTTTTGGTACATTTTGGATGACTGTAATTTTAATATTTGGTTTATTTTGGATTGGTTAAAATGGCATGATTATGAGGTTAAATAACTGTCTTGTTTTGAAAATTGACTAAATTAGTTATTTTACTTGTTGGGAGTATAAGGATGGACAAATGTGATTTAGTTTACTTGTTGGGAGTATAAGGATGGACAAATGTGATTTAGCCTAATGACATGTATGAGGTAAAAATTCAGCTGAAATGTTGTATTATGCGAGTTGAAGCCAATTATAAAATATTTTTATATTAAATTTATTGATATAAAATGTGTTGGGTGACTATAACCCAACTATGATTGAGTTAAATTATAAAAAAAAATTTGGTGTGTTACAACTTGAACTTTTAAGTCTCATTTCTCGTGGTTATTAAATTTTTCAAGAGTGAGTTCGGCTAAAGAAGTATCTGAAGCATAATTCGGTGTATAAGACACCATTTTTTATTTTAGCCTCTTTATTTTCATTAATGATATATATTATGCTAGCTTAGAATATATATATATATATACTGAATATATAAACTTTATTTATTATTGTACTTTATATGTCAAAAGAATTTCATCTGTCTCTCATAGCCCTGGGTATTTGTGAAGTAAAATTTCAATTAAGTATGCCCTATATAGTAGTATTTAGTGGTTACCAGTGTTTGAAAAAGTATAATTTGGGACCCAAGTTAGGTATCTGTAGTAAAAGCATGGCTTGTTAAACGTTGCTCAATTGACCAGAGCTTTGAAATTATAATAGAGATGTACATTTGAAGTATTTTATGATTGCTTTTCTTAATTACTAAGATAAAGTAAATTTATTATGTTTGAATATTTTTACCATAATAGACTCTTTTTATCATGATAGACTATTTGTGAAATGTTTTGTAATTATTTTTCTATCATGATAAGAGTTTAAAATTATTAAAATAGTTTATAAAATTATTAATTTGTGAAAAAAAAGTGTTAAAATTTAGGGTGTTACATCAATCTGAGTCTTTGAATTATTGGATATAAACTTTAGTGGCATTTGAGTCAGAATTTTTAAATCGCAATACATGAGTTGTTCAAAGAATTTAAGGGCCTATTTGGTTAAAAGTTTTTAGATGGGATAGAAGGGGAGGGAAGTTGCGCCTCTTCCCTTGTTTGGTTAGTAATTAATAAAAAGAGAGGAGGGGATTGGTTAGAAAATTAACCTCCTTCCAATTTGGGATTTTTTTTAGGGTAGAGGAGAGAGAAAATAATTAAAACAAATTTAAATATTTATTTTAAAAATTCTAAACTACTTTTGATGTTAAAAGATTGTGTATTATCTTTCTCTCTCTCTTTATCATAATAAAATAAATTTTATCACCTTACAAAAATTAATATATAATTTTTTAATATATAAAATTTTAATATTTTTCATTAGACTCATTGATAAAATATAATTTGTTCTTTAATTTTTTTTATTAATATAAGTTTATATTCTTAAAATAAAAACTTAATAAATTCTAATATGACAATTCTTTTCAAAGCAAAAAATAAAATTTAAGTTAAATTTGATAAAAATAAAATTATTAACTTATTTTTTATTCCCTTCCTCTCTCTTTCCAAACCAAACAAAAGTGTATTAAAATTCCTCCCCTCTTCTCCCTTCCATTAAATACGGAGCAAAATCTCTCGCGATAAATTTACAATAATTTTACAATTTATAATTTAAGATTTTTGAATGTAAATACTTTAGTTTACTGGTAAAAAAAGAATATAAATACTTTAGTTTATAATTTTCAAACCTTGTTGCTCCTTACCACAAAAGAATTGAATCTAAATAACAGAAGTTAAATGTTAAAAAGGATTTGGAATAACAATATATTGGTTCAAGTGATTTGTTTGATTGTTATATATGGAGGAAATTACTGCAAGAAAGTCTTTACACCCATATAGTCTAGCCCCACTTAATTAAACTTTTTTTAGGGTTCAATATCGTCTCAAGAAGCTCATTGGTACTGCCCAAAGGAACAAAAGTAATAGTCTATGAATAAATATGATTTTTTTAAAAAGAAAGACATATATATATATATATATACATACATACATACATATATGCATTACTTTTTATTATTCTAATAACAACATATTATTTTATTTTTTAACAAAAAATAAAATTTCATCATTAACTTTTTTTCATTTCATTTCACTTCACTTACTGGATTACTGCATTTATTTATAAAAGGGACCATGGAAGAAGTAACTTTGAATATTTTTGGTATCATTTTTCTCTCAATGTCCCGGAGACTTCCGCAATTAACAATTTTATTGAGTTGATCCCATTAACAATTTTGCCCACCCCCATTTGCTTACTATTCAAAAAATATTATAATAGGAAAATATATCTGCAAATTTTTATAATTTTCATCAATTTTAAATTAAGTCTCTATAATTTATTTTATTTTAATTCAACTTTTATAGTTTGTTCAATTAATTTTTTTGACCCCTGAAAATTAAATTCCTTAAATTTTTTCTTTAAAAAATAAAAACTTTTATACTTTTATTAAATAATTATATAACTTTAGAATTTCTGTTTGGCCACAATTATATAACTTTAAAAATTATTTGTATAATTTTTATAACCCAAAATTTATATAATTATGTTGTCTTTTAAATATTTTTTATACTTATAGAATTTTAATAAAAAATTAATAAAAATTTAAATAGTGCATTAAATTAAATTTTCTTTTTCTATTATTGCTAAAGGTATTAAGAGAAAATGACAATCAAATCATTCTAAATTATATTAATGAGAATTTAATCTCTTGAAATGCAATAATTTCACTAAGCCTCTAAAGATTTTTGTGTCAATAAATTGTAAAGTAAAAAAAATATTTTACCCTTATTGAAATAACAAACCCAATTAGAATTTTTGCTTAATGAATAATATTTTTTGTTTTGTGAATTACAAGAGTTAAACAAGAAATTACAACTTGTCAAATGTAATTTCTATTATTGATAAACAAGCTTTGATCACAACTTTTACTTAAAAAATAATAACTTTTATTATGTAAATTGTAAGAGTTGAACAAAAAATTATAACTTATCAAATGTAATTTTTATTATGAAAAGACAAGTTCTTAAAATAACAAGCCTAGTCACAATTTTTGCTTAAAAAATAATATTTTTCATTAAAAAAGAATCAAACAATAAATTATAACTTATCAATAAAAGTAAAATAGTCTTATCACTTTAATATTTAATAACACAAAACTCCTTAAAAACTTTAATGAAATTATGGCATTTTAAAAAACTAAATTTTTATTTCTATAATATAGAAAATTATTATTATTATTTTTTCAAGTATTAAATTAAATTTTTTATAAACTCTAGAAGTATTTTTTTGGAAAATTTAATAATTTATTATTAATTTTAGTCTTCAATGATCAACATATTTAATAGATCAAATTATAAGGATTTGATTAAAACAAAATAAATGACAAGGGCTTAATTCAAAATTTAAAAAACTATAAGACCTATAAATTAATTCTCCCATTTATAAATATAACTCTCACTCTGTAATCGAGATATTTGTTTGCAACTTTAAATCAATATTTGCCGCTCTTTTCCTAAGAAAATTTACTAAAAACCGAGCTTTCATTAGTTCAAACTGTCAGGACTTTGTTATTTTTACAAAACAATTCGATATCTCATAGTCATCGTTAAAAGAAAAGTTTGTTCACGGTGATAAATTATCAAGATAAGGGATAGGTTTTCAACAATTTTTAAAAAAATACATTACAAATATTAATTCAAATAGTTTAAAATAAAAATTTTCATGATGAACTAAGAATTATATTTTTACCTTAAAAATATTATTTATAATTTAAACTCTTAAATTTATAATTGCCAGAACTAATATTTATAATTTATTTTGAAAAAAAAATAACTCTCACGTTCTCTTCTATGTATTATTCTTGGAAAATCCAATTAAGGCGACCTGTTTGGGGTCCCACGCATACGCATGACCAGATTGGATACCAGCCAGGATTTCCTCTTGAAGGTTCTTCACTTTCACGAGAAATCATTTAACCAAATTAAGAAAAATATCTGTTTGAATTAAATATAAAACATCAATCAAATAGGTTATAAGATTAATTAGGCTGAATAATTAAAACGTCAAGCCAAATATAAATAAAAGAAACCGGCCTCAAAGTTTAATAAAGGTTACAACAAGTAAACATGTCGAAATTTTATCAACTGTAAATATTAAACTGTTGGTATGAAAACACGATCATAAGTAATGTTAAAATTTATACGCAAATAATTCAGTGAAACGGGCTGATTATTAAAATGGAGAGCACATTCCATAGGTTTCGCGAGATTCTTAATTTTTCGATAGAACGTGCTAAGTTTCAAGAAAAATACTTTCACTATTCTGACATTATAAATAGAAAGAAGAAAATACAGAAAAAACTAATCAACATTTCATCAAGACTTGCACATTTTACATTCATTAAATTTTTTTCAGTTTTTAATTTTTAGTCTGTAATCTTTTTATACTTTAATTAAATTATATATTTATTCTATCAAAATTTTATATTTTTTTATATTCGAGTAAATTGTGATAAACAAATTTAAAACTTTTTTTATTATTTATTAAGATTTAATATTTTTAACATATTTAATATTTATTATTCAATTACGAACAATATCCAATGAATAGAAAGAAAGCGAAATCAATTTCAGAATCTTAAATGGGAAGGAACCTATGGGGTAATAATTAAAAAAAAGTATTCCGCTTCCAGGGACCCCATTTCCACGGGAGTCAAAACGTCAAATGGGTGTCGGTAGTCCAATGTTTTTTTTGGATAATATATCTACATGAAAATTTAGACAACGTGAATTATGGAAATTATTGGAGATCGAATAAGTCTCACGAAAAAGAAAAATCTCAGAACTACTTACAAATTACTTTTGAATTATATCATGTTGTTTTGTTACTATGCATCGATTATATATAAATCGAGGTTTAATAATGTTTGGGTTTTGTGTCAAATACAATCACTTTATAATTGCTTTTATCAAATATTTTATGTGATTATTGAAATATTATATAATGGTTGGCCAGATCACAGTTCACGTTTGGTCACTCAAAATGAATATTCATAGACAGAGTTACTGGCCAATTTTTTTTTTTTTTTTAAAATCCGAGTCAGAGTTGAAGTGGCAGAGGCATGATGTGGGAGCACCATACAATAACTTTCTTGTTCTCACTTCTTATTTCCTCTTCTCTCATTTATAAACCACATTTTAAAAAATTTATTTTATAACTTATAGTGTGACTTTTTAAATAATATTTAAAAGATATTTTTAAAATTATATTTTTATTTTTTAAATTTATTATATAAGAATATATTTAAAATTTTATATATTTTTACTTTTTCATTTTTTATAAATATTAATGAAATTGGTAAAAAAAATTTATAAAAAAAATTGAAGGAGAACTTCTCACCGCAGCTCTCAGAAGATACGCCCAGCTCAGCTATGCGTTCTACAGTTTATTATTTTTAAATAAAATAGTATTAATAATCCAATGACACCATCCATTAGTTTATTTCATCGCCAAGTGTAGCCTCATGGAATACTTTCAGTCTCAAGAAAAACGAAAAAATTAGTGATAAAAACGAAAAAGTGTGGCCTCATACGGAAGGGCATCTGTACATTAACATCCGAGGACGCATAGTCTTCTGTGTACAAGCAACGATAAACACGCGTCTACGGTACGCTCATAAATCTGGGTGACAATTTTGGATCCATCTTGGGCTGATGGGCGGTGCTCATCGTAGTGATTTAATATAGACCGTTCAGATTGAAATTTAAATAATTTAAATTTAATAAATTATTTTATATTAAATAGTTAATATAATTTTTAATTTTTTTTATAAATTTTTTATTTTAATAAATAAAAAATATAAATATAAAATAGTCTGTTAAATATGAATTATTTAAATTTTAATTCACGTTCAGATCACGTCATCACTGTGCTACCCTAAGATGGACCCACATTTTGAGTTCATTGTCTTTTCGGTATCTGCGTTGTCCATGTCTTGCCGTTCTCTCCCAAGTTTTGAAGTTGCTCTCATAGGATGAAATCAAATTCCAAATACTCTTCATCCAATAACTCGAGGGTAAAAGTCCGAACAACCTCGAAAATTGCTGGTAAAAAAGAAAAGGTATCATTTTTTAAATAATAGCTTTACGTTTCTAATTTATTATTCAATAATTTATTAATTAATCATGCCGCGCAACGGTTTCACTTTTTCTCTATATATTCCATCCACCAGAGCATTGCGTTGCCATGGTTGCAACCCCTTCGATAATTAACGGTTAGCTTTGATTCTTCGAAATTAATTCCTTCTCCAAATCTCTCTCCAGTATCATTTCCCTCCCGAGTAGACTGCGCAAATCTCTCTCGTAAATTACCATACTTGTGAAGTGTATCAGCTACTGTATATCTGATTCCAATTCATTCCGCAAAAACATATTCTCACTTCCTCTGTTCATATCAAATCTTGGTCTATTCCCCGTTTTGTTATTAATTTCCCTTTACGGTGTTGCCATAGTACCTTATAAAGCCCAGCAAAGCTCCGGGCTTTATTCTCATCAGTTTCGAATCCCGGCTTCTCAGTCTTTCTGCTCTGTTTTTATCTCTTGTACCTGTGTTGTCTGTGCTCATCATGGCTCCCCCCAACGACCCTGTCTTGAACTTCATGCCCACCGAATCTTTGGAAAAAAATTGGGTGCTGTCTGAGGGGAAGCTTTCCGTCAGAGGCGTGCCATTGCTCACTCACGTCCCTGACAACGTCACTTTCAGTCCCTTCTCTCAAATATGTCAATCCTCTGACGCTCCTCCTGCTTTGCTTCAGAGGGTGGTGGCTCAATATCACAAGGGCGGATTCCTTGGGTTCTCCCAGAAAGAGCCGTCTGATAGGTTGATGAATTCCTTGGGTAGTTTCAGCGATAGAGAGTTCTTAAGTATCTTCAGGTTCAAAACTTGGTGGTCTACCCAGTGGGTGGGAAATTCAGGCTCTGATCTACAGATGGAAACCCAATGGGTGCTCTTTCATCTTCCTGAGATTAAGTCCTACGCCGTCATCATTCCTATCATTGAAGGAAGTTTCAGGTCTGCCCTTCATCCTGGCTCTGACGGCCACGTCAAGATTTGCGCCGAGAGCGGGTCTACCCAAGTGAAGGCATCGAGTTTCCATGCCATAGCTTACATTCACGCGACAGAAAATCCCTTCAACTTGATGAAAGAGGCCTACACTGCTCTGAGGGTACACCTCAATACTTTCAGGCTCTTGGAAGAGAAATCCACGCCGAGTCTGATTGGTAAATTTGGGTGGTGCACGTGGGATGCATTCTACCTAACCGTTAACCCCGTCGGAATATGGCACGGGCTGAAAGATTTCGCCGCTGGTGGGGTGTCTCCGAGGTTTCTCATCATCGATGATGGTTGGCAGAGCATAAATTTGGATGGTAAAGACCCGAATGAGGACGCTAAAAATCTTGTTTTAGGTGGCGAGCAAATGACCGCAAGGCTTCACAGACTCGACGAAGGTGATAAGTTCAAAAAGTACAAGGGTGGCCTCATGTTGAGTCCTAATGCTCCTTCAATGGATCCTAAAATGATCAAAGTCCTTATCAACAAGGGAATTGAACTTGAGCATCTGCAGAAGGAACGTTACCACGCATTTGAATCCGCGAGCCCGAATCTGTCCCAGATCGAAACGGGGATCCAGAAGGTGAAAAAAGAAATCAATGATCTTTGGCGAGAGCTAGACAGCGGTTCAAACAAAGAATGTGGAAGCATGTGCGGGGAAACAGACGAGTATGGAATGAAGGCTTTCACAAGGGATTTGAGGTCTAAATTCAGAGGTCTGGATGACATTTATGTTTGGCATGCCCTTTGTGGTGCTTGGGGTGGCGTGAGGCCAGCAGCAACGCACCTGAACTCGAAGGTTATCCCATGCAAACTCTCCCCAGGTCTCGATGGAACGATGCATGATCTTGCTGTGGTGAGAATCGTCGAAGGTTCGATTGGGCTTGTTCACCCGGATCAAGTCAATGACTTTTATGACTCTATGCATTCCCATCTAGCCAAATCCGGTATTACGGGAGTCAAAGTTGATGTCATTCACGTGAGTGTTTCTTTGCCATATTTGATTGTGTATGTGTTTGTGTTGTTGTTGTTGTTTTTTTTTTTTTTTATCACAGCTATTCGTTATTGTACTATATTTTCTAAGCACAGACTCTTGAGTATGTGTGCGATGAATATGGAGGCAGAGTAGAGCTTGCCAAGGCTTACTATGATGGGCTGTCAAACTCCATTGCGAAGAATTTCAATGGAAATGGAATCATTGCTAGCATGCAACAGTGCAATGACTTTTACTTCCTCGGGACAAAGCAGGTGTCTTTGGCAAGAGTTGGTGAGCACATATTCTCTTAGCTTATATATATATATATATATTTCTTCAATTTATTTTAGTCTCCAAACAAACATCAGAAACAACATAAAACATATCCCTTTCTTTTCCTGCAGGGGATGACTTTTGGTTCCAAGATCCGAATGGTGATCCAATGGGAGTATTCTGGTTGCAAGGGTTACATATGGTTCACTGCGCTTATAACAGCCTGTGGATGGGGCAAATGGTTCAGCCTGATTGGGACATGTTCCAGTCAGACCATGTGTGTGCCAAATTCCATGCAGGTTCAAGGGCCATTTGTGGTGGCCCGATCTATCTGAGTGACTCGGTAGGTTCTCATGATTTTGATCTCATCAAGCAGCTTGTTCATCGTGATGGCACCGTACCAAAGTGCATTCATTTCCCTCTTCCAACTAGAGATTGCCTTTTCAAGAACCCTCTGTTTGACCAGAAAACCGTCCTCAAGATCTGGAACCTCAACAAGGTATATAATTTTTTGGGCCTAGAAATCAGTGACTCCATAGTTAACATTTGATACATCATTGTTCTCATTAGAGCTGACCATCACTAACGTTGGGTATATACTTGAACAGTATGGTGGGGTGGTTGGTGCTTTCAACTGTCAAGGTTCCGGTTGGGATACCAAAATGCATAAATTTAGGGGCTTCCCTGAGTGTTACAAGCCTGTATGTAGCTCAGTACATGTCTCTGAGATTGAATGGGACCAGAAGAAAGAAGCAGCCCACATGGGTGTGGCGAAGGAATACATAGTGTACATGAATCAAGCTAAGGAACTGTGTGTGATCATGACCCAGAAGTCTAAACCATTGCAAATTTCCATCCAGCCTTCTACGTTTGAGCTCTTCAGCTTTGTCCCGGTCACCGAGCTAAAGCGCGGCATCAAATTCGCAGCCATTGGGCTAACGAACATGTTCAATAGTGGAGGGACAATTCAAGAAATGGAATGCTCTGAGGATGGTGTGAGGCTCCAGGTTAAAGGTGAAGGAACTTTTCTTGCTTACTCAAGCGAGTCTCCTGAGAAGTGTGAGTTGAATGGTGATGAGGTACCGTTTGAGTGGCTGCCTGCTGGCAAAGTGAGGCTCAACCTTGCTTGGGAGGAAGAGGCTGGGGGGGTTTCTGATTTAGAATTTTTCTACTAGGATTGTCCTTTTTTTTTTGGGTACTGTCCACGGTGGATGTTTTTTTATACCGTGGTTGCATTTTTTTTTTCCCGTCTTTTTGAATTAGTTTGGTTTGAATAAGAGCACTTTCTTGATGGATTGGTATTTGATTGAATGGGTAGAACTCCTATATATTATTAACTCTCGAGAATTGCTTGATCATTCTTAGTGTATGCTCTTGGGTGTAATTACATGCTTCCTAGGAGTGACAGGCCACACGATATGACGGTGTCACTTCCAATAATTATAACTCGTAAAATAATCCCTGATTCTTAACTAACGATCTTTTGTTCCTTGTGATGTATAATTGATGTTATCCACACTCATAATATCACGTCATCGATCCCTTAGTAACACATTCATTAATTTTGGATAATTAGTTAGGAATACATAAACAAAAACATCTTTTAAGCGCAAAAAAAGAGAGAGATAATACAGACTTCATCTGGCCATCACGTGTGACCTGTGATTGCATTCACGAATCATGGTTAAAATTGGGGCTTTTAATTTTTCTTTATTGACACTTGTTTATAGCATGCAACAGTTGGCAGGGGCAATAGTTTGTTGTTGCTTTGGTTGAATATTAGCAAGAGTTTAGCCAAGAAAAATGAATGTTCTGAATTGACTCGGCTTTTTCTAATACTAGTTGGAGCTCCACCTATCCTGATGCAAAAGTTTTTCATCTGTGCAAATTGGGGTCAAATCATGGACCACTCAGGGTGACTTCAACACTCTTGTGAAAAAAGCAAGAAAGACAAATTTCAAATGCCAAGCGGCTTGGTCTTTAGAACCTGGTTTTATTGATGTTGTTCGAGAAGCTTAGGATATTGGACGAGGGGATATTTGTGTAAAAAACATCACCTAGGAAGCTAGTGTAGATGGAATAAAGATAGAGTTGGTAATATAATTCAAAAGAAAAGAAATCTTTTGAGAAGACTTGATGGCCTTGATAAAGCGAGAACCACACGGGATAGTCAATACCTGCAACAAGTTAAGAAGGAGCTTCTGAATGAATATAACAAAGTGTTGGCACAAGAAGAACTCATTTAGTCAATTTGTGATCTAGCGAAAGGAATTTTTCATGAACCAAGGAGGTTGGGTAATGTGAATAGTATTTTGCTAGCACTTATTCCCAAAGTTGATCATCCAGAGACTTTTAAGGAATTTCGACCAATTTTTCTATGTAATGTGAGCTATAAACTTGTGCCAAAAGCGATTGCAAATAGGCTCAAACCAATGATGTCTAAAGTCATTAATATGTATCAAAGTAGTTTTATACCAGGTAGGTAAAGTAGTGATAACCAGTATTTTTAAAATCACTCCGATCGTCGATCAGTCTCCGATCGTCGACTGGTCTGAATTTTGGTTTGGTTCATATGAGAAAACTGTTTTAAGGATTGAGCCATTTTGAACCAGCGATCAGGCCAAAAATCGAATCTTGTTTTTAAAAACCGGACTGTTAAAAAAACTTTTTTTATTTTTTATCAAATTTTTTAAAAAATATCTAATTTTTTTAATCATTTGATATTATGTTGTATCATGTGGCTTGTTAAATCATGATAAACTTAAAATATTTAGTTTTTTAAGTTAAATAGCAATTTTATATGTATTTCTTATATTTAGATTATTATATATATATATATATATATTTTAATTTAATTATTATGTCACCGGTTTGACCATTAGTCCAACCCGATTGAACCATGCAAATCGTAAACGGTTGAATTTTTTAATTCAATATCCGGTTCAATTCTAAAAACATTGGTGATAACATTATTGTAGCACAAGAAGTTATTTATTATATGAAAAGAAAAACAAGAAGAAAAGGATTTTTAGCTCTCAAGGTGGATTTTGAAAAAGATTATGATAAGGTTAACTGGTAATTTATTCACCACACTCTTTGGGATCTTGGCATAAGAGAAAATCTCTATAATATTACTATGGCCTATGTTAATATTGCTAGCTTCCAAGCTCTTTGGAATTTATTCTAGCATAAGATCATTAGCAAGGAGATCTAATGTCTCCATACCATTTCACTTTGTGTATGGAACGACTTAATCATATTATCCTTGATGACGATGATTGCAAGAGATGAAAGCTAATTTGGCTTCTTAATGGTGGCTTAGATATCACATACTTATTTTTGCTAATGATCTTATGCTTTTTGCACAGGCTTTTAGAGAGCAAGCAAAAATTGTTAACAATTGTATCCATAAATTTTGTCACTACTCTGGGCAAAAGATGAATAGAGATAAAACAAGATTGTGCAATTCAAAAAATGTTAATTTCCACATAACCTTAGAACTTAGTAGAGATTTGCAAGTGAAGTTAACAAGAGACTTGAGTAAATATCAAGGTATGTCCCCCATACATCATAGATCTTCCTTCAGCTTATTTGCTCCTATCTTGGTGAAAACAAGGGAGAGATTATTTGGTTGGAAAAGGAATTTTCTTAATGTAGCAAGCCGTTTAGTTCTCATTAAGTTAGTGATATCCACTTCACCTAGCTACTACATGAAAATGATGATTCTTCAAAAAAAGCTTATTTACGAGATCAAAAAAGAATGTAGAAGGTTTCTCCGAGGTGACACAAATGATAAAAAAATCTAGGAGTCAAGAAGAAGGGTTCTAAGAGTAAAAGATATGGCCATTTTAAATAAGGCTTTCATCTTTGAACTTTGTTAGTCAAGGAAGTGTCCCTAATATGAACAGGAAGTCAAATGCATCCCTTACTTTGTGTAGTATTTGTGACTGTTAGGAGAGCTTTACTAAGGAATATGGAAGAGAGTTAGCAATGGCAAAAATACTAATTTTTGGATTGATATTTGGTGTTGATAGACCTTTAGCCCAATTTGCTTGGAGTATTTGTTATAATGTTGAGACCAAAGTAGCAAATTTTGTGACTAAATTTGGTGATTAGAATATCAATAGAATGAGTAAATGTTTGCCAAGAGATGTTATGTATTGGATTTCTTGCACTTATATCTCAAGAGTTGAGAGAGTAAGGATAATTTTGTATGGATACCATCCTTTAATGGTAATTTTAGCCTCCATTTTGCATATAATTTTGTTGCTATAGGTACATCATCTGTTGTTAGAGCAAAATTTGGTATTGGACAGGTCCCGAATAGATTAAAATCCATCTGTGGCTAGTAGCAAAGAATAGGTTACACACTTCTCAATTACATGCTAACCGTGGAATTCAAAGTAAGGAGCAGTGCCCTTTAGGATGTATGCAGAAGGAGGGCATATTGCACGTATTGAGAAATTGCCAACATGCGAAAGAAAGATGGAAGAGTCTAGTTAGACCAAAGGAGTGGAACGGTTTTAAGAACCACACACGGTGAAAAATGGATCCTTTAAAACTTGGAATACTCTCTCGGTAAGGAATTCACAAGACAAATACCATGGAATGTTTGTTTTGGATATATTTATTGGGATATATGGTATTATAGATACAAGCTGTTATTTTCTAATGATGAAGCTTGAAGGAGAAGGGATTAGTTCAGGTGATGCGACCCTTCAAAGGGTTGAGGTTGATCTAAATAATACTCTCAACTCTTCTACAACCCTTACTATTCCTACACAAAGCACACATCACTATGGTTTGTCTTGCTGGTAATGAGGTTTGTCTAGACATTAATAGATCTTATAAGGATTGTAACACACCAATTTTTTTTAAAAAAATAATTTAATTCAACTATAATTGGGTTACAACCACACAACACATTTTTATATCAATAATTTCAATATAAAATATTTTATAATTGGCTTCAACTCACACAATATAACATTTTAGATAAATTTTTGCCTCCCACATGCCATTAGACTAGATCACATTTGTCCATCCTTATACTCCCAACAAGTAAACTAAATCACATTTTTCCATCCTTATACTCCCAACAAGTAAAATAAATAATTTAGTCAATTTTCAACACAAGCCAGTTATTTGGCCTCATAATCATGCCATTTTAACCAATCCAAAGTAAACCAAATATTAAAATTACAGTCATCCAAAGTGTACCAAAAATAGAAATAGTTTGAAAGGCATGATTACATTTATATATTCATATAATTGTCAATAAATAAAAAGCCATAATATTGGCAATATAACACATTATAAATCATAAATCAAATACCCAAAAGAGATAGTGGATCTATGCCACTAAGCCTTTGGGACTCCTCCACGTGTCACTCGTGGCTCTTCTCCTAAAAATTGTTAACCACATAATGAGACTCAAAAGTCCAAGTAAACATAGCCAATTTATGAAAGTATATACAAACAGTTAAGTGTGTGCTTATTAAGTGATAATTAAAAATAATATAATTTCAACAAATATAAAAAATATTACAATACACACAAATAATCATCCTTATATCCCTCCATTAACCTCGAGCCGTAGCCCTCACTCGATGCTAAATTACCCGGCCAAAGGTAGATTAGCCCCAGCCCTTACAAACCATCTATTGAGCTCCAATAGGGGCGTACCACGTGGCACATAAATACAACAACAATAGCAAGTCTTCCAACACTTCCCACAATAATCAAACAAATTCATAATAATATTGCACAATTATACAATATTACAAAATTCATAATTTTCTCAATAATCACCCAATTAACATAAAGTAACACTAATCACAAATTAAAAGCATGGTTACCTCGTGGCTTTTTTAATAAATTATTCCTTACAATTTCTCTCCCACTACAATCTTCACCAACAACACAATCTACAAATAACATATTATTTATAAATATTAGTTTCAATTTTTGAAACTAATAAAACAATTCTAATAATAGAATTAAAAATATAACATAATTCCTAATCTCAATCTTAATACAAATCTAGAGTTAATACTATTAAGTAAAATTTTTAACTCCTCTTTTAGTCATCAATAAACATTAATAATCTAAAAATCAACTTCTAAACTAATTTCTATTATCAAAATTTTCTTTTTATTTCATAAATTCACACCTAAAATACCCAAAAATTAAAAATTGAATCTCTAACTTAGAATCATAATCCTATAGCCATAATAATTCATTTCTCATCCCAAATAATCATCTAAACCTCAATAAATCAACGTATATTTTCATATCTAGTTTAGAATTTGATCCATAAGCCATAAAGTCAAAGATCATCAATAAATTTATACTCTAGAACATTTATTATACTACTAACAACCTCATAAACCATATTTATTCAATATAAATTCATCCCTCTTCCAGATCCTAAATTTTCTACCACCACAAAATTAGAAACCAAAGAGAAAAGATGACTAAAAAAAATTTTTAGAATACTTACTTAGTCTTGAAAAATTTAAAATCACATCCTAAATATCCTATTAAAAACTCTTACCTTAAAAACTCAGATCTCTCGCATCGGCGAACTTGCACTCACCGACACTCTCTCTGTTCGCACACGAAAGAGAAAGGAAATGAAGGAAAAATGAGAAGAGAACGGTGGTTTTTTTTAAAAAAGAATGTGGGTCCCACAAATTTTTTTTATTATTTTCCTCTTTCCTCTCTCTTCTTTTTTTTATTATTATTATTATATAAATATAATGATTTCACGCGCACGCCGAAAATTTTCTTGTTCTTCTCGTTTTGTTTTTTTTTTCATACCTTTTCTCTTTTTTTTATAATAATAATAATAATTTAATAATATTTTTTGATTTTTTTTAAATTTTTTAAATTTTAATTTATAATTATATCCTAAGTTAGATTTTATAATCATCTCCTACTAATTTGCTTATCTCTAAATATTTTTTAAAATTTCTATTAACCCAAATTAACTATTAAAATTTAAATTGGGATGTTATAAGGATGATATCTCTAAATGTGATGGTGTTACCAGGGATGATTAAGCTAATTGGATTGCAAGATTTAGTTCAAACAGATCAATTTTCCCTTATCATTACTAACTGATTGGAATTATTCAAGGATTCGAGTTATGTTGTAGCGTAGGTTTTCAAAATGTGAATGTATTTATTGATTGTGCAAAGGTTATAAATTTGCTTACCAGCATGGAGGTCAATCAACACCCCTTCAAAGAAATTATCTAGCACTCACGCATTTGTCTGACCAGATATGAGTTGAAGACTTTGAAATTCATGTCTCAAGAGGCCAATTATTGTGCCAACAAGCTTGCTAAGTATGCTTCTAATGTTTTAGGAAGTTTTTTTGTTTTTTATCAACCACCGTTCTTTTGTAAAGCGATGGTGGGTGATGAAAAAGCCAGGACGTTGTAGTGAACTGGCATTATGCTGGTTCCTTTATGGACTAATGTATCTTGTATTATTCAAAAAAAAAAATTTGAGAATCTTATCAACCTAGTGGAGGTTTTAATTAGGCGTGCAAGTTTGAGAATTGGAGAATTTTTGAACTAGATACCTGTACCCGCACGTAGAAATACACAGACGACTTGCTAAAGTAAGCACACGTGGCATGATCTACACGATCCCGAGTACGGGTACCCCTTCGGCTCTACCACTACGTAGCTAGGAACGTGGACGGCGGTTTATTTTTATTTTTTTAATTTTTCCACCCAAGTTTTGATATTCCGTGATCAAGGAAACAAACATTCTGGACAAGCAACCTGTTCGGCTTTCATGTGTGGAACAATCTTCTAATTTAGTAGAACTAAAGATGCAGAAATTGGTCGGTCCAATGCTTTTTTTGATTTGATTGGGTTCCCGGCCCAGCCCTGCAAGATAAGGTTCTGGAAAGCGAGCTTCGTCGGCCTTCGTTAGACCATCTACTTCACTGTCCCTCGATTGGCTCGCTGAACTTTTCTCTAGCGCTAACTAATTAAATCTGAATTCAAGGATTTGAACTATGCCGACGTTTTTGACTTGTTCGATTCTAAAAAAACGTTAAGGGTTACTTTTAAAATAAGAAGGGAGTCTCACGCACCCGGTTTTTCCTGAAAATATCATCTCTTAAATCAAACATATATTTTAAAATCTATCTGTTTGGAAGAATTTAAATTCATGAAATGTGCTTCTATTGTAGTATCCTACATCAAACCCCCCGCCAAATATACTACTAAATGATACGTTCGAACAGAGAAAAATTCTTATGGCCAGGGAAAAAAAAAAAGAACTGAGAAAAATGCTATCAAGCTCATCCTTAAAATATTAAAAGATTCGTCAGGACTAATCTTAACATATTGTTTTATTTAAATCTAACTCTGAATAAAAATGTTAAAATAAGAATGTTCTTCCTTTTATTTCCTTCGTGTCGAGAAAAAAATTAATTTAAATTAAAATGTCTGAATTAAAATATAGAAGGTAAAAATGGTTTGTCTTTTACAATTTTGACCTTGTAAAATCACATCTTCCCTCCCTTCCTTTAAAAAAAAAAAAAAATATTTCCACATGAGTGAATAATTTTCGTTGGTCATGTTATGAGCACCAAATATAAGCTGTGTAAATTAAAACTGGATGATCAAAATTGAATGTCATCTTATTTTCACATTTGTAATTGTTTTTTAAATTAGAGAGACCACTTGGGCTCTGGCGTTACTTGAATCGGCCTGTTGGGACCCTATTAGAAATCCTCGCAGGCCATGAAAGCCCAAGGTATCACTCCTAAGTTTTGGGATCAAAACCGTTGGGCTGACCCTCACCCCAACAAAAAGGGGGAAAAGTAATTAAAAGAAAAACGTGTTGTGTTTCGTTGTGGATTATAACTCCCCCAAATTAGGGAGGGCTCAAGCCTAGTGGATCAGTGCACCAGAGGGTGATTACGATGAACGCATGAAAGTGCAAAGGGAAACTTGAATGACATATTGCGAGGCCATTCAGTGAAATTCATTATTATTCATTGCAAAATAATGGCAAGCACTCTGGCTTCAATTACCCCGATGATTGTCCAACAAAGTTACCATCATGATGACACGTCAGTAGGACAGGCCATCATTATACGTGCATGTGACCACGTCAGCGTGCACATGGACATTCGGATAACACAAGGCGGCCTCTTCTGCCACGCAAGCGCCCTACCAAGTCACTAGCCAGAATTAATTATGCTTGCTTAGACCATAATAATGGATAAGGAAAAGCCGATTATGAGTGTTTGCTTGCGAGCACATGGAGAACATGAGTAGCTGGTCTGTTTCGTAGAATTCAAAGGGAAGCTGTATATTGGGTGTGCATGACAGTGATGGCCGACGAATAATAATAGGGGACTTCATATATGCCCCCTCCTGTTTTTGCCACGTGGAAGTTACCCATAAGCATTTCTCTTCTGGCACCTGAATCGGTCAATCAATAATTAAGGATTGAAGGTGAGGTGGTTTATGTGGAGAATTTTGGGCCATTAAATTCAATATCAGTATTACAGTACTATAAGGTTTTGTTTTATGTTTGGGAGGGGCCTGACAGCGAGGACAGAAGAGTTAACGAAGCAACTGGCGATGAGCTATGCCCATCATCACGTTTATCTGTGCATTGGTCTGCCTGTGTGAAAATGACACGAGAATAGAAAAGGATCGGATGAATTAATTTATATATAGATACAGTGAGTGTGTTTAAGTGTACGTGCAAGCGAGGGTTAGGTTGGTGGGTAAACCTAATACAATGAAAACTGAGGAAGACGAAAAAAGAAAACGGGACGTTGTTGATGCGAGCCATGTATAGAGGAAGAGGAGGGAGGCTCCAATTCCAATATGTACATGCATGTGCATGGGGCGTGCTGGAAAGGTTGAACTTGAATATCTATACTAACCTAACCAATAATATTGGAACAATATATCAACGCCATAATTGAACTCGTGACTTGAGCCCAACAAAAAAGTGATGTATCCCGACAAATAGAAGATCAAGACCTGAGGAAAAGACATCTTATACGTCCCTTGGTTTCTTATATTAATTTTTTTTTTTTTTTGGGTGGGGATGGAGGTGATTTATTACGAGTGGGTATAATCACGACATATCGGGGCCATTATGAGTCTGCCGTTGTGATGAAGGCGCGAGCTCTCAGGGGGCTGGAATTGCCACGTTCGCTTGTCCCAAACCTTGAGAAAAAGAATTCTTACCCGTTGCCCGGAGGTTTTGCCAGCCACGCCTCGGCCACTGAATGTATGATCTTTAATGTCCGCATGCTTTACACTCACTGCAACGGCGCATGTGCATGCACTCTTCAGAGTAAATTCCTTCTAACTCAAAACACTTGTGAAAGGCGGTTTCCTTTAGAAAGCTATCCACCTACAGCAGTTAATCTGAGTGTACGTTAATGCACGAGTTTGATATGGGAGCAGGTTATAATATTTCTTCATAAAATTTACCTAGTCACACCCAGTACGGATAGTCATGAGGAGAATTGTTATTTAAAATGAGAAATGTTACTCGTTTCCGGAACCAAATAGAAAAGACGAATGATATATATATATATATATATATATAATAAAAGCAAATAAAAGATTGTGGTGCTTGATTCTAATTTCTCAACCTGAGATCCGCGCCGTAGTAGCAGTGACAACGATGAGATGCGAGCATCTTTGTCTGGAAAAATTGTGCCGGCGTGTCAGCTCGCCGGCGCAGGAACAAAAATAAAGATGTGGTTCTTGAGAATATCATAAGAAAATCATCCTGACGCCGACATCAGGATCTAAAATGTCCGATTTCTGCTCGCACAAGTATTGACAAGTAACCATTTTACTATAGACCCCTATAACTAGGTTTCCCACCAAGAAACACGGGCTAACTACCACGCATGAACGCAGGGTTGATGAGTGTAAATTAATGGATGAGCTGGAAGGAGGATATGAAAGGGGACCCCAATTCACAGTGTAAATGCATTGAATTTGGAAAGAGAAGGGGGAATAATCCAGGGTGGTCTTACGAAGATGAAGAGTGCGCCTGTGATGAAAGGTGGTGGTTCAGAGAGGTTGGGTCGGGCGTGGTGAGGAAGATCAATCATGTGGATGCATGTGCCTTGAGTTGGAGAACATGCCCAAACCCTACCAGCGACACGCTCGCCTTCACTTGTTTTTAGTACTCATTTATCCCATTCCTTTGGAAAATGGACCCCCCCCCCAACCGAAAAAAAGAAGGAAAAATTATATTAAAATCTCACATAAAAAAAATTAACTATTATAAGATTTAGAAATAATTGAACTATGGAGATTGATATTCTCTCAAAAATAAATCCCTCCTTCCTTTCAAATTTTAATGTGGCCCCCACCTCTTAATATTCTGAAATTATCCTCCTCCTTGTTCATTAATGCCTACCAGCCCGGGGCCGTCCCTCAGATTACCTGTGTATAAAAACCAGAAATCCATCGCAATATTCTCAGAGCGTCCCGTCGGTGTTTGTTTTGAAAAATGGGAGTTTCTTCACAGCCTTGCCTTGCTCCCCTTTCTTTCGGAGATTTTGTGAAGGGGACTGAGGTTGAAGCCAAGAAAAGCGTCAGGAGCAGAAGGCGAGGAAGGATTCTAATGAAGAGGAGGTTTCGCTTGGTGGAAAGTTGTAGAAGACGAGATGGCAAGATAGAGAGGAGGGTGACGGCTCTGAAGAGGCTCGTGCCCGACGGTGAGTCCATGGGGTTGGATGGACTCTTGAGAAAGACGGCCGATCACATTTTGACTTTACAGATGAGAGTGAGGCTCATGCAGATTATGGTAAAGGTATTGACTACGGGTCCTGACCAGTGATTTGACTGCACGTATATTATAACGATATGTAAAGACTAGTTACTTGATCAGGTTCTATTAATTCCCTGCGCTTCAACTGTAGTTAATTATTAATTACACAAGCACTCTATTGCCTTTTCATATGCCCTCGACTTTATTGTATCGCCTGGGTTATGCAGAATTAGAAAAAAGCTTGGTGTTCGTTTAATTTCATGATATAAACCACTTGTGGATTATAAAGTATATATTTTCTTTAATTTTCCCCGTTTTATTTTGTATCTTTTCGTGTATGCATGCCAATCCCCCGTCAAGCTGGGGTCATTCTTTTGCTTTAGTTTGTTAAATTTAAAGGGTCTAAAATCACTTCCCGAAGCCTATATAAACCTGGCGCGACGACGAACTGAAAAACCTCAATAATGGACCTGAACAAAAGATCCAAATCGCTTTAATTTGGAGTTTATCTGTGTATGCTTGGTGGAATGTATTGCCCACGAGTCATAACTATCTTCAGCCCCGGGTTTGACAACATATATAATTGTTTTACAAAACAAAGGAAAAGTATCTGTCGCGCTCAAGAACAAACAATTTGATCCACAAGTTTATCTGATTCCCGTGGAGTATCCCATCATTATATGCTACTCCGTCCCTCAATAAAATATATAAGCCCTTTTTTTATATATTAGATGTTCAAAAATATAAAATATTTTTAATCTTTTAATATGTAATTAATAAATTTATCTACCATAACCTTAATAAATAAATCACTTAACTTTTTACTTTTAAACAAGATACCATGTTAAATAAAAACAAAAATGAAACACTGAAAAAAATGTTACTCAATAGCAGTTCCATAATAACGGTTTATATAAATCGCTACAAAATCTACCAATTGTAGCAATTTTGACCCAAACTGCTATAATATTGTAACTGATTGACCCCTGCCTTTTGGCAAAAGACATAACACCAATAACGGTCTACCTGTTACAAATCACTATAATAAAGATTAATGCTAATAAGGACGGCATGGAAGGTTGGTAGCAGCTTTGTTGGTAAAACCACTATGAGTTTGTAGCAATTTTGGACCCAAATCGCTCTCAACTTGCCACAAGTAACAAATAGTCGGCGTTGTAGAGGTTCACACAGTGGTTCAGTATTAACCATTTTGAAAACACATCAATGACAATTTAACTTTGACATTGGGGATCGACGCGATTTGGGTAACGGTTTTTGGTAAAATTGCAACTAAATAGTAACGATTTTGATGAGAACTACTGCTATTGTCTCGTCTGTATAAACCTTCACCCTTCTTTTTTTTTTTTTTTTTACTTTTGGAAAATTTTCCTCTTACTTGTAATTTCTTAAATCTCTTGTACTTCCTAATTCAAAATGTTTCCCAGAATGCTTTCCCCCTTCTTGATAGTGTTCAACTTGGATAAAATATTCGACAGCAATGACTAAGAAGAGCTGCTGCAACAAGAGGGTGCTAGGGGTAATTCAAAGGCTAAAAACCCCAAAGGGCAAGGGTTCCTAAGGAATTTTTGGACCAAAAGATATCCAAGTCCTTCGAGACTAATAGCCAAACCAGACACAGAGGAAGGACTATAAGCGCAGGGGAGAGACCTATGAGAGGATATTGCAAGAGAGAGAGACCTCCGGACTTGCCTGAAGGTCATCGCATGCTGATGAGGTGGACCCCAACTGGGCAACCAATCTCTTAATTAGGACAATTATGCAATATTTTTCTGATAGGACTGGGGAAAAAAGTATAGGAATATTTTTCCCATTGATATGCGTATGCCCACTTGAAGAAGGGCTACCAACAGCCAAAAGATGAGACTAGAAACAAATTGTGAAGACGTGTATTTATTTAATATTCTATTTAATTTTAGTCAATTATATTGATATATTGATTTATATTTATGTTTATTAATAATATTTAATTATTAATTACAATTAGTTATTTTTATTTATTTATTTATTATATTTATTTAATTAACTAAATATTGTGTATATTTAATTCTATTTATTTATTGTATTTATTTATTTATAATTATATTAATTGTTTGTTATTATTTATGCATCAAAAATTTGTAATGATAGATGATTGAGAGTCATACTCACTTTGTAAGATAGGGTGTGGGTGGAACAACGGCAAAAATAGCTTGTTCTGAAAATATAATGGAGATAGAACGAAGTCAATAGAGGAGACAAATGACCCTCCAGAAGTCAATTATTAGGATAAATTTGTTAAATGAGGCTATACTCCCGCTTAGCAGGTAATTAATTTTTTATTAATAAATATCATTTTATTTAAATGTAAATTAATTTTTTTTATTAATTATTAATTTAAATTTAAATATATTTTATGTATAACAGGAAGTCTCCAAGAAGGCTAGGAATTGCAGGAGCCAATAAATGATTCACCATACTAGTGGATTGAAGGAATTTGCCATCTGCTATGATGATATGGTAAATTCAATTAATTAAATTTAATTTAATTTTAAATTTTATTATTTTAATTGTTTGAATTCAATATTAGATGAACAAGAGGCTATTGCGATGGGGGAAAGGTTCAAAGTGTGATAATGAGTATTAAAATATTATTTTATATTATTTAATTTAATAGTTTAAATTAGTTTAATTTAAATTTAAATTGACAAGATAGGATACAGAAGACGTAGAATGAGATTCAAGAGTCTTAGGCATTAGTAGAACTAGATCCTTACGCTCCACTTCAGGCTCCTTACAAAAGTATTTGGTGCACATAGAAGGGCAACTTCTGAGACTGCTGGAACCTTCGGGTCGGCTGCTGGGAGCCAGATGAGGCATACAATTTACCCTGAGACCATAGAAAAAGAGATGCAGATGTGAGTCGACATAAAACTATGAGTATCATCAGGTGTTTTTCTCTAACTAGGAAATAATACAGAATGATTTTTCCCATAATTATATATTGATTGGGAAATATTTTACAATGTTTTTCCCATGTAGCTATTCAAGAATAGAATTCAAATCCTGTAATTGATGCAATTCATGATTCTTTTAGAGTGGACGCTGATGATGAGGTATAGAGTCCAAATCCCAAGTATGCAAGGAATTAGGAAGCAAACTATTTTTTTGACCTCATGATGGATAGAGAATAACCATTATATCCTGGGTGTGATAGGTACACTAAATTATCTTTTTTGGTTAAATCAGTTCATATTAGATGTTTAAGTTGTATTAGCAATAAAAGAATATTAATATTGTTGGAACTATTGAAAGATGCTTTTAATATGGCAAAAATCCGAACTTCTTTTTATAAGGCAAAATAGGTAATCAATAAGTTGGGGTTAAGCAACACAAAAATCAATGCCAGGCCAAATGATTACATGTTGTATTAGGAAGATAATGTGGATAAAAAAGTATGTAAAGAATGTAATGCCTTTAGGTGGAAACTAGTGAAAAGGGGGAAGGGGAAAAGAAGACACCAACAAAAATACTTAGATACTTTCTATTGAAACCACATTTGTAGAGATTGTATATGCCTTCTAAGATAGCTGATTAGATTAAATTGCATAGTATTAAGATATCTAAGAGATTCAATAGCATGGCGACAATTTAACTCGGATTTCCTAGATTTTACGTTAAACCTTAAGAATGTACACCTTATATTAGGTATTTCAATCCATTTGGCAATCTTAGCACCGGTTACAATGTTTGGTCAATGGTCTTAGTTCCATACAACCTTCTACTATAGGTGTGTATGAAACAGAGTTCGCTTATATTGTCCAGTAGCATATCTTTGGAGTGTTGGTATCGAAACATATGACTTTTATGAGAACAAACTGTTCAACTTGCGTACAATATTTATGTGGATAGTTAGTGATTTCTAAGAACTTGGAACATTGTTTGGTTAGAAACTCATATTGGGTTAGCATGTTCATTGTGCAACTTTGACACTAAGTCAGTTCGTCTCCCATATAGTCACAAGTAGTGTTTTATGGGACATCAGTAATTTCTCAACCAAAAACACAAATTTAAGTTGCAACTAATTTGATTAAATGGCAAACAAGAGAAATAACCACTCTAGTAGCTTTATCTGAGTGTAGAGATACTGGAATAATGTGAATGTCATATTTGAAAAATTAAATGATGCACAAGTTAATGCAAATAATGATAATGGCTCCCACTCACCTAATTTAAGATTTATTGCTCTTGGTCTAATTGATTGTGCAAGAAATTTCACAACATACAATGTTAACAGATTCAAGTTTTTCATGATTGCACATGATCATGGGTTATAAACTTGAAATTATGAAGTTTTTGGAACTTTTAGAACCAGGAGTTTTACGAGTTCCTCTGAAGGCAACATGCGTTGTGGAGGAATCCCTTACTATGGCAAGAATATGGATATAATTGAATTGAATTATCAAAGGGCATTTTAGAGTGATCTTATTCAAATATATATAGGCAAATATAACAATAACCTAAGAAATGGCAATTGATGATTTAGGTATTACCTCAGTCAACTTCTCTCGACTAATTCACAACGATAAATATGAAGCCAATGAGCCTTGTATACTTCTTTCAAAAGCACAATAAGTTTACTACTTTGAAGATGAAAAACATAAAGACAAGAATATGGTCATTCATTTAAAGCAACGAGATCATTATGATATGGGTGATGAAAATGTTGATATTATCCATGATAATGAACCATTCTAACTAAATAACTTACAAATTTTCTTTCCCGAAGGAGGTGATCACCTACTATTAATCAAGTAAAATTCTATAAGGTTACTATATCTGAAAAAAATTGCTTTATTTATATGCTAATAATATTATAACAATTTTAACAATAACTTGGATGAAAAATAAAGTCTATAGAAGTAAATAAATTTATTCAATGTTTAATGTATTTTCAATTCATTGAATGAATTAAAATTTTGATAACTTTTAATGAAATTGCAAAAATATTAATTTTTAAATTTTAGCAATGGTTTATCAAAATAAATCACTACTATATCTTATTATTCCTAGCAATTTAGAAGCAAAACCGCTACAAAATATTATATTAGTAGCAATTCTGAGTGAACAATCGTTGCAACAGAAACACACGGCTCATTTGGTAGTGGTTTGAGATGAAATGTCATATTAATTGTTACAAAAGCCTTAACCATTATGTGAACCACTGCAACATTCACCGCCTATAAAAATCCCACATCTTCCTCTTTTCATTTTCTTGTTTCCTTTGCTTTTCCTCCCTTTCCTCTCCTCTCAAATTGACTTAAGAGTGTTGGCAATTTTTTTTATCTTATTTTATTTATTTTCTTTATTTTTATTTCATTATTAATATTTAATTCATATAATTTTTAATTTCATCTAATTTATTTTTTACTATTTGATATCTTTACTAATAATTTTTTCTTCCTTTTTTCAGGTTTCTCCAACTACTCAATAACCTAAATATATTTTTCTCACGTTTTAATTTGTAACAATAACAAAAATTTAATAAAATATATTTATCTACAAATAATTTAAATAATACCGGTTAAATAATATAATAAAAATAAAATATTTTATAAAATTATGTATTCAATTAAATATAATTAATTATATTTAATAAAAAATACATCATATTAAATAATAAATATTCAAAATAAATTATAAATGTAATATTAAAAATAAATATGAATTTTTAATGAAAATATAATAATAAAAAATTAAATTTTGAATGTTTAAAAAAATAGGACATTCAAAATTGGTTATTTTTTTTAATAATTGTGGATTTTTGTAACAGTTCTAATGAACCACCACCATCATCGGTAGAGTTTTCAAAATTTTCACATATCCTAGTGGTTCTATAAATTGCTACCAAATTCACATCAAAATTTTTAAACCGGTGAATAAACTTTTGGGGTAGATTTTGTTATAGTGTGGAAGTACCAGTTCGTTGACTTGCTACATAGATTGCAATGTTTTAATTACATGGATAACGATTTGGAAAACCACTATTATACACCTTGTTACATTTGATATAATAGTAGGTTGGCAAAATGATACTAACAACATTCAGAGCAATTTAAACCACGATTATAGTGCCTCCAAAACTGCTACTAAATACTTTTTTTCCTGTAGTGAAAAGATGGAGTACCTACTTAGATCCTATGTAATTGATTTTAGACATCAAAACCTTGATTTTGTGAAAATACATCCAAACATTCTTGTTACATGCTTAAATCAATTATGAATTTAAAATCATGTTTTTATAAAGGATTAAGATTCAATTTTATCACTGATTATTTTCGAGAGCTCTGGGCACTCTTAAACTCTTAAATGAGACAATTTTTTTTGGAATATTTTTTTAGAGGAGCAAAATTGCCTTTTTATTTGTGCGCCATTTATTCCTTCATTTTTTGCTTGTGTCATGGCATGTGGGGCTAAAACTTGACAAATCGTAATCAAACCCTCTTTTGACCTAACCACATGAAAAATCTAAAGCAATCATTCACCTTCTCCCTCCATTCAATTCCAATCCAAGCATATCATCAGTAGAGAAATCTAATCCAAGCATATCATCATATGGAAAAATTCCCAAATCCTATGTGACTAAAACAAGATAAGAAATAAACAAACCAAGCTGCAAAGTGAAAACTAGAAATCTCAATGCCACAATTTCAAAATTTACAAAGCTTCTCTTGACATTTGTAATAACTCGTAGAAGAACACACATTTGAATCTACATCAATTGACAACCTTTTGTTGGTTGCAAACCCTCCTTCTAAATCTACACTGGTGCAAAAATACCTATTTTCGCTACTGTTACAAATGCACTTTCGTCACTATGTCTGAAGAGTAGTAGAACTAAGTGTAATAGTAAAAAATAATTTTTGCTACTAGTGAAATTACAACAGAAGTGATAATTGTATTCATTTTGGCATCTAGTTTGACAAGGAACAAAAGCCGTGATGCATTCGATACTATATTACAAAGTTTGTTTTATTAAAGTACTAAACTCCATAATACGCATTATGGAGTCTGTTATGGCCATAACAAACTCCATAATGCATATTCTAGGCACATTATAGCATCTGTTATGGCCATAATAGGCTCCATAATGCGTATTCTAGGCACATTATGGTGTTTGTTATACCATAATAGACTCCATAATTCTATTTTCTTTTACAAAAAAAAAATGATTAAATATTTACATAAACCAACCTTTATTTAAAACCCTACAATTTTATAGTATCTAATTCTAATTACAACACATCTAAAGATCAACAATATAAAATTTATACAAGAATGACTATACACCTATAAAAATCTAACAAATTCTAAGTCTTATAACTAAACATTATGAACATGTCTTGAAGCATGGGGGGATTGAGAAGGTCTCGAGGACTTTGTATGCTACATATTATGTAGTGTAAACTTAGCATGGAGGCAATTCTATAAGTGTAATTTTTTTCCACTTTTGGTTCTTAAAACTCCACATGATGTAAATTACAAACCCATACATCAGTCACAAGCCAAATACAGAAGAAAAGAATAAGGTAATGAAGAAACAAGATTACTAGTTTAACCAAACTTAAAAGGGCATCATTATCAAGTAATAAATGACTTTACTAAAACAAGAAAACAATTTAAATTTATCTATTATTGTTGGCTCGCAAAACTTCCAGTTTTGTCAAATGGCCTATTTCATTAGGTAGGTTACGCAACTTATTACATGCAGCTCCTTTAAAGAAAATAGAGATCCCAGTGCAGGTGGCAAAGTTGTCAAATTGAAAAAAAAGCATGTTCATCGAGCAAATTATGTCAAGGACATCATTAATAATCTCTAAGGAACTTGATTTAGCACAAGAATCTAGCAAGCAAAATTGTTGGAAGTACTCATTGAACTATGTTTTAAAGATAACATAATAAATAGAAGTAATATTAGTCAAAGAACCTAAACTAAGAGAACAGTCCAAAACATAAATCAAGTGACTCCAAGCAATTCTGAAATTGATCCCACAGGAAAATATTAGTAAGTCTACTTCCTCCTCTTTACCTTGTTATCTTTGGACAGATGACCAACTACAACACATGAGAGATTATTTGATTGAATGAAAATATATTCAATTTGTGCTTCAAGCTAAATACACCAATATATGAATGATATTATTTACAATTTCAACATCAACGAAGTACATGCATTGCTATTAATTAACTTGATATTTCAATAGAGGTACACCAAGACAAAAACACCCTGAAATCATAAATGACAAGAATTACTCGGTGGTTTTGGTTCTGGTTCAGTGATAACACCGTTAGGTGCTTCATAATTGTTAATCCTTACTAGTTCATGGATTCATCCAGTAGCTCATTTACATTAAGGAATAGTTTCTACAACATTAGGAATGTGGCAAGTTGTGTCAAATACGGCTTCACTAAAAATTTCCATATGTTGGTGAGGGTAACAAGACTATAAAGAAATAGAAAAGTTCAGCTTACCTCCAAGCTAATAAGACATTCAATTTTTACAGGCACACTTTGAATTGAGTTGTTACTGTAATCTAGAACTCTTCTAGAAGACCCACATGACCACACTTCATTGGGCATGGCCTACTTAAATTACAATTTGTATGAAAATAAAAGGACACTCCATAACAAAATTGGAAAGTAATAATAATAATAATAACAAACAAGAAATATAATCTTCTTCCCCCTTTTTCCTTTGCCATCATACTTCTTCCTTCCTTCCTCACCTTTCTTTATTTACTAAAATTGAGCAGTTTCTCATGGGCTCATGGCTAACAACATATACAATAATGATTAACTCTAAATAGATTAATCAACACTATCATTGACCTTTCGGCAATGGCTTACATAACAAACTTCCACCCCTAGCTATTTCCAACTTGGGGCCTAATGTGTTCATTCCATTTTCACATCCTTTTAATTCATAACGTCAGGAAAAACTAAAGGTTAAGGGTGTGTTTGGTTTTTCATTTGATAAATGCCAATTTGTCAAATGTTTATCTGATAAAAGTCAATTATTATAATAAAATTTATGTTTGAATATATTATTTTAAAATTTAATTTACCAAACTAGAAGTTATTTGGATTAATGATAATTTGTACTTTTGAATGTACAATAATAATAAAAAATTAATTTATGATGATTTGTAATTTTTATTATACAAGTATAATATGTCATAAATGTTTAAAATACAAGGGTAGCATGATTAATTACAAAATTAGATGCACATTTATTCTCCTCTTTAAATGCTCCCAACCTTCATCTGCATTTGAAATTCAACTTGGAGTTGCTTTTGAAAATCCACTCCTACACCACATTAAGAAGTACTTTTTAAAAGCACATTTTCCAACTCATGTGGTATCCAAATAGTTTCATGCATCTCAAATGCTCGAATGTGCTTTCTAGATGCCAGATGTGATTTATTCAAACAAGCACTAAGTCTTACTATAATGGTTGCCAAACTTAAATTCAATTTTAACTATATCCAGCATATATAGAGCTTGTCAAAATTGAAAGTAAACTGTATAAGGCCACGTGTTAATTTTAAGACTTCAAATATAGTTAAAGAAATCATGCAATGCTTTTATAATTTGGCCATTGTTCTTGCTTACTTGCAATGTCAAAGTTTTATACTGGCAATAGATCAAATCCCTTAAAAAGGAGAAACATTAATTTTACCCTATACTTTGCTCAGGTTTTGATATAAGTCCCTACACTTTTTTAGCAGTGTTATAAGTTCCTGTACTTTTCTCCATTTGCAATATTGATCCCAACATTTTTAGACAGACATTGATGCAGCACAAACGATATTAATAATAGTGACATATCAATCAACATCGTTAATTTTGTACTTACACAAATAATGACACGAATTTTTTAATAAGCAAAAATATGAAAAAGCATATATAAGATGAAATAAAAAGACTAACCTAGACTCTTAAATGATAAGCAAAATGCACAAATAAAAAATGACCAAGACCCTTGTTTTCTAGGGCACAAAAGAGTTCAAATCAACTTTTTTATTTCCCTTTTTATTTCACTTGATGTAGGTTTTTTTTTTAATTTATGATTATTAAACATTCATATCAACATCAGTTTGACATGTAAGTATAAAATTAACAGTGTTAATTAATCATGTTTGACATATAAGTATAAAATTAACTATGTTAATTAACATGTCAACATTATTAATACTGCTTGTATCACGTTAATGTCTTTCTAAAAATGTAGGGACCAATGTTGAAAGCAAAAAAAAAGTACAAGGATTGACTTAAAACATGAAAAAAAAATTACAAGAACTATGCCAAACTGGAGCAAAGTGTAAAAACTAAAAATAGTGTTTTTCCTATAAAAACCAATTTGTCATTAACTAGATTGTTTGGAAAACCTTTGAAACGAACATTTAACAAACCATCAATAGTTTGTTACCTTTAAGTTACATTCAGGCAATGTTATAACTCCAGTAGCAGCCCATTGTTCCAATCTACTCTTAACAAGGAGTTTCTTTATGTCACTGCTCAAGCTTGGGTAGTTATCTCTCCTGGTCCCGGGTACAGCCTCGACTTTTTTTCAAGACCGGACCATCCTATGCAAAGAAATTAGATTAAATAAATTGCTGAAGTTTTGAAGGGTGTAAACTGCATTAGTTTTTAGTGGAATGTAAATGAAAAGTAATCTTTTAATAGTGCTTCTACAATTATAATTTCTTAACTAGCTTGATTATTAGTATATAACTAGGTTGTCATTTAAATTTTCAATTTTAAAAAAGACCCCCTTAAGAAAAAGAACTAAAAGAAATATGAGTCTACTAAATACCATTTAATATAAACCCTAGGAAGCCACAAGCATAATCTTGAAGCCATTTGTCACTTCAGATGCCTTTAGCGTCAGAGAATCCCCCAAAACTCTTCTTGATAGAACACCTAATCATCGATGCATAAATAGAGATAAAAAATTTAAAGAAAGAAGTCTATAAATTAAACCTTTAAAAATGAGTTGTTGGCCTCGAGGTAGGGCATTAGTGGGCAGCAGGATAAGAGACTTGAGGTCATTGACACTAAATGGTTGAGTGGGGCGAGATTGAGATGGAGATCAACATAAATGCATTAATTTTTTTAAAAGCTGACAGAGAAGCTGGAACTCACAACCTCTATCAACATGAAGTAGCTCGCATATAGAGTCAGGAATAAAGGTCGGGTTTAAAGGCCTTGTTTAAATAAAAATTTAGGCTTTAAAAATTAAATTTTTTTAAAGTAATCAAGCTTGGGAGCCTAACCCTATGAAAAAGGCCTCGGGCTCGGGCAACCCTTTAAACCCTAATAAGTCAACTTATCTTACACACACACACACACATAAATCCATGTATTTGATTAATGATAACACAATTTGATTAATATTTATCATAGATGATGATAAAGAGGTTGTAGAGATATATAATTGATATTAAATATTCACCTTCATCTTTAACAAGTGAACCTACATCTAAAGGATCTAATATTTTAATGTTAAACGATGACGATGAGGATTTAGATTTACATTAATGAAAATTTTATATCTTCAACTTAAATTTTAAATTTTAAATTTTTGTCAAATTTTATGTTAAATTTTTTGTGAGATTTTAATTTATTTTATGTTAAATTTTAGAATATTCTATTTAAATTAAAATGTTTGATTTCTTTTTCAAAAAGAAGACTTAAGGGCCTGGATCTGAGCCCTATGAATAAGGGCTGGGCCTTAAAATTAGGTCAAATTTTATGTAATCTTGTTTTAAAGCTTAAGCCTTTAAGGGTAGAGCCCATAAGGGTTGGGCCCACCCTAATTCTCACCTCTCCTCACATATATGGTGTTTGATGCACAACCCATTTCTATTTTTATTTGTGATAGAAATTATCAATTTTTACTTATTTTTTATACAAACAAAATCACATATTTCAATAAGTATTTATTATATATTTTTTAAATCACCCATCATAATTTATATTAATAAAAAATAATTCATGCATGCTTATATTGATTAACATAAGACATTTTAATTTAATTTTTTATTTTTAGATACAATTATTATGGTTAATTAACTTTTTTGAACTATATGATACATTGTTTTCTCTTACATACAAAAATGGAGGGAGTACATTTAGAATCAGACTTTTAATGATATCTACTAAATGAGTATTTTTAATTATTTTATTTGTAAGAATATAAATGGTGTCTTTAAATTTTTTTCATTAGATATTTAAATTTTGAATAATATATATCACTTCTATAAAAGTTTCAATTATATTTAATTTTAAATTATACACATATGATTTCATATTTAAATCTTTTAATAATTAATTTACATTTTTAATAAATAATATCTAAATTTTTTAAGTATTTATAACTTTATATTTTTAATAATATATATTTTAAAAATATTATTTTATTATTTTATTTTTCATTAAATATTTTGTTTGTATATGATTAATTGAAGAAGGTGGAAGACGCAAGCTGAGGGAATTAGTGAGAGCCATTTATGGGAACAGAATCCATAATTAATTGGGCCAATTATGGAGTCTGTTAGTGTGGTAGCATTTAAAATTAATATAAAAATAATTTTAAAATTTATTGAATTATATATTTATCATCCAAAATATTTATTGTTACATATTCCTTCCATTTTAAATTATAGAGCACTTTTAAAGTAATTTTTTTACTCTAAAATATAAGACATTTGAATAAATTAAGGTTTCATTAAATGTATCAATTTTAATATTACCCATTCTCTCTCTATGATTAATTTCCTTCATTTCTATTTTAAATATAATAAATGATGAGTATTTTAAAAAGTTTATATTTTTATTTTATAAGGTTATTAAGTATACTTAATGAGATTTATTGGTATGTAAGATTTTGACTAAAAGTATAATATAATTTGGGATGGAGGGAGTATTTTATTTGTAATAATAAAAATGATGTATTCAAAATTTTCTAGCTACTTTAAATTTAAAAATAAATAAATGTAATTTTTATTAAATGAATTAAAATTTAATTTAAATTTTTTAGACAATTAAATGAGCTGAGAACAAAATATGAGCTTCGGTGCACTATATTATCAAATGTTTTCTTTAATGAGACAATTAGGGGCTAGAGCTATGGGGTTTTGGAGGGTTTGCGGGCACATTTTCGGAGTTTGGTGCTTGAAACACCAGAGGCCAAAATATTAAAGCATCATTTATGGTGTCTGGTTTTCCACCACCAGACTCCATAATTGAACATCGTGGAGTTTGGTCTGTTTACTGTTTACTGACCATGCTCCATAATAAATTAATATTTTAATTATACAATTTATTCATAATTTATCAATAATACATGATAATAATTTTTACTGATGATTTTTATTGATAAATTTTTAGTTACTAATAATTTATTAATAATAAAACATAATGGCTATATAAAACATTTTAAAATTTTAATTATATTGTGACCAAATGATTTTTAAACTTTATTTATGTGTTTCAAATGATAAAATATGGAAATGAATGTGCGGGGGAGCTAATTTTGGAGAGTTGCAAGTCTCGGAGGAAAATTGAGGAAGCTGATTTTGGAGGAAAATGTAAGATTTGAAACTCGTGTCCAATTAATACATGCACTGTGCCTTCTAGTTCATTTCACACCAGAAGCCATAATCCATTACTATTAAAAATAAAAAATAAAAAAAGCAGAGAGAACGCTCATTATGGCTTCTGGTCCATTTCACATTAGAAGCCATAATTCATGGCTACAAACCCCAAAAACAAAAAAATCAAAGAAAAGAAAAGAAAGAAATAAAGAAACAAGGACATGCTTTAAGGCTTATGTTCCGTTTTACACCAAAAGCCATAATAACTAACTTTTCTCTCATATTTGTTTAAGTGCCACTGAATCTATTACTACTTCTATTATTTACATAAATGAAGCCATAATTATTTAGTTAAAATACCATCTTACACTAATGCCGATATGATGAAAGGATATGATTTTCTTGGAGTATGAGAAGCAGGAACATCGCTCCTGAACAAATTAGAGTGAGAAGAAGAACGAAGTTCGATTGGACAAGATTCGCTGTGAATGGCATAAATGAGCGAATGAAGTGAATAAACCTGGTCGGACCCAAACAATGATGGTGAGCCCAACAATAATGGTTCCTCTTCCTTCCCCTTGGACATCACAAGTCAAAGAGGGATCCCATACTACAGCGCAGAACGGGAGACTAATGACACACTAACAGAAGAGCAATTTTACTCCTCCAAAAAATAGTTCAAAAGAAAAATTTCTCACTTAAAAGTTAAAAGTACTTAGCACTTTTTTAAATTAAGTATAAGGATAAAATTAAACCTTAATCTTTTATGAAAATATTCAAACATTTATTATACATGCTAAAATTAAGTATAAACCCAAAATCTTAGTTTTCTTAAAAAATTTCAAACACCCTTACACACAATCAAAATTAATTATGAACCAAAAAAATATTATTTTTAGAATAATTATATGATTCTTGACAAATTTTTAGAAAAGTATAGTTAAAATGCTTAATTATAAAGAAGGCAATGATAACTTATGAAATAACTGTAATTTTGAGTTCATGACTAATTTTGGCACGTGTAAGAATGTTTGAATGTTTTAACAAAAACATAATTTTAAGTTTGTAATTAATTTTGACATGATCATGATTTTAAATTTATAATTGATTTTAATATATAATAGGATGTTTGAATATATTTTTATAAAATCACAGTTTGACCTAATTTTTACTTATTATTTTCAACCTTACTTTTAAATTTTGCTTAAAATAAATATTATTGTTCAATTTTATAAATCAATTATATATCACAAAATTAATTATATTTAAAAGCAATCATATTAATTAATTTTTTATAATTAAATTTTTTTTTGGCAAATCTATCTAAATGGGTCCGGAGTATTCGAGTATATAATAATCGATTTCGGATCCACCAGGAGGTTAAAAGTACAATGCGGAAGGGTGGAAGAAACAAATTCAAACTCAAATTCCTATTGAAAGCAAACTTTTTGAGCTTGGGCTCGTCATTTTGGCGCGGATAGATAATTTGCGCTTGCAGTGCTGGTCTTTTATCTTTATCTTGACATTTGTCTCGCTACAAGTGGGAGCCTCGCTTTTATTGTACATGATGTAATTAATACGAAAATTAAGTTTGACTTAGGCGGACCGCATGTGAGGTTGGGCTGATGGACGCAGATTTTGTTTAAGGATCAGGAAGAAGGTCCCATTTTGGCCCAACTTCAGCCCTCCAATCATAACTGGGCCGAATCACTATGCGGGTCAGAACCATTAGAAATTTTGGATGAATGTGCAGGCCCAATCGCCACGTACCTTTGCCCCGGAAAATAAATAAAGTGATTTTATGGCTGAAAAAGACTATTCTGTGTGGCCTGAGCTTAGCATAATTAACGACGACCTTTGGAGGAAGAGAAACAGTCACGGGGCAGTATACAGTTATCATTTAGATTTGCAAAAGCAGGGGACGTTTCTGATAAGAAATGGTGGGTCCAATGCTCCACGCAAAAGTGCTTCTTCCGAAATGGAAAACTTCAACTGTGGCATAGAATCACAGTAGTGCAGCTTATGATATCTAGTTTGCTGTCTGGACGTATTAGTGAAATAAATGTAGATGATTACATGACATGTTTTTTAAAAATGTGCAAAAAAAAAATATTTTTATTCTTTAAAACGTATATCGTAATTTATTAATTAAATACGGCGAATTTATCCGTATTCATTCTCACTGGTTCATAGATTTGGAACACTTCCAAGGTCGTGTCTGTATCCCCAGTGGGACACGGCTATCATGATAACTTCAACGTCTAACAGTAAGTCAACCCAATCAAATAGCCTCCTAGGATACACCTCTCTAGCCCGTCCCTTAACTCTCATGGTTTAAAAAATGTCAAAAAAAGAAAGACTGAGATATTCCTGAAAATTTAGGTCATAAAATATGAAAATAATGAAGTGGCCTGCCAGTTCATTGATGATGATGGGACTGGGAAATGTGGAGTCATGATCAACCAAAGTTAAGATTTTTCTGTGATTTTCTTTATACGAAGGAGGCGTAAATGCGACGAGATTTTTTTCCATACAAACCGTATATAACACATGACAATTTCAGTATGCAAGTATCACGTATATCAAGGAAATTTATTTTTTAAAAATTAGCCTCTTTTTTAAGTTTTATCTTACCCACAAATGTTCATGTGTAAGTATTCTTCACATATTAACTTCAAGGAGAAAAATAAAAAGATTTTTTTAAACTACAGAATATCTCATATTTTACATCAACAATAACACGTAGAAAATATCTTTAGATAAGAGAAAGTAGTTAACAAGAGCATGTAGTGGGAATTATGTGGTGTCGGCAGGCACATGCTGAAACTCACATGTCATCACATCCGTCATGCTTTGCAAAGCAATGCCCCCCTCCTCCTCCCTCTTTATTTTTATTCTTCGTTTTCTTTCTTTTTTTTTTTTTGGCCTCTCCCCTTTTAGTTTTGCAGTAATCTGTTTTTTTAATATTTTTTATTGTTTTACGGATGCCCTATTAACCAGTTGTCTTCATCTGCAAGCACTTTTGTTTTCAGCATATTTTTTTTTTTTTTAATCAGGTCGTTATTTATTTAGTTAATCGGGTGAATGGGAGGTAAAGGACAAGGGAGAATAGTGGTTGGGTCGTATTTAATCGATTCCAAATGTAACGAGGAAGAGAAGACTGACAGGGTTATTATATTATAATATATTATATAACATAAAAGTGTCCGTCGCTGTCTCATCGCAATTGACTGGTTCCCTGTTATCGCCTTTGGTGTTAAACAAATGCTACTTCCTTCCCTGCCCAAAATATAAATATTTTTTAAATTTTAATTTAAAATAGAAATAATTTAGTATATTTAAAATTTTTTTCCCTCATTTTATCTTGTTAGGGATAAAATATAATTTTTATTTTAAACCCAACTATTTAAGTTAAAAAAGGAAATTTTGTGCCTATTAAAGAGAAAGCCACACAACTATGTAGGCTCTTCAACTCGACACATGTATTTTCAATAGTGTCTTTGAACGCTCCAAAATATATTTGCTCGGTGTAAAAATCTTGACCTTATATTATCTTTTACTTTGATCAGTGCAATTTTTTTTATCCTTCAATAAATTCGACACAATGACTCCAGCACATCACGCATACAATATAGAGTATTGAAGTTCTAGCAAAGCAGCAGTAAACGTGTTGGTGCCTTTTCTTTTAGTTTTTTTATCTCATTTTTATATTTTTTAATTATTATTAATATCATGTCTCCTCTCATCATATAAGTGTTACATTGTTTTTCATTTCTATTACTCCGTTCTGTTTTTCATTTCTATTACTCCGTTCCTTTTTATTTTTAAGTGTTTGTATTGAAAAAATTGTAATACAGAGCTGCAGGAACTCATCGTTTGATTTTAAAAGTTAGGAAAATCATACATTTTAAGGACACGGAGTGGAAAAAAAAAACAGAAACATACCTCTTGTATTTATTAACTTAAACATTTATGTAAATATGTTTTTTACTCATCATATAAAACATTGGTGATTGAGATTGAAAATAAAAAGAGAAAACAATGCATATCATTATGAAAATGAAAACCTTATTATTGATATTTAAATTTTTTTTCAAAAACTATTTATATTTGAAAACGAATGAAATTTTCGTTTAAACACACCAATGCTCTCAATTTTTGATCCACCTGCTGTCTGCCTCATATGTGTCTCCTTTTAAACCTTGTTTGGTTGGGGGCTCTCCCCTCCTCTCATTTGATTAGGGGGAGGGGAGCCCCTCCCCTTTTTCAGTTAAGAGAAGGAAAGAAAAAAATTTTAAAATTTTTCCTCTTCCTCTCCCAAAACCTCCCTTTTAAATTGAGAGGAGAGAGCTCCTTTTCCTCCCTCACTTCTCCTTTTATTTCCTTCCCTCCCCTTCCCCTAAACTAAATAGACCTTCAGAGGTATGAAAGCCATTCAGGACAAGGATAATCACGAGAGGGAACCGGACCTTCCATAGGATCGATGCCTTATATTAATATATTATGACAGTCTTCTAGAAGGTCTTCTCCCCATACAGATTACGGATCATGGAAAGAGAGCGAGAAGGAGAGAGAATGATATCGCAAAGATCTGGCCTCATTATTTTTTTTTTTTTTTATGAGAGACCCCGTCATGGAAAGGATAAGTTCACCGCTCCTAATGGGTCATTACTCGAAAAGCAACAACGGTTAGGTGGGGCAAGATAATCCGTGTCTCCTCAGCTCCTATACGCGAATCATGAGCCCAGCAATAATGGAGGCGTTCCTCACTATCACCTCAACGCCATTCCCATTCACAGATCATCAAATTATTCATCTCTTCGTCGTTTAAATAAAAACATTAAAATAAAGTAGAGAAAGAGAGAGCCTGCCTTAAATTGTCGATCATACTCAGTTGTCTGCTAGTGATTGGAAGGCTTCGATTACATTGATAAAGTAGGCATCTCGCTTCAATTACATTTGAAATTAAAGGACGAATAATTTAAGATAAAGAAGTACCAGTACCTGTAGCTAGCGACCAACACACTTGCATTGAAATCATGCTGAGTGAGGATAAATTACGGAATCTCTCGTGCACACTCACATGCAATTAAGAGCTGAAAAGGAGGGCGTATTTTAAAAAAAAATAAAAAAAAAGGTACGCAGATTGTCCGCATAAAAAAGGAGGAGCAAAATTTTCCTGAACTGAGCAACTATTTAGCAGGGGAATGATAGAGGATAGTAAGAGCTGAGACGATTGACCCGGTGGACAGAGGCACATGATATAATAATAAATAAGGGATACGTGGCGTGGACCTGTGCCTATGGTCAAATCTGGGCGGTGGGACCCCTGGTGAGTCGGGGCTTGTAAGGGATGATGCTGACGTTTCGCGACAGGCCAAACTAGTTTGTATGTTGCGCCTTTGGATTTATGCAACCCGGGCCCCCCATCTCTCTCTCGAGCTCCAGAAACGTATCGCAGAAGCAACCTCAGTCAACACTATTCCCCTTCATTCACTATTCACTATTTGAAATGTTTCACTGCTCGTATTTTGATTTGATACATGACCAAGGGCGTTAGACCAGAAAGAGTAAAAGGGGAACGCGCTGTAGTTAAGTCAACTAATTATATGGAAACAAATCCCTCAGAATAAGGAGGAATAAAACTAATGATTAATTAATTAATTAATTGCAAGGTCCGTGGTGTACTAAAATGAGAGGAAACGCGGCATCAATCATGTGGACTGTAGCACAACCCGCTTTGGTTGCCGAGATTCTAAAAACGCGTAAGATCTTGTTTCTTTTCGGTGGCCCAGGCGATATGGTTGGCCACTTGTTCTCCACCGCAATTCATTTTTATTCAATTAATTCATTTTTATTCAGCTAATTTTACCAGTGTCCCCAACTTCCATCATTCATCTTTATAATATTAAAAAGATGTATGTACTTAAACTATTGATTTTCAATTAAACTAATATACGTGTCATTTATATATTATTTGTTAATAAATTTTTATTAGAGAGAAATAACAACCAAAAACCTCAATACCAAATTAATATTAATCTAAGTATAAATTGATTTAAAAATTATAATGCAGTCCTTTAATCTTTTACTGATGTTGATATTGATATTGACATTTTTATTCAATGAATATTTGATTTAGGTGGCTACGGGAGGTTTTAATCCTATGACCCCCTAGCCATCTAAAAAGTAGCCACCAAACTCTTTAATTATATATACAAATATATATATATATATATATATATCTGTGTGGTAAACTAAGTTTCTATCTACTTTCATGTTATAATGTAATAGTATGTTGTTAATTCATAAACTGTACTTATTATTTTACTAGCATTACTTGTTAATCTGACATGAACAATTATAAATTAAAAGTTTTAAAACTTTATACATTTTATTTGTTAAATGTCTGAATGTATTGTTATTAATTACTGATAGGTTATTATTAAAATTCAAATGGATACTTGTTAAAAAAATGAATAACGCGTACAATTGAGTTTATCTTATCAATTTTTTTAATTTATTAAAATTTGAATATATTATTGTTAATTTTGAATGAATTATTGTTAAAACTTAAATGTATACTTGTTGATGAAGGACTAACACTTATACAATTAAGCTTATTTTATCCATTATTCTAATTTATCAAGATTTTGTACTTGTCAGCGAAAGACTAACACGTACAATTATACTTATCATGTCCGTTTTTTATCTTGTTAAGGCTCGAATAAACAGTTGTTAATTTAAAATAAGTTATTGTTAAAACCCAAATGAATACTTGTTGAAAAAAGACTAACACGCACAGTTAAGCTCATCATATCTGTTTTTATAACTCATTGAAGCTTGAATATATCGTTGTTAATTTAGAATTATTTGTTATTAAAATCTAAATAGATACCTATTGATAAAAGACCAACACGTACAATCAAGCCCATTGTATCTGTATTTCTAACTTGTTATAACCATGATAGACCAATGCTAATTTGGAATGGCTTGTTGTTAAAAATTAAATAGATATTTGCTGACAAAAGATTAACACATACAATTATACTTATCCTATGAAATTCCATTTGAGCCTTAATAAGCTAAAAAGACATATAAAGCGAGCATAATTGTATATGTCAGTCTTTCATCAATATGTATACATTTAAGTTTTAGCAACAATTTATTTTAAATTAACAACAGTCCATTTGGGCCTCAACATGTTAGAAAAATGGATAAAATAGGTTTAATTATACATGTTAGTCTTTCACCAATAAGTATCCATTTGAGTTTCAATAATATTCATTATAAATTAATAATGTTTCTTTCAAGATTTAATAAGTTTAAAAAATAGAATTTTAACAACAACTTGATCTAAATTAATAATAGCCCATTTTGGCCTTAACAGTTTAGAAAAACATATAGGATGAACTTAATTTTATAAGAGTTAGTCTTTTATCAATAAATATCTGTTTGAATTTTGACAACAATTCATTAGTTACTAACAGCAATACATTAAAACTTTTAACAAGTAAAATGTATGAAGTTTTAAAACTCACACTTTATTATTATCCACATCGAATTAACAAGTAATATTAATAAAATAACAAGTGCAGTTAATGAATTAACAACACACCATTATATTATAATATATAAGTGGTTATAAGCTTGGTTTACTACTATGTTATTTTTGCCATATATGATTAGAGGTTGAGATCAAATCCTCCCTTGATCACTTAAACTAAATATTTATTAAAATAAATGTCACCAGCATTAGAACTCTAATGGCTTGATTACAATCTTGTAGCTGGCATTGACAATAGTGAGGAGGTGGGTTTTTTTTTGTCTTCTTACTTAAAGGGCAATTTAGTATTAGATTGTATTGTAATTTTAAAGCCAATTTCTCATTGACTAATAGTATTAATTTACTATTGAGGTCATTGTTTTTTATTTTTCTTTTTATTATTAATATTAGTATCACATTTTAAATTTATTTGTTTTGTAATTGCTTTGTGATTTTTTTGCATTTGCAATGTCCATCTCTCACGCTTCATTTATTGAAAAATACAAAATATTTTTAATTGATACGTTCTTTAATAAGTTAGTTAATTATTTTTAAACTTACATCGTCTTTTCATATTTACTTCTATTTAATAAGATATCCAACTTAAAAGTAAGGAGCTGAGTGGTTTATTTATTAAAAATATTTGTAGAAAAACATCAATTACACAATAAAAACTAAAAATGCTTTATTATAACAAAATGTTATATACCAATAAACATCATTAAATATACTCAATAGTCTTATATTTTTGAAATAAAAATATAATTTTTTAAAAATATTGATCATTTAATATATTAAAAAAAGAAGGGACATAAATTAGCGCATGGAGAGAGAGAGAGAAATGCTAATATTAGAATTAATGTATTTAATAAAACCTTAATTTATCTTAAGTGTCTTATATTTTGGGACGAATAAATTCCTTTAAAAGTGCCGTAAAATCTGGGATGGTGGGAATATTTTTTAACATCTAACCTAAAAAAATATCTTATATTTTTAAGAGATGGAGTATTACTTGGTACTTAATATGCTTCTTCCTATTGTCTATATTCGTGAGATAAAACTGTCTAAATCTCACATACCAGTATTGACTAAATTAAACTAATTCGTGCATTAAACTTGTTTATGTTTTTCTAACTTTGCTATTATCTAATGCCTACTCTATTTGCTAACAGGAAAGTGCATGATTTATAGCAAGTCGTTTCACACACTTAATAGGGACACGGGAAAAAAATTTAAAATACTCCTCATCTGTCATGACTTGTTTATAAATAAATAAAATAAATCGCCCTCTAAAATTTTGTCTTATACATAGAAACAGGGACTAGGAAATTTCCTACCTTTCAAACAATGTTAATCATGCGTCTCGATTCTTTAATCACGGAAGCATGAAGCATTCCACCTCTTCTGGTAAGTTACTACATGTCGATCAAGTTGCCAAGAATTGTTTTCTCGGTCCGTTTATTTTGATTATAGTCGATCAGAGGACTTGAATTTAAATCATAATCGATACCCCACGCCTCTGCCCCTTGAGTTAATCTCAGTGGCTTTTATTGGTTCATTTCGAATCTCTGGGGTCAGACAGCGGGGGAAATATTTAGCTTGCTGTTCGGAAATTACTTTTACTGTAAACAAACAACCCAAAATATTTTAGAAAATCATGCTGCTTGTCCGGCTCTTCCAATGTTTTAGATAAGGAAGGAGGTTTAACGCTTCAATAGAGTCTCTGTGAAATGTGAATGCAAACCTTGTGCGCGCAGTGCTCAACGCGGACAGGCTGAGCCGACACTGAGCTTGCGTACACGTGCGCGCCATTGAATAGCGTCCCCGCTCAACGATGGCGCCTCAAGAACTGAGAAATTTGACAGGCCCCATGCCCGTTGCCTTTTTCCACGTTTTTTTATCTCCATAATTTAGTTAATTGATTTAATCTAATATTGTGCTCTCTTTCCCCCGTTTTTTTTTTTGGTTGAATAAAACATTATTCTCTAGATCTTCTAATCACTCACCACCTTATAACGACAAGGTGGGCTTGATCAAAATGTAAAGCTTTTAAAGATTTAAACACGGATCACATTATAAAATTCATCCTTAATTCAATGCTTCAAATTAAAATATTTTCAATTATCCACAAAGGTATAATAAATATTAATAAATATGCATTGAACCTCTGAAATACCGTATAAGTGTGTAAAAAAAAAAACATCTGTCACAGTTTATAAGATAATTTAGATAAAATTATGTACATCAATAAAATTTATTAAATACACTATATAATATTATTTATTAAAAAATAAAAATAATTTTTTTAAAATATCCATCATTTAAAATAAACTTATTTGTGAAACATAAAAGAAAGATAGAAAAAATATAATAAAAAGAAAGAATAATATTAAAAAAATATTTAATAAAATTATATTTTTATCGAATTAACTTGTATTTTGAGACACTCAATCACCTGTTCAAGACTTAAATTACTTTTTTAGTTTTATTTATAAATTAATAGGGGTAATCCTCAAATCAAAATGAAGTCCACTGCATCAATCCACAGCAAAATTTCCCATCCATTTACCGCAATTAATGCTATCCGCGTTTTGGTGAGTTCAGGTTAACGTAAAGTATTAACAAAAATGGTTAACGTAAAGTTGTCTTTCTAACAACTTGTTTCTTTCGTTGGCTTTAATTTCGAAACTACAACACTCTATGTGGATGAATGAGAAGTTTATCCGATGTTGAATAACCTGATATTGAAAACATGGAGAGAAACAACGAGTTTGATTTGATAGCAGCCGCGGCACATAGAAGAGCGAAGCAGAATGAAACAACATGCATGGGGGTCCCATGGTGTGTTGTGAAACGGAAGCAGCCGGGGACGAAAAAGAGATACGCATGGGCATGTGTCGTCAGGTTCCACGTCCTCCAAAACCAGCCTTCGCCCACCACACCCCCTATTCCTTGTCCCAAATTCCCTCTTTCATCCCGAAACAATGCAGCTTGGAATATGTTGAAAAGGGTTTCCACTGTGTGATTGATTATACACCCTAAAATGAATTCCACGTCAAATTTAAAAGACACTGATTGATTATATTTACTGGAAAAAGAAGGGAGCAGAATAATATTCAACCATGCCTCGAGGTGCCATGTACATGTAGTTGTTGTGTACACGAAAATTATGCCATCGTGCGCCTCGTGGCTCTCTTGAAACCACACGTGCATCAAGTCATCGGTTTTCCCAGTTTCCTCCTCCTCCTCCTCGCTCGCGCGCTCACAGCATAATTTGCCCAAAGACCTCCCACGTATCTACCTCTCTTGTTTCCCTTCATCCTTTTCCAATTCCATCTGCGATCTCTCTTTCTGTCATGCTCGTGTGTGAAAATGAAACTCGTGGTGGGGCTTTTGGTTTACCAGAAAAAGAAAAAGCGGGCTTTGGTTAAAGGGTACAAAGCGATACTGATGGCCCTGGTTTCGAATCTTTTATTCACTGCTTCGGATATGGTCGGTTTTCCAACTAAAAGCCTATATCCATTCTTCGTAGCATTGAACTCGGACTTCGCTTCCAATATTCTCGTACTTATGCATATGGGACCTCATCATCTCTCCTTTTCTCGTGAACCCTCGTTTGGTGTAATTCCCAGTTTTACCCAAAAAGAATCACTCCTTCATCATGCTCTCTGTTCTCTTTAATTAAAATGGATCGTCACTCACTCCGGGGCGGTGGGCCCTTGCAAGGACGGAGTCCACAATTTGATTATTTCATCATGTTAAAACGAATTTTCCCTATAGGCCGGTGTAACTCGCACGCCTCTCGCCCCCCCCCCCCCCCAACTTATTCGGGCTTGTTCTGATGCGTAAGGCCAGCTTGAGCGCATACTAAAAGATCACATATATGCGCGCTGAAAATGTTACGCTGAGAGAGAAAAGACGGAAAACGCAAATTCTGAAAAAGTAACCAGATTTTTTTTTTTTAAAAAAGGTGCTAAATCGACTTGCTCGTTCACATGCGCACGGGGGAAGACAATCATAATGGGAATGATCATGAGATTGTATAATGTAATAAATATATTCTAAAACTTTTTTTTATCTTTAAATATAAAAGATTCTTAACATATTTTTTTTAATGAATGAATCATTATATCTTTACTAATTAAAAAAATATTTTTATTAATTTACTTAAAAAATTTATTTTTTATTTATAATAATTAAAAATAAAATTATAAATTTATTATAAATTTAATTAGATAATTAATTTTTATTAATTTATATAATTCGATTAAAAATAATTCTTGTACAAGGGACGGGTAGAATTTCATTATATAACGCCATTTGAAACCAAAACGGGGAGTGTCTGGCGGAGACCCGTTCACACAGCGCTCCCCGAAACTGGTTAAGCGGTCAAACTCTCGTATGAAAGCGTCGACCAGAGAGGCAGATATGGGAACATGGCACGACACCCTCATGCATTGAATGCCACCGGCTCAGTGTTGTCCGTACCCCCGATGACCTCCGATTACCGGTCAAATCTTGTGCTTGCTTCCTAAGCCTCCTTTCCATTAGCACATACTGCCTCCTTTCCACGCCTTTCGCCTTCTTGTGTCCCCGAAAAAATCACATTCACACCCGCACACGCTCTCTCTCTCTTGCTCGCTCAATCTCCCCTTTTTCTCTCTCTATAAACCAGATCAACCCTACCCTACTTCACCTCTAACTCTTTGACAGTGCGAAATGGAGAAGTTGAGTCTGTGATTTATCGGGCTGACAGCTTAGTGAGGTGGCTATACGATCGAGTAGATGGAGAAGGAGATGGGTTTGACGACGGAAGATGCGAAGGGATCCTCTTCATTGTCGGGTTACAACGGTTATCCATTATCGAATGCTTCTGAATTCTCTGAAGTGGAAAAGAGCTCTCTTGGGTTTATGGAGTTGCTGGGTCTCCAAGACTATAGTCCTCTGCTTCATTTGCCGTCACCGCAGCATGTGTCAACTATCGACCCCTCTGCTCTGAAAGATCTGTCTGATACGGCCAAAGAGTGTTCCGAGGTCTCCAATCAGCAACCTGCGACCCCCAACTCTTCGTCGATCTCGTCGGCGTCCAGTGGGGCCGTGACTGTCAATGACGAACACAGTAGAACTGCAGACCAAGCTGAAGAGCACTCCAAGACCAAGAAACAGTGGGTTCTCTACCATCTTACTTTTTCACTTCCGTCTTTTATTTTGTTTTGTTTTTTTTTTTGTTTTTGGTGCCGGAACCCATTTTGCGATACGAACAACTCTCGATATGAGTTGTTAGTGGTCTATACTCTTATTTTGGTATTTTCGCCTAATTTCTTTTTCTTTTTGAATTTGAGGTCCAGTTCAGGTGTTTTTCCGTGACTTTAATCCCATTAGGAGTCATGGTTCATGGGAAAATATAATTTTGGTTGTTTTAGTTTCAAGCACTTGTATTGGTTTGTTGTTTACCATTGATGGTGGCAGAGAACATTTTTCTCAATCTGATTAGGAAATGAGAAGGGTGCTTTTTTTGATGATATACGATTTTAGCTAACGACGATTCTTAAATGTTGTGGGGTGTGGTTTTTGATTGGGCTCAGATTGAAAGCCAAGAAGACAAATCAGAAGAGACAGAGAGAGCCGAGATTCGCGTTCATGACGAAGAGCGAGGTGGATCATCTGGAAGATGGGTACAGATGGAGAAAGTACGGTCAAAAAGCTGTGAAAAACAGCCCCTTTCCAAGGTAACTCTTATCTTATTCTGAATCCACCTGCTGTGCAATCATATGCTTCCTTCCTGGTTTGACTTTACGAGGATAGGATTTATTTTAAACGAGAAAACTATAAGTGGTCTTGTCGATATATAATATTGCAGGAGCTATTATCGTTGCACCAGCGCTTCATGTAATGTGAAGAAACGAGTTGAGCGATCTTTCAGCGATCCAAGCATTGTAGTAACAACTTATGAAGGTCAACACACCCATCCAAGCCCAGTTATGCCTCGCTCGAACATCGTCGGAGTGGAAGCTTCACTTCCGGCTGGTGTCTCCGCCGGTTATTGTGCCACTTCCTTCGGTTCGCTGATGGCAGGAAACCTACTATCCCAGTATCATCACCCTCAGCAACGACAACTTCTCAATAATAATACATTATCGTCCTGGAGCTTCCCCATCAATAGCAATGCTGATTTCACTTCAAAGAACGCTGCATTAGCTTTTGCTGAGGACGGAAAATTTTGTAATTCTGGAGCCACTGCAACTTTTCTGAGAGACCACGGACTTCTTGAAGATATTGTTCCTTCACATATGTTGAAAGAAGAGTAGAAGATTGTACTGCTTGTAGATGCAATTTCTTTTTGCTGACTTTGGTAGCTAGGAGACTTGTAGATGAGAATATCATCGCCGGCGATCCATCATACTTTGTAAGATACCTTTTCATTTCTTTTTGCACATATTAATAGCTCAATGTGGGGACTGCCTAGCTCGTTTCAATTTCCATTGAGTTAGCCCTGCTGGGTCTGCCTCTGGTCTGCCTCATTATGTATTGTACATGAATTATTTTAGTTTGATCTGAGCACAGCTTTCGTTGGCGTGTTCAGCGTCGACGGAGTGAACGGGGGGAAAAGTGAATAAAACCGCCCTCATCCGATCTTCTGAAGTGAACACATGTATTGATTTCACAGAGGCACAATGCAGGAGGTTTAATTCAGTCTCGCTTTCCCCGCGGGAACAATTGTTATGGGAACTTTCTGGTTTTCCCTATTCCGGCATACACTGATATCATTCTCGGAGAATGTTTTTAATTCGCAGGGTCTTGGGGTGAAAACTGAAACCCCGATAAGGGCATGAGTATAAATAGGAAGAGCAGTTCAACCACTTTTAAGTTTCTTGTAATGCCGTACGTCTTCTCATATTTCACGCTACCCAATACATATACGGATTGAATTCACTGAACAATGCTGAGACTGGCAAGTAGGAGGCAATTTATCTGACAAAGTAGAGAGTGAAAAAAAAAAAAAAAGAGGAGCAGGAGGAGGAAACTCCACTTAGCCAAGGCTTTCAACATTATATGAAGGGATAGAAAACCTTGATGTGGACACCTCTTCGCTTATTTTATTATTCTCTCTCGAGTTGCGGTTCTATTTGATAGTAAAAGACTCTGATCGATCGTCAAGGAGACCACAAAGGAAGGCTCGTCGTTAAGAGAATATATCGGCGCGCTGCATTGGTAGATCACCAGACCCCTGAAAGTTTTAGTGCATAGTACGTTACGCACTAGCCGTCGTATTCCTGGTAGACGCTTTTTGCACTAGCAGCAGTATGCATTGCATCGAATTAAAATTGTTGGGTATAAAGCAAGTAATAGTATCCTCCGCTTGAACTAATCAGCATCCCCGGTGGATGCCAAAGCGTGTTAGAAATAGAATGAGTAGCCTTCACCTCTCGTTCTCTTAGCCTCTAAGATGAAACAATCAATGCCATAGCAATCTACTCTCCCCATTAACCAAGCCACGTATCGTGCTTTGAACAAACAAAATAAATTTTAGCCTTCAGGATTTTGGCTTCCCCGCATAATCCATGAGAGAACCAAACAAATCAACAAAATTTTGAAAATGAAATCCTAGTTAGTTAGCATTTTGCTCGCCCCTTTTCTTTGGGTTCGCCTTCTTTATAATGTATCTTGATTTCAGTTGAAAACGTCATTTACTTGTTTGAATAACAAGATAAATTTTTATACCTGCAACGATTCCAAAAAATATAAGTACGCTGAAAGGATAGCAATTCCAGAAGGAAAATAACATATCTGGAGACAGAAAAGTGCTCAGCACCAACCCCATATATAGTGTTAGACATCAAATACTATCTAAGAAAGTTGACACTTGAAGACCTATAAAAATATCGATCATATTTTAAGGACCATGGATTTTTAAAGTTCTAAATTTTTCTACAGCCATTTGAGGTGCAAAATAGGAACAATTTATACAAAAATGCATGTATAATTGAAACACATTTAGTTTGGATGTACTCGGACGGAGAATTGATGTTGAATCAGGGTTCCTTGACCGGGGCAGCCGGTGAGTGTTGTGGCTGTCGCACGACCGGAATTTGCTGGTGCCTTTTGGTGCGGAATCCGGAGGCGTGAAGGACTTTAATGAATTTACAGTAAATAAACACAGCAGGCATTAAATACAAGTGGATTAACGGCAAAATATTTGCTGGATCCAAATGAACTGCAGCGTCCAATGGGCCGGCCTACCTTTGTGACAGGTTGGGCCATATAACGATAGTGTCATAACTCTTATGAAACTAAAATACAATGAATGAATTTGGAGGGTTGTGGACCTTGGGTCTTGGATGTGCGAAGGGAAATCGGGCAAGTGCCGTTTGCTTCGGGTCGGAACCACGGGCCTCTCTTTTGCAAATGACTGGGGATAGCGTTGCTTGGGCATATTATTGATTCATGGTAATTGATATGGCGTTATGTTATTTTCTTATCCAGAAATGGAAAGTTTTCACGTGTGAACTGTATTTGTTGGCATTGCGAAACGCTTGTTGCTGGATAGGAGGTGGGTTAGATAAATAAGAGCCGGTTTGTTTTAGTTTTTCTCTCTTCGTGAAAAAAAAAAGAATCTTTTTTCTTAAAGAGAGTCATCTTAAAAATGTTTTCCAGTGAAGAAAACGCATAACGTTATAGTATTTTCGATATTAAAATTTTGCATATTTTAAAATTTTGCATAAAAATGTTCTCCGTTTCAAATGCTCTCCCAGCCCCAACAGTTAGTTAATTTAATTTAACATTTTTGATTGAAAACAATGCAAACTAGTGGCACTTCTAGTATAATAGCAATTACTACTGAGGGAAAATCGCAAGATTTATAGTTTGGCTCTGGCCTCGTTTTTAATTGAAAAGGAAAAAAGAAAAACAAGATTTATAGTGTAGGAACATTGTGCAGTTTTTGCAATCAAGCAGTATAGTATATCTAGAATTTATTTTCGTTAACGAAATAACATCTATTTCACTAGTACACTTAAAAAAATTGGGTGGTGTCCATTTTTTTTAATAACGTTTAAAAGGTTAAAACAAAACAATGACATTTAAATCTCAAACTTAATTTATCAACAATTAATTTTTTAATTAAAAATACTTGCATGTACCAATTTAAATAATCATGAATACGAAAATTTCAGGTGCAAATAAAATATTTAAATCCTATGTTGGCAAAAATATATAAATCTCATACTTCCTCCATTAAAAAAATGTCTAAGTTTGATGCTAAAAAAATATAAGGTACTTTTAGTTTTTTGAAATGTAATTATTCTTTTTTTTTTAAAAGTATCTCTATTGATAGTGATTTTATATTTATTATAGGGTATTTAATAAGGATAAATATAAAAAAATAGGGTTAATTTAAAAGTAGGTAACCACTTTATTGAGAGGTGAGATTCAATTAAAAATGTCTTATATTTTTTAATGAAGGGAGTATATTTCAATTATTATCATCTAAATAACCATATAAACAAATCAAAGTTACTGTTTATAATGTATTAAGATAATGAAATTTTTGGCTTTCAATCTCAATTATAAATTTTTCTCTTCAAATTTTATTTTTAGTAATCAAGTTTTCAAAACTAAATTTCGAATATTGATAGTTAATATCATTATCACTGGTCTGACGGAAAAGTAACGCAATTGATTAAAAAAAAAAAAGTTGATACTGTATATGAGAAATGTTTGGATGGACTATGCATCATGTCATGCATACTCTATTTAATAAAATTAAACCAATTCAATTAAATAAAATATTATTCATTTCATTAAAAAATATAAAGTATTTTTTGAAGGGTTGAATGTTTAAAAATGTAAGATATTTTTAATATTTCGAGGTATAATCATTACCTTTTTTTTAAAAGTGTCCTTATTGACAATAACTTTATATTTATTAAACCAATTCAATTAAATAAAATATTATTCATTTTATTAAAAAATATAAGATATTTTTTTGAAGGATTGAATGTTTAAAAATGTAAGGTATTTTTAATTTTTTGAGGTGTAATTATTGTTTTTTTTTTCAAAAGTGTCCTTATTGACAATGACTTTATATTTATTATAGGGTGTTCAATAGGGGTAAATATGAAAAGATTAGATTAGTTGAAAAGTAGATAATTGCTTTATTGAAAGATGAAATTTGATTAAAAATATCTTATATTTTTTAATGAAGGGAATATATTATTATTATTATTATTATTATTATTATTATTATTATTATAATAGATTGCCCTTTGATTTTCTGTCTTTTCTTTTTTCTTATCATTATTAATGACATAATTAATTTATATTTATAATCATTTGAATATTATGTTTGTATTGAACGATTCATGCAAGAATTTTTTTCATTGTATATTTAGCAAAAGTATTCTTGAGCGGAACTCGTATGAATAATAAAACAACAAAGAATGCGCAGTTGAAGGAGAAATGATATATCATTATTCATAATCTATTCAATAAAATTACACTAATTCAATTAAATAAAATATTATATATCACTATTTTTAATGATTTTATTTTCATAACAAAATATTTATTTAATTTATTATTTTTTCATTATAATATCATTAATGTTATATCAGAATTAATTTATATTTAATATCATAAAAGTTTTATGTTTTTATTGTAAGCGTTGTAGATGGCGTCGTATTCTGGTCCAGAATTTCTTTCGTTCTAAGATGGAGTGTGTTTTGGTCTGAAGTTTAGGACGGAGTTGACGAGAAAGAAAGTGGGGTCATTTGATAGGTTTTTTTGTTTATGTTTAATTTTAAGGTTTAGCTGGCGTAATGAAAATTACAAAATGATGCAGTTTCGTTTTTGTTTGGTGAAGGGGGCAAATCCACGGGCCTGTCTAGATAACCCTCGGACAGGCAACCCTAGCTGGAAAATGCACACCTGGATCACATGGCCTATCTTCTTCGGCGCTCTGCCGTGCTGGGAGATCGTCGTCTCTGATCTCTATAACCGTAAGCTGTCGTCTCTCCCATCATGACCTGATTGTATTGCTGTTACAACTCTATACTGCCCCTATTTCAGATTCTTCCTTGCCACTTGTGTTTTGCTTTCTACTTCTATTCATGCTTTTCCCTCATTTTTTCGGGGTCTCAGCTGATTAAACTGGTAGCATCTTTATTTTAAAATGTTTTTGTTTCCCGTATCCATTATTTTCGAAGTTCTATTTGTTGCAGATTTTTTTTTGGCAGGGGGAGGGGGTTTGAAACATGATACCTGCATATATTTTATTATTCCACATTCATTGGTTTTTTTCGAAGATACTATTCATTGACCATGAATTATCCACGCTTATTCTGTGATTTTTATAGTTTATGCACTGTGTTGTACTGATATGCTGGGATTTATATATCCTAAGCTCAGCGATATTGTAGTTTTCTGCTGTCTTGTTCTGCTAAATTCATTCATTTTCATTTTAGATTCTTATGCCTGGAAGAAAAGCTTGCAAACGATACATAGTTGAAATAATTACTGTTCATAATATTCTCCATTTTTTATCTCATTTTATGGATTTTAGTAATGTTACTTCATGCAGCGACAGAGAAAGAGTTCCAACTTCTAGTCCTCCGAGTATTGTGCTAACACCCCACACTCCCTCTCTTCCTTGTATCTGGACTCCATTGCCTACCCTGCTTCTTCCTCAGCGATCAAACCCTACTCAAGCTTCTTTTGACTCCGTCATTTCACTGCCTCACCCTTTACTCATATACATTTGTCGTGATTTAAAAGATAAGCCTCTCGATGGCCTCAACACCACCACAATGTTCAATTACTGCAGCAAAACCATACCAAAACCACCCATATCCTCAGAACCACAAGCGCAACCTCAGAAACCAACGCCATGACCAGCACCAAAACAATCGATATTGGGCCCAAAACAAAGTCTTTCCCACAAAACCTTCTCATTTACCTCGCAATGCATCAAAACCAAGCACCATCCCTTGCCCAGTCCCCCAAAACCCGAGCTTTTCATCGTTCTGCCCTCTTCCTTCCCCAAAATCTGAACTTGCTGTAGACTTCTCTGGTCGACGGTCTACCCGGTTTGTCTCCAAAATGCACCTTGGACGACCTAAATCTGGTTTTACCTGCCCCCACACCTCCATAGCTGAGGAGGTCCTGCTGCATCTCATGCAATGCAGTAATGAAGTTGAGGCTCTTGAAGATATATTGGTTAATTTTGAACATAAGTTATGTGGGTGTGATGATTATGCATATTTAATTCGTGAACTTGGGAATAGAGGTGAATGCTGGAAAGCAAATATGTGTTTTGAATTTGCAGTGAGAACGGAGAAAAGAAAGTATGAACAGGGTAGACTGACTAGCACGATGATCAGTACCCTTGGTAGGTTAGGGAAGGTTGATCTTGCAAAGAGGGTATTTGAAATGGCAAAGGATAAAGGGTACGGAAACACAGTTTATGCTTTTTCTGCCATCATTAGCGCATATGGGCGTAATGGTCACTACAATGAGGCAAGACGGATCTTTGAGTCAATGAAACAATCTGGTCTAAAACCAAATTTGGTCACGTATAATGCTGTGATTGATGCTTGTGGGAAAGGGGGTGTGGAATTTAAGAGAGTGGTGGAGATCTTTGATGAAATGCTTAAAAATGGTGTTCAACCTGATCGAATTACTTATAATTCACTTCTTGCGGTTTGCAGTAGAAGCGGGTTGTGGGAGGCAGCTCGAAACTTATTCAGTGAGATGGTTGACAGAGGGGTTGACCAGGATATTTTCACTTACAATACGTTTCTGGATGCACTGTGCAAAGGTGGACAGATGGATATGGCCATTCAGGTCATGGCTGAGATGCCTGCAAAGAAAGTTTTTCCCAATGTGGTGACTTATAGTACTATAGTTGATGGTTATGCCAAGGCTGGTAGATTAGAAGAGGCACTGAATTTTTTCAATGAAATGAAATTTCTGTCAATTGGTCTTGATAGGGTCTCGTATAATACACTGCTTTCAATTTATGCAAAGCTTGGCAGGTTTGAGGAGGCCATGGACATATGCAAGGAGATGGAGAGTTGTGGGATAAAGAAGGATGTTGTGACTTACAATTCACTTTTGGGTGGTTATGGCAAGCAAGGGAAGTATGATGAAGTTCAGAGAGTATTTAAAGAGATGAAAGCAGAAAACGTACGTCCAAATGTTTTAACTTATTCAACACTGATTGATGTGTACTCAAAAGGTGGAATGTATAAGGAGGCAATGGAGGTTTTTAGAGAGTTCAGGAAGGCAGGATTGAAGGCTGATGTTGTCCTTTATAGTGCATTAATTGACGCTCTTTGCAAGAATGGGTTAGTTAAATCTGCTGTGATGTTGCTAGATGAGATGACAAAGGAAGGAATCAAGCCCAATGTTGTCACTTACAACTCCATAATTGATGCCTTTGGTCGGTCTGCAGCTGTGGAATGTGCTTTTGATGGCTTTGCTCAATCTAGTGATCATCAACTTGAAACTTCATCTTCAAGGCTTATTGAGGGTTCTGTTCAAGATGAGGTGGAAGTTAAGGAGGACAGCACAATCTTTAAGATGTTTGGGCAGCTTGCTGCTGAAACATCAGGCCTTGCACATAAAGATGGAGGGAGCAAACAAGACATTTCCTACATATTAGGGGTTTTTCAGAAAATGCATGAGCTGGAAATTAAACCAAATGTTGTCACATTCTCTGCCATTTTGAATGCTTGCAGGTATATAACAAATCAGTCTTTCTGCTTAATTCTCTTTTATGCCGCTTATGTAGTTACTTGTCATTAGGGCTCATAAAATTCATGGCCATTGAGCAGAAGGCCCTATCAAACCTTGGGAATTTCTTATCTTGTCAAGTTGCGTACGTATAAGCAGAAGCCTTTTTAACTGGTCATCTGTTCACGACCAAATTGTATAATGGAAGGGACTTCTTCATCTTCTTTTTTTTCTAAGCATTCTAATGAAAGTGTTCCTTCACTCAGTTGAACCCAATCACCACTTTGAATTTTTGTCACCTGCATGATGACTCCATTATTTTTTGGAAATTTCTGTTTAATGCATAAATATCTTCTGTATTTTTTGTCTACTCTAGTATAAATTAATTTAAATCAGAACTTCAACAATAGATTTTTTTTTTTTTTTTTACACGCACAGCCTTCCAAATGAAATATCTGGATCTGCCACAACTTGTCACTATAGAATGAAAGTATAAACTGTATGTGCAAGGGAAAGCTCAAAACCTTCCTGACTCTCTAGATTACTCAGAACCAGTAATAGTTGTTGAAGCATATGAGCACATTTTGTTCTTGTATTTAGTCTTAATTTCAGTTGTATGTCACTGTTATGGTTGTGTTTTGTCTTTTTCAAAAATGTATGATGCTTTTTGGTTGGAGACGTGATATGTAAAGCATGACATGCTTACTTTGGCTCGTACAAGTTTAGGCTTTTAAAACAAATAGAATTTGACAATAACTCCAGTCCTCCAATCTATTTCCTGCTCAAGGTCTGCTTGTTTCATTTCCTTATTACTGCCTGTCTCCTGATGTTATTTGGGTAATATGTACTTGTATGTTCATTTTGCCAAGTGTATAATTTGGTCCTTGGATGCAGCCGGTGCAATTCATTTGAAGATGCTTCAATGTTATTGGAGGAGCTCCGCCTATTTGATAACCAGGTTTACGGTGTGGCCCATGGACTACTAATGGGTTACAGGGAAAACATTTGGGTTCAGGCTCAATCACTGTTTGATGAAGTCAAGCATATGGATTCTTCAACAGCATCTGCCTTTTATAATGCCCTTACTGACATGCTTTGGCACTTTGGTCAGGTAAAATTGATTGATTACGAATGCATTTTGGCATCTGGAAATGCAGTAATTTGCAACAACTTGGTTTTACAAATGTCTTAGCAGAGGTATTATCAAGGTATTAAAAAGACTGGACTAGCCATTGAATTAGCGTCTCAACCAGTTTAATGAATGATTTTGTCTTAATACTTTGTTTCAGTGAAACCATAAGAAATGCACACACACACAGATATGTAAGTAGACGAGCAGAACTGGTCAACCGCTAGTTTAACCGATTTTGACTAGTTCGAGGTTGGGTTAACTTGTTTTTTTTTTCCTTTCGTTTGCCCTTTAGTTTCGACGGGCCCTGGCACTGGTTTGTTTTTTTCTTGGTTGAATTGATCAGTTTAATGTAGTTCTTTAAACGTTGGGTGTCTATACAGCTCATTTTTGCTTGATTGACTTTCCCATTGATGTTTTTCTATGAAATTGGTGTCAGAAACGAGGAGCCCAGCTGGTTGTGCTTGAAGGGAAACGTCGAAATGTTTGGGAGAGTGTCTGGTCTGATTCTTGTGTTGATCTGCATCTGATGTCTTGCGGTGCTGCTTGTGCAATGGTCCATGCATGGTTGCTCAATATCCGTTCAGTTGTTTTTGAAGGCCGTGAACTGCCTAAGCTATTAAGGTATGCATCTTTTTTGTTTGTAAGGTTAGCGTTGCGATCTTCTTTGGGGGAATTAATGAGGGTATACGATTTAATGATAATATGTGGCAGCATTCTGACCGGATGGGGCAAGCATAGCAAAGTAGTTGGTGATGGCACTTTGAGAAGAGCTGTTGAGGCACTTCTCAGTGGCATGGGCGCGCCCTTCCAGGTCGCCGAGTGTAACTTAGGTAGGTTCATATCAGCAGGATCTGTGGTCGCTGCCTGGTTGAAAGAACCAGGCACATTAAACTTGCTTGTACTACATGATGACAAAAGTGATCCTGAGGACGCAAAATCAGGACGAATTTATGATTTGACAATGCTCAGCTTGTAGATAAGTGCATGTGCTCGCCCCCTTTTTTGGGCCGTTAAAGTGTAAATGTATATATTTTGCTAGGGATGTAGAATGTTCCTTGTTCTTTGGTCAGGCTCTTTGTGGTTTCCAGATTTGGTCATTGAAATGCTAGCATCTGGTGCAGTCGTCCTGACACTTGTAATAGAAATTTAGGTGGTTGTATTTTTCAGATTGCACGTGCCACTATACTATAAGACCAATAGTGATTTGAATCACCAGATAAGACACAAGATTCAAGCATTTGGGGTCACTGGATCCCGATCATGATTAATGCATTCAGTCAATTGTTATCAACGTCTCTCTAAAAGATATAGAAAGCCCCCCCTTACGTGTGATTTGTGAGACTAGCGCGGCATATTTGAACGCGGCAAAGGAATTGTGGAATTTCATTAGTGGAGAATTCAAACTCAACTGCCAATGGCTGTTGCGGAATGCCAATCGCGATTTCCACCCTTTATTACGAAAAGATTGGCATGGCTCTTAATTTTCAAACCCGAGTAATCAGTATATTATTTTGTAAATTAATACAAAATAATATATTAAATAGTATATTTATAAGTCATAAAAGTGTAGGTTTTATAGTTGAAGAAGTATATTTTATTTGTTATATCTTATATAGTGCAAGGGAAAACGTGTCTAGTTTTTAAATTTGTTTTGAGTTCATTGGTAACTAAGTAGTGTGTTATGCCACTATTTGATATTTATGATTTGAAAATAGTATGATTCTCAATATTTTGTATGCTTTTTTATCTAGTAGTAGTAGTATTAATAATATCAACGGGCCCTTTGATTTTTAAGAGAGAATTAAATAAAAAAAATTACATATTATTTTAAATGAAATACAATAAGAAAAATGATTATAAAATAGTAAATATTACATTGAAGATTCCTAAATTGAGTGTATTATCTCCATAAGAGTATTTAACTTATACCCGTCTCGATTGGCTTGGTTTCATTCCGATTATATTGGAATGGGTTTCGTCTCAATCCAAAAATAATCAGGACAAAACTTTACTAAATGAGATGAGAAAGGGATTCAGAATGAGGAAACTGGATGGGACATTGGATTACCCTCGAGATGTTTTGTTCCATCTCAAATATTATATAAATTTATATATCTATATATATTATTTTTTGTTTGAAAAATATATATTACATATATTAATATAATTTATTTTTATATTTATCTATTTAATAACTTTTGTTTATATTGTATTTCTTGCTTTATTTTAGAAAGAGTCATTAGCTTAACAATTAACATATTTCAACTAAAAAAAATGACTTGAAATTATACCGAGCTTGTCTGATGTTGTTATTCTTATAGTTTAGAGAACACTTATAATTGCTATTATAATGTATTATGTCTCATGTCTAATTGACTTTAAGTTGTACATTTGTAGTTGTGATTAATGAAATTATATAATTGTTGTGATTTACGCATTCATGTTATTTTAATTTTAAACTTAATAAATTACGAGATTTAAAATTTTAATTAATGAATATTATTATCTATACTTTTTTTCCATATTGTTTGCTTTATCAGGACGGTGGAATGTCTTGATCTCGTCCTTATTCTTAATAGGATGAGACAATTTTTTAAATAAGATAGGACATGAGACAAAAATTTAGATTGATAATTTTTCAAGACAGGACACAAAATAGGAATGTCTTAATCTTGTCCCATCCCGTAAACACTTTTAAACTTCTCTATATTGTGCGTGAGGTTTTATAGGGCTCTGTGATAGTACTTGGTAAGCTTTTCTTTCCAGATCACTCTAAGAAGAATTGCTATGCAAGTTGATGGTTTCAAATTTAGGAATATTCCATAGCTTCAATGGTTTGGCTGTCAAGAACCAAAGACTCAGCCTCTTTCTCCATAACCGTGATAAGTGAGTTTTTTTTTTTTTTAAAATTAAAGGGTAAAAGCAAAACAAAGTTCACAACGGGATTAGTGCGGAAAGCAAAAAACTAAGCAGAAACAAAACATCAAAGAAACTAAGACAGAATCAGCACTAGAGCTCAGCCAATGCTCTCTCGTTCTGCATCAGATGAATGCTGCCACAAGGAGATCACGGAACAGCCATGGAGCAAAAAACGTGCTAGGGAAGGTGGCGGAACTCCCTTGGAGCTAAAAGAGAGAAAACTTCAGTAGAGTCCACTTTACTTCTATATCTATATTCAAATCAGGCAAAGAAGAGAGGTCTACTTGAAGCCTTTTTGACAACCCATAATTCAGACAAGAAAGCTGAGTCAGCAGCAACACTCATCAACTAGAGAGAAACCTTCCCAGGCAATCACGAGCAACGATACCAATACCTGCTTTTTTAGACTTGCCACGAAAAAAACCATCACAATTGAGTTTAATGTGATTTTCAGGTGGCGGAGACTAATAACAAGCATTCATCGATTCAGAAACGAGTGACTGACAAAGTAGACTCCATGCTTTCGAGTATTCGTGGAGACTCACACCAGCGCGTGGAATCAATTTGCCTGCGTCTGGGAGGTCATTCCCAAAAATTATTTTGCAGCGAAGTTTCCAGACGTTTCCGCAGAACCCCGCTACATTCACTTTCCCTTTCCCGTAGTCGTCTAGTGGACATGAGCAAATCAAATTATAATTGGGGCCAACATCCATATTCTTCTACAGTTCTTTTGGTAATGCATCTTTCTTTGTTCCTTTGATTCCCTCTTCGTCAATCACGTCTTTTTTATCCATTATCATATAAATACAAATTTCCAGGATGTGCCAGAACAGGAGTATATTTCCATAATTTATACTCCAGTAACATCCATTATCTTTATTGTCCCGGAAATTATCTCTATCGTTACATGTGTATTAACAAAAATAAAAGTTATTGTTATTTAAATGTTTTCTAAGTTTTTGCGTTTTTTTAATACAAAAATTTCATGTCCGGTATCTTATTGGAGAATAACGCCCAGTTAGGGCTGGCTATTCCATCATGATTCTTTTCACAGGGTTTTAATTTTCGGTTTGATCTAAAGGGGGTGTGATTCGACATTAACTGTTATCCAATTATGGTTTAAAAAAAAAAAAAAACTGTTATCCAATTATATATGCTCACGGGGGCAGAAAAGAAAACCTAAAAATCGAAAACGTCGGGTCGGGTGGGGGATAATATGGATAGCCCATGGCCCAATTAACCCTAGACACGAAATGCACATAAGGCTGCTCCTCTCTATCTCCATCGGCGGTTCGCCGTTCGGGAAGTTCGTCGTCGTCTCAAGAATTGTGAGAATTCCTCTCTCACCAAATGCTCTAATCCCTTGATTTTAGGGTTGCTTTGAAATTCCTTACTGTGCCTTTTATTCAGATTCATTATGCCTACTTGGTTTTTACTTCCTATTTCTACCAGCTTTCTTCCCAATCATTTTTGTTGGGTTTTACTTGATGAAGATAACATCATATTGAGTTTTAAATGTTCGTCTCGTATTTATTATCCATGAATTTCTTCCCTTTCCCATCGTTTGCGGCCTCCCTTATCCTTACGTCAGGGGAAGGGGATTTGAATTTTGATATGTAGCTGCTGCAATTCAACTTACTGTAGGCGTTGTGTGTGACTCTGAATTGTTTCCTTCTGGTCTGTGCTTGTCGCTTTTTACTTGTCTGATTTTGTAAATAAAAAACCGCTTCACCCACCGTTTGGCATATGTACGCTAATGGCCTTGGGGGCTCTTGCATGCTATTGAATGAATATCCTTGGATGTGTATCTATAGTTCTTTACTACATTATTTCAGCTCAGCTATATCGTATTTCTGTCCTAATTTATACCATTTGAGCTTCTTATGACTTAGGAGAAGAGACAAATGACACACAGTTGAACTAAACGATTCCTTTTTTATTCTCTTTATGGATTTCAATATTGTTACTCAATGCAGGGATTCAGTTTAAAGGGGGTTGCTTAATGGCAAATAGACCTGATCCAGATATTGATGACGATTTTAGTGAACTTTACAAGGAGTACACTGGCCCTCCTGGAACTGCTACTACTAATTCCCTAGAGAAGACAAAGTCAAACAAGAGGTCTCATGCAGGGTCTGACGAGGAGGAGGAGCCTCGTGACCCTAATGCTGTCCCAACTGATTTCACTAGCCGAGAAGCCAAGGTCTGGGAGGCTAAGTCAAAGGCTACTGAGAGGAACTGGAAGAAAAGAAAAGAAGAAGAAATGATCTGCAAACTTTGTGGTGAATCTGGGCATTTCACTCAGGTATTTTGCAAGTTGTTGACTATGTTCTTGCAATGTGGACAGAAACATGCCCAAACTTTTTATTTTTACCGGTGTATCCATGCTTTACGTTGAATCTTGAGGCAAGCCTAAGTGAGCAAATTGTTAAGATTGGCGTTAAATTTTACATGTATTATGAGATAAGTGGGTGAAATTGGATGATTTTAAACAACAGGAAGCAACATTATGCCCCTTTTTTTCAACTAGGGGGACCCCATTCAATCTCTTACAAAATTGGAGGGGCCAAATGTGTATATTTATTCATTCATTTACCACTTACCACCACCATCTGATTGGTTAAATGCAATTTTATCTGTAACTATAGGGTTGCCCATCTACACTAGGAGCCAATCGCAAGTCTCAAGATTTCTTTGAAAGAGTACCAGCAAGAGACAAACATATGAGAGCACTTTTCACAGAGAAAGTTATAAGCAAGATTGAGAGGGATATTGGATGCAAGATAAAGATGGATGAGAAATTTATTATTGTCAGTGGTAAGGATAGATTAATTTTGGCAAAAGGTGTTGATGCTGTACACAAGATTAGAGAGGAGGGCAATCAAAGGGGGTCTTCTAGTTCTCACATGACCACATCTAGGTCACCTGAGAGAAGTCCTGCTGGTGGACGGTTTCAACGCTCTGAGCCCCCAAGGTCTCACTCTGGACCTCGTAATACTACTCATTTTCAACAGAGGTTTGGTAGGCAAGAGAGGGTTGTTGAAGACCGTGTAAGAGAGGACTTTCAAAAATTTCCAAGAGGTTCTCCACAAGGTAGGGACAGCATAGGGTTTGTTTACGACATCCTTAGAAAGCTGGTAATCTCATGTTCATAGATTTTTAGGCTTCTTTTTACTTTTTCTTTGGGTGAAAATTTCCCTTGATGTGTAGTTTTTTAATAATGTTGTTCTTGCTTATATTTGCTTGCAGCAAGAGGTAAGTCCTTAGCCTTCGAGCATTATCTCCTTCCTCCAGTAACTTTCTTAAGTGGGTCTGAAATGAAGGGTTGCCTCCATTACGAACTTGTTTACTGAAAGGATTTGGCTCCCATGGTTTCACTTTGCAGATTATAAAGATAGGTTTTGTATTTAAAGCTACATCTATGTTGGCATATCAAGTGCTAATTTGTTTAGTTTAAGAAAACCATCTATGTTGGCATCCTGGATCAAGTGCTTGACATGTTCTTCATTTGATGAAGCTTTTGGAAATAGTGGGGGTAGAGGTCGTCCGAGCCATTCAAGATCTCCTAGAGAAGCACCTTATACAGGCAACCCATATAATTCATATGATGACCGTAATCTAAACATGGGCACATACAGAAATGATGGATGGGATTCACAAGCTAGAGAATCTGATATCCAATCTGGTCATCAGTTTGATTGCAATGCCTTCCCACAGACATTAGAAGAATTAGAGATGGAGTATAAAAGGGAGGCCACAGAGCTTGGAAGAATCCGTGATAGAGAAGAAGATGAAGAAAATTTTAGGCATCGTGAGGTGCAATTTACATGTTCAAATCATTTGATCTTGGGCTATAATTGACTTCCTTCGTTCTTCACATGCTAATGGTGTTGGGTGAATATGCATTTTGCTACAACGAGATTTGTGAATAACTGAATCTTTTACGTACTGAATGTCAAATGTCTGAAGCTTTGAGCCCAATCGTGGATGTGTGGATGGCAATATTGGTTATTAACTGACTGCAAATGTGGGAGTTGTTTCCTGTGTGTCTAATATTAACTTAAGCTGCACAATTAAGTTCTGTTTTATTTAATAATGCTGGTCCTTTGTTTGAGAACTGTTAAATAGTGAACAGTTGCTGGTTCCGGTTAAGTTAGAATAGTTCGTTGCTTCATTTTTGCTAAGCTTGTATTGGAAGTTCTTTAAGATTATTATTATGCTCTCTTTGCAAGTGATGGAAATGCAAATGGTTGTTTATGCTTATGCATGCTTCTAATTATTGTCGTTTGTCTATATATGCCATTAGCTTAGTGTTCTTTTTCATGTTAAAATTTTGAATCAATTTTGAGTCTTTGGAATTATTGCTATTTTGCTTGTTGACAAAACTTTACTGTTTTTGATATTTTATTGAAGGCTGTTAGAGATACGAGGGAGAACTACATGAACAAAGTAGCTATGCTGAGGGCCACACATGCCAAACAGTGGGAAGAATTTCTTCAGCTTGATGCCCAGAGGCGTCAACAGCAGGCTGTCCAACAAATGCCTACATCTGGTTTTGGGGGTTATAAACAGCAGAACTTTTCTGAATATGATGGATCCACAACCAACCCTCATTATACTGGGGCCAGCTTACCCTTGGAATTGAGGAACAGGTTCTCAAACACTATGGAAAACTATCCTACCAGGCGTCATGAGAATTTTGGTGAATTTCAGAGGCGTGGAGATTTTCCGAAAGCTTACAACAGATATTAAAATTCTGTGTGGATAAAGTGGTGAGTTATTCTGCTGACTCTTGCAAACCAACTAAAAGGTTATGATGCTCTATGTTAGAGCTCATGGTTTCACCCTGCAATTGCATACTCATGTTATGGTTTTGTTAAATTCCACTCTCCAGTTGTGGACCCTGGCCTGGGTTGGATATAGTTCCTTGTAACTATTTAGCAGTACATTAGTATGGAGGGCTCACCTTGTGCTATTTTTATTGCTGTCACAGAGAGGGGTCTTGTTTTGTTTATTTAACCGGTCATTTGGCTGATCCCTAATGTCAACTTTAGCTTAAATTTCCCTCGTAAAATATTTTCAGGGTCCAGATTGATCGGGTAGGCGTGTGAGGCGCAGGGCAGCCCATAAGGTAGGTATGTTGGTTATGGTGTTAGGATTGGGAAGCGATATTGTTTATGGAACCAATTTTATTAGGTAACTCGGCTGTTCAGCCGTGTTAAGAACTTTGATGTGAGTTACGATTTTTTTTCCTTTCTTTGGGGGCTTATTTTACTTCATTGAATATGGTGGTTACTTGGCAATCTAATCAATATCGTTTTGCGGAGATATCCTTTGGTTCACGCCTGGTGGGATCGTGGTGGTGGTGGAAGGTGCCATACTACGTTTTCTGTTGTGATTATTTAATTGCCAGGGGTTAGTATAGGCCTAGGGTATTTCCATTCTTGGGTAAACATGTTCGGGGGCTGATTAACGGGCGTAGCAGTAAATGTGAAAACTACTTTCACGGACCCGGTATCTTTCTCATCATCCAACTCGTGGTTCCCTGCAATTACAACTTTCAAGTTCCAATCATGGGATTTGATGTCAAGCTCATAGAGCCTCATCATTGCACCTAGTGCTGGCCAGCGAAGTAGCTACTATGCTATTGGTCTCGTTGCAACGTAGTACATCTTAATCGCTGATCTGTTCCTTTGTTCTGTTTTGTGGGGGTTGACGTGGACGAAAATAGTTGAGCTCTGAGAAGGGAATATGGGGCGGAGTGGCCTACCATGGCGGACTTTGTTGCGACCGCTTCTTGAAATGGATGCATGCGAGTTGAGCTGAAGCCACGGAACATTGTGGTTCCCTGGGAGTTTAGGCCTCAATTAGACAATTAATATTATTTCCCAGATCTGATTCCCGCGGGGTGCAATTGACAGTTGTTAGGAATCCGCTATTTCCTTGCTCTTATCTTATTAATCAGCCAGATCTCTTCTTCCTTGATGTTTTAAATATGATCCATACTCCCCCTGGCCCATATTGTAGGATATATTTAATCAATTTTGTGGTTTTTAATGAATAATATTAAATATTTTTATGCTTGTAAAAATGTTTACTTTTCAATTTTATTTTTCACTAAAGTTAATTACTATGATGAAATGTCTAGGAGTTACTCCCTCCTGCCCTTTTTATCAGTTATATTTAAGTTTTTTTCGGTCACTTGTATAAATCATTTTTTCTTCTTTTTGTTTTTTTTTTTGTTTTTTTTGTAAATCTTCGATGTACAATTCCAAAACTATCTTTGAATAAATTCTGAAAAGAAAGTATAATATTTTAAGTTTTAAAAAACTCTTTCTACGTATTTCCTCTAATTTTTATTATAAGATATTTTTAACTGTTTTATGTATATTAAAAAAATTAGTTTTTTTATATCACAAAAAAAATGGTAGGTACTTTTATTTTTACTCTTGAATTTAAATAATAATATAATTACATCAAAAACTTTCACACTAATCAAGAGAAGAGTAAAATTGAAAAAATGGCTTAGTTATTATAAAATATCTTATATTTTGATCAAAAAAATAATTTTTAAAAAGTGTTTTATAAATAAAATTGAAGGGAGTATCACATAATTCTTTTTTAGAAGTGATTTATTTTGAAAATAATTTTATTATTCTAACTAATGCATGTTGGATTTGGTGAGTGAGTGGGGTGTGATTTATTAAAAAAAAGAGTGAAGGGAGTATAGCTTGTTCAATTAAGAGTGTGTAACATTTAAAAAAGATTAAAATATATATTTAGTCTTTTAATTTTGTACAAAGTTTTATTTTAATCCTTTAAATTTATAAAGTGTCTTTTTAATTCTTTAACTCTAGCATTATTAGTTTTATTTTTACAAATTTTTACATTAAACTTTTAAATATTGAAGAAATATTTTTAAATGTTGACATATTAAGTTTAATTTTTTTTAAAATTATAATAATAATACAACAATAACAACAAGCCTTATCTCATTAGGTGGAGTCGATTTCATGAATTATATGATGTCATTGTACTTTATTATTTATTAAGCTTTTTGAAATTTTGTTAATTAAAAGGTTTCGCTCAACAACTTTTAAAAGTGTTATCTTTGGTCTTCATCTACCTTTCTTGATAAGGTTCGGTCATTTGTTTTACTCTCCTCATAGATGCCTCTTATAATTTTCTTTGTATATGTTCGAACCACCTCAAATGATTTTTTACTATTTTTCCTTCAATAGGTGCAATGCCTGTTTTTTCTTGTATTCATTCATTTTAATTTTTTTCTTTATATATATATTCACACATTCATTTCAACATTTTCATCTTTACTATTCCAATGTTTTGCTCTTAATGTCTTGTCAAAATCCAACATTCACTGCCAATAATTATTTAAAAAAATAATCATTTGAAACTAGCAATATTAGAATTAAAGAATTAAAAAGATATTTTATAAAATTAAGGAATCAAATTGAAATTTTATATAAAGTTAGAGGAGTAAAAGTATACTCAAACCTTTAAAAAAATTAAATACATTTAAGAGAGTGTTCACTATAAAATATTAAAAAAAATTGGGTTCTGTCTTTTATATTAAAAATTTAATTTTTAACCAATGGGCCATATCCATAGCTCCCAGATCATTAAGAGTAGCATAATATATTTCACAAGATGTGCGACTCATTTCGAGCTGTTTGTAAATGTATGGATTCATTTTGATTGTGTCGAAGTGTAAAGAGTATCTTTTCCAACTTCTTCCACTGATAGCTGTTCCATATTCGAAGCCTTTGTCGCGTAACAAATTTATTCTAGTTATAGTGAATATATCACCTTTAAATCTTCACCAAAAAGTTGAGATCATTGATATTGTGGAGGCCGTAACACTAATTCAGAAAGAATTCTTTCCTAAACTCCATTGCTGAAATATACCTCCAAGCATTTTATTTAATAAGATGCAGATAATTTTTTTTTTCAAAATGATCAGTTATTGTGTTTTTTAATTAGATGCTGGTTTTAAAAGTTTAACGAAATGTCTTTGCGTTAATTGGCTATCAGAAAGGTGTCGGATGTGTTTAGCTTTATGCTCCTAATTGATTTCGGCTGATTAAATCTAATTTAAATGTCTTGAACTCATTTCTTTTTTACTTTTATAATTTTCTTTATTAAAAATCACATTTCTTCACAAATGATGGCTATAAAATTATTTTTATTTTTATTTTTGAATTTATCAAAACAAAAAATATTTAAAATAAAAAAAGATAATATTAAATTTTGACAATGCGCTTTTTAATAGATGCAGTCACCCAACTCAAGTCTCAAACCAAAAATATCTTAAATTCTTAATCAATTGATTTGATAAGATTTTACTATATTTTAAAGATTTAAAGATTGGTCGCTACTCGCTAAAGGGTTTAGTGTATAGAATGAAATAAAATAGAGAAATAAAAAAATATAATTTTTTTAAAAGAAATGTTGCTTTTAAAATACAATAGATATTCTGTTTTAAAAAAAAATGCAATAGATATTACTTGTTTGAAATGTCTTGATATTTTAGTGTTTGTTCATTTTTATTAAAGGTTAAATGATAAATTTATTCTTTGCCGTTCTTTGGCCAATAAATTATTTCTTAAACTATAGACTGGGTAAAATTACCCTTTAATCATTTTATCAAAACAACCAAACGGTGCCTAACAAATGCAGCTTATTAAAAATGAATCTATCTTTTGCCAAAAAGAAAAGCTTATCCAAACTCCCTTGGAAACCATCACAAAAATAACGACCATACTTGTGTGCACATTTCCCCATATGACACGTCATGGAGCCGTTCCGTGGTCGACTGGTGGGGATTTGGGTGGCCTTCGGTTTTCATTTTCAAACCTTTCTCATTGACTCACTCTGCCTCTGACCAAAAAACATCACTTCATAAACGTTAAAAAAAATAAAAAATTCTTCATTCGGCTTAATCTGCATTTTCTTTTTAAAAAAATAAAGCCAACAAACATAGAAAAACTGGAAAGCCTCTGCATCTTTGCAAACGCCAATGATTTAAAAGGGAATTGTCCAAAGGCAGGGCATTATTGCTTATCTTTTTAATTTAATAAAATATGGAATCACTGTGTGGGCTCCTGCGGCCGCGGACGGATACTAAGTTGGGAATGTTTCAAACAAACGATCGATCCTAGGGTTCTACCCCTGCTTAAAGGTAGTTTTGACTTTTCGTTTCTCTGTCCATTTTCTTCCTTCCGATTGTAGAATACATTGCTTCCCAGTAATTTGATCGACCTGTTGTTACTTCCGAATTTTGATAATTTTCACTCCGGCGTGATTCTGGGCTGGCTTATTTGTTGCTCATGCCAAAATTTAAGATCCTGAGGTTTTCGTTTTGGCCATTACGATTGTTTCATCTGGTCTTGTAAACTCGTTTCGAGATCAATCTATATGGGCTGCATTATGGTTTTAGTTAGTTGTTTAGTTTATCGGAAAAGAGATTTACGTGATAAATTTTTACTCGCTTCGTTTTTCTCTTTTCCAACTATTTAGCCAGAAATGTCTCTTTTTCATCCCATCCGTTGCCTTATTGTCTGACTTTATCTGTTCATTAAGGCTTCTGCAAACGTAGATTCTCTTTTCTGGAGCCTGGAGGCTTCTACAAGAATTATTATATTGGCTGTGACAAACTGTCTGGTTTTTTATCATCAAAGGCCTGAATAATTTAGCTTCGAACTTAACTTTTTCTGAAATATGAAGCACTGCAAAGGATTTTTTTTCATCCCTGAAGTTTGTGTTGTCTCCGTGTATGACTTATGGGAAGATTGTGTTTTCTTTAACTTTCCAACCTATGTTTAGAACTTTTCATTTTAGCCTCGAATGTATGCTAGTTTTGAAAAGTATTGCTTCTTTATTTCCCTTCTTTTTTGGTGAAATTGATTGCCATCAGATGGATCAAATTATTTCAAGAGAGAGAGACTTCGAAAGTGATCTTGAAAGTGGTGGGAATACTAGTGAAGAGGATGAAAGCAGGGACCTTGATCCCAGTGAAAGACATCCGAAGAATTTATTTGGCTGGGCATGGAATACACTTCTGGACTTTGATCGTTTCAGAAAGCATGAAACTGGGGTTGAAACATGTAGCAGTTCGTCAAAATCAGCTGATGTTATGGATGATGATGTACAAGTACATGTAGATGCATGTTTAGAAGATTTACAAATGAAACTGCCCCAAGTGAAGAATAATAATAGCAAGGAAAAGAATAAGAAGCCTAACTCAAAGCCTCCTAAGCCACCACGACCACCTAAAGGGCCTTTACTGGATGCTGCTGATCAGAAGCTTGTGCAGGAAATTGCTGAGCTTGCCTTGAGGAAGCGTGAAAGGATGAAGAAACTGAAAGCTGTAAGGAAGATGAAAGCAAGAAAAGGATCATCATCATCATCATATGCTGGTCTTTCTGCCATGGTCATCACTATTTTCTTCTTTGCCATCATTATAATACAAGGTAAATTTACTGGTTTCTTTGGATTGTCTTCCTTGCTCTGCTACCTACCTAACCTTTCATCTCAATTTGGTTGGTGTCAAATATGTCATCGTTTGAACACAGCTGAAGTTGTTTCTTTAAAACTGCTGAACCATGATTCTCTCTTGGTCTCATAAATTGGATTTTGGCGTGTTTATAGCTTTATGTCTTTTGCATGATGGAAGCTAACAAGCTCAAATCTGATATGTGACATTCTGTTCAGATTGAGTACATAGTATAATCGCATTATGGCTTTTTGACAGTGTTCCTTGATGGTCCAGTCCTAGGGTGTCCAACATGAAACCACATACATAATACATTTGACAGAATATGGATATTTGCTATGAGCATGTAGGATGATGAATCGGTTTACATCATTGAATTGGTCAAACATCCCGGGACATTGAAAGCGTGACTTGGAGTTAGGCTGCGCTTATTTTTTTGTTCTTTCGTACAAAGCACACCACATGGGCATACATGAAGACATTTGCGCAGTCCCCAGTCATTAACTTATTTAACTTTTGAACTATATTTAGAATTATAACCTATTCCATTTCCTCGGTGTTATGGTGCTCATCATGCGACGTTTTCAGCTCAATTAAAAGCTTTGAAGAGTATTTGGTTTTGGTAGAAACTTAAACTGCGCTCGGGGGCATCTCAAGCGGAATAGTTTTTGTTGATGAAATAACTTTCAAGAGACTCTGTACGTACGTACGATGTTCTGTATGTTTATTGGATACTCATGTTACTGAGAGTTTGCAGGAATAAACGCTGGACGTAGCACTGCTGTTGGAGTAATGGCTTCCCCCGAGCCAAGCATTGCAGCCGATGAAGGTTTAATTTCTGTCCGTTTTTCCAAGAACTTCACCCACGAAGGTGATGCACCTAGCTCTCATTATCCAACTCTATTCTTTTGCCATGATTTTGTCGCCCAAGACATATTGATAATTATATTTGTGGTCCAGGATTGAGGGAGTGGAATTAAAATTGCTGCAATCTGATTGTTTTTCAACTGGCGTATGTCAATGCAGTTCTGCAGGGTAAATGACACGGATCCTATGGAGTGAGATGGTCTAAAGACGATCATTAAGGCTGTTCAAAGTAGTTTTGGGTCATTTATATGTTCTTGTACAGCCTCTCGGATGGTCTAAAGTTCTCTTGTAGAGTGAGATGACTCATCCTGTTAATATGAGTTTAGCGAAGATTTCCCGTATCTTAGTAATGTAGCATGTTAGAAGCTAATTTCTGCTGTTGATGGCCTTTGCACTCCACCAGTGATGACGAGAATTTAGACCGCTAATGGCCCTTTTAGGGGGGTTAGTGAATTAACCGCTGTAGTGCCGATCTGCCAAAAGAAAAAATAATTCTCGTTTATTATTATTATTATTTAGTGGGTTTGCGATTTCCCCACCGCACCTCATCCCCAGCAGTTGCGCTATTGTGCCAAGGCACTTGGTTCTAACTTCTAGCGCTGACAAAACTGTTGTAGGGAAATGTTGGCAACTCGCTTAACGTTGCAGCAAAATAGAAGGGAAATTGGGACAAGCGAAAAAGAGCGTGAAAAATCCACCAGGGAAAATTTGTGTGTTTAAGTAGTGTTTGAATTCATGAATTTGGATTTGAAATTTTACATTTCAAATTTTAAATGTGAGATTCATGTATTAATTCATACATAAACATGTAAATTTAAATTCATAAATTTTTAAATGTCCAAATAAAAAATTTAATATAAATTTAGGGTTATTGTATTTTTGATAAGAGGAATATTAGATTTAAATTTATATGTATCTAAACATAGGGTTATTGTATTTAATATTTTAAGTTGTTGACTGATGTAAAGGTCACGTTAATCTATTGGATACGCACAGAAATAAATAATGATAAGAGGAATAGTATTGATGAAGTAAATGAGGATGGGAATGTAAGACGTGGTGAAGGGGCACATGACTAGGGATTTAGGAGGATATGATTGCGGTGCGCAGCCGCAGAACCCCGGAGAAGGAGGAGCCATCCTTCTTATCCAATCATATTCCAGCACAGTGGAAGATGGGCACAGAGGATTCTGGCTATGGAGTTGAATTGATAATTATTTTCATGCCACTCCCTCCATCCTAAATTATAAAATATTTTTAAAAAAAATTTATCATTTTAAAATATAAGATATTTTAATAAAAATAAAGTTTTATTAATGATAGTTTTTTAATATTATTTTTTTCATATATTCTTTCTCTTCAATATTCTTTCATCAATGGAGTATTAAATTAAAAGTATTTTAAAAAGTTTATATTTTTATCTTAAAAAATAAAATTGTAAGGTGTATTTAATGAGTTTTATTAGTATGTAAAATTTTATTTAAAAATATATTATAATTTAAGACGGAGGGAGTATTAATAAACTAGATAGTTTCTCGTGCATTGCACAGGTTGGAATTAAGAAATTTAAAAAATATCATTGATATCATTGATGTTAACACATTTGAGATGTCAATGATATCATTGATATTAATACATTGATATCATAGGTGAAAACCTATTTTGAATTGAAATGTCATCTTTTATAATGCCCAATCATAAATGAATCCACCATTGAGGTTCCTACAGAGGACATCATGGTGATGGACCCAATAAAAGGAAACTCATGCCAAGTGCTATCATTCGAGCACAGCAAAGTCAAGCTCTCAAATTCTTCAAGAAATATGTGGATGAATCCAACATTCTCTCCTTGACATTGGCTAAAAAGAGGTGCTAAACTCCTCCACCTTGATTGTTCAGTTCTCCATCGTTGGCAACAAACCCACTTAAAAGGATGGTTGATCAATCTTTAATTAGGGCATATGAGACTAAAAGAAGCAAAGTTATTCCTGTATTGAGAATAGAAAGTCTCTAACAAGACTTAAGAGTATGGAAAATAACATAGTTAATGCTCCCATGATAGATGATTCAAGGAAGATTTGAAATCAAATTTAATGCTCCCGTTCCCATGAAAAGATAAAAATCAATTAAAATAAATAAAAAATAAATTAAATTTTCTCAACCAATCAAAAAATATTTAATCACATCAACCAATGAAATAATAATATTATTATTAGACTAAAATTAAATTGATTGTCTTGTGAAAAGATAAAAATTAATTAAAATAAATAAAAAATAAATTAAATTCTGTCAACCAATTAAAAAAATATTCAATCATATTTAAATTGATCATCCGTGGAAAGATAGAAATTAATTAAAATAAATTTTAAAATAAATTAAAAAAATATTCAATCACATCAATCAATGAAATAGTAATATTAATATTAAACCACAATTAAATTGTTCATCTTGTAAAAAGATAAAAATTAATTAAAATAAATAAAAAATAAATTAAATTCTGTTAACCAATCATAAAAAATATTTAATCACATCTAAATTAATTGTCCCATGAAAAAAATAAAAATCAATTAAAATAAATAAATTAAATTATGTCAATCAATCAAAAAAAAATATATTCAATCACATCAATCAATAAAATTATAATATTAATATTAGACTAAAATTAAATTGACCAATGGGAGAGGATAATTAATATTATATCAAAATATGTTGATTAATGGGAGAGAAGATATCTATGATCAATTACTTTCATTTTACAAGAGTTGTAGATATATATTGATTGATTGATTGATATTGATATGGTCCATATTTGACAAGCTAACCACCTCCCCTAATTGAATCTTCCGTGTATGTTTCAATCTCTTTCTTTCTTTCTTTTCAAATTGGATGCAATGTACCTGGGAGAACAAGATGTTGTCCAGATGCAATTTTTAGGGATGGATCAAGATCAGTCAAATTTTATTGGGAAAATGAACGCAGAGTCTTGGAATGGAGCCCTCTTGCGTGTAATTGCAATGCTAATAAAGAGGAAGAAGGGTGAAGAGGCATGGCCATGCAAGATGCATCAAAATTCAAAATGTCAAAACGCAGGTGGGCTTGAGGGAGGCTCCATCCACTTTCAGACATGATCTTTCCTTTCATATGCCTCCATTAGAACGGGACACCCCCTCCCCCCCTATTTATGTTCCCCCGTCCCTCGACCTCATCTCCTCCACCCATGCATTCTTATTCATCAGCATGATTTATTCTTCAGACTTCAAACTCTGTAATATACATGCACTAACATGGGACTCAATTTAATATGCTACTACAATAATGAATTTATTTTCACTTTAACACGCAAAAATAAAACTTAATTTTATCTATTTCGGAAGATAAATAAATTGGACAATTCATCCGTTCCAGCGCCGTTCAGCTTCAGGACACGTGGCATTGCCCTCCCACTCATGCAGGCCGCTACCTCCGTTCAGCGGGTCAGGCCAATAAGAGGCGTATTCCCTTCACGTAACGTAACCTGCGAAGGCACCTTCGCGCATTGTATAGCCAGAATGTCAACCAATTGAAGTTCAGCCCAAAAGTGGTTCCTAGATACGAAAAAATTAAAACGAATCAGCAGGGACAAGACGGTGCTAAAGGCTCTGACTCAGCACAAAGGCAGCCAATTTATTTAAAAGACACAACCAGCAGGGTACACTGCGGTCACTAAACAGAGCGCGACATCTTGTAGCATATATTCCTAAACTTGTCAGTGCTGACCCATTGGACCATACTCCCATGGCTTGCCTCGTTATCTAATAAGACACCACGTACGGGGCACTCCGATTAAGAGAGGATCGGACGAGGAGAAAAACAGGAAACATGTTTTAGGAATAATCTGGCACGGGCGTGACGTAGCGGCTGTAGTAGGTGGGGGCCGTAATGAGAAATGACCCCTCAGATTCATTAACCGTTTTGATGACGATGGCCCGTTCGATTTTAATGTTACCTAGCCATACTAGTATCATTCTGCACTTTTCATTTATTTCTCACAATGTAGATCGTACCGGCTATCTTCACTAGGCTCCCACTCATTCACTCCTCTTGACCCTCTCCCAAAAATATCTTCAATATTTACCATCACATACAACTTAACAACTGCATATATCCTGAACATCTGCTACGATGGAGAGGGTGGGAAGAGATATAGACAAGGGTGGGTGCTCATTTATTCCTAATTATAATAATTTTCAGGGTTTGTAGTGTCCTTAACCATTACAAATAGAAGCCATTGAAATATTTTTTTCCTACAAAAGCTTAACTTCAGCAGTTCTTGTCGCTACAGTGAGATTTGGATTGTTTAAATATCCAGTTTAAACTATTTAGATTTAAAAATTTTTATTTTAATTTATCTTTAATAAAGTACCGACCAAGAGATTATCTTTATTTTTATCTATTAAAATAAAATTTTTAGAACATTTTAAAATAATGAATATTAAAAGTGAATACTCCCGATCTTAAATTCGCGCTCATTACAACCAAGCCAGTCCCATAATTGGACGAGAGAAATATTGAAACAGCATGATTGTAAACAGAAAAGAAATTAACGGAGATTCTAGCACTCCGGTTACAGTGGAGACGAATATCCGAAAACGTACCAGTCTTGGATTTCGATGTTGTTTGTCGGGCTGCCACCTCCTTTGATAGCAGCCCTCGTCTCTCTCTACGGTTTTCATGGGTGACTCCGGACGTGAATAGAAATCACAATGGATCAGAGGTCAGAGTCAACATGGACATGTACTATTTTACGGTCTCGGCCCCACCGCCCCAAAACGACTATCGCAAAGCTCAAACCTCAAAGTAATCCTCTTGGAATTTGGAATACCACTGATCAACAAAAGAAGAAACTAGTAAAAAAGTTGATTTTGTCAATCGTGTATAGGCTTGCAAGTTGGTGCCAACGTCTAAACAAACAAGATGCCATTATTGTAATAATGATGTTCTTCTAAGGGTGTTGATGAACTAGCAGTCATATAAATAATTAAATACATTGGTTCCCCTTCCGAAACCTGCCGTCACTGCACTTAACGAGGGTATTGTCCAGTCCAGGTATCTAGATGGCCAAGATATTTAGACCGTTCTTCTTCCGAGCTCTGTTCTTTTGGTGCCGTTTTCTTCTCAAGCAACTCAAGAACCTCGTAGGCATTCCCAAAAATATTAGCAATACCCTCGGAACCCAGTTTAAATGCCAAAAGTATCCCTCTCTGGCCCATCGGTCAGACCTCAACCACCATAACTTAGTCTTCGATGTAGAAGGAACTCTGCTGAGATCTCCTTCTCTGTTCCCTTACTTCGTGCTCGTGGCTTTCGAAGCTGGAGACCTCTTCAGAGCCGTTGCTCTCCTTGTGTCGTATCCTCTTGTTTGTTTGGTGGGACACAGAATGGGGATACAAATAATGGTGATGATAAGCTTCTTTGGGATCAGAACAGAAAGCTTCAGAGCCGGGAGGGCTGTCCTGCCGAAGTTCTGGCTAGAGAATACTGGCTCCGAGATCATCGAAGTGCTTGGCAGGGGTGGAAAGAAAGTGGGCGTCAGTAATTTACCTCAGGTAATGGTGGAAAGTTTCTTAAGAGAGTATTTACAGATCGATGTTGTAGTGGGCAGAGAGCTCAAAGTGTTCTGCGGCTACTACGTGGGGCTGATGGAGCCCAGAGATTCCAGACATGCTCGGGAACAGGTTCTAGAAGAGAAAGGAAGTTTTGACGCAATTGGCATCACAACCTTCGAAAACATTCTTGACCATGACTTGTTTTCTCAGTGCAAGGTTCATCTCTACCCTTAATTTTAGACTTCAGGATGCTGTGTGTTACTTTTTTAGTGTCAAAGTTGAAGGTTAAAAGTTGTCGCCTTGTTCTGAAACTCACGAGTTGTTTGTCCTTTTATAACAGGAAATTTACTTGGTGAGCGAGGCTGACAAGAGAGGCTGGCAAAGGCTAGCGAGAGATAAATACCCCAGGGCATTGATCTTCTATGACAGTAGATTGGCCGTTGGACCAACTCCTCTGGAGGGCGTTGCCATATTGATGTGGCTTCCGTATTCGATACTTCTCGCCATTATCAGGATTATCCTGACGCTGTCCCTCCCGTACAGCATCTCTACTCCTCTGCTCACCTTCAGCGGGCTGCGTCTCACGGTGTCATTACCGCAGGCGCAGACCTCGTCCCAGATCTCCCCCAAAAGTGGCGGCCGTCTTTATGTGTGCAACCACAGAACTCTGCTGGATCCTCTCTACCTCTCTATTGCGCTAAAGAAGGACTTGATCGCCGTCACGTACAGCTTAAGCAGACTGTCGGAGATACTGGCGCCCATCAAGACGGTCCGTTTAACAAGGAACAGAGATCAGGATGCCAACATGATGAAGGAGTTGGTAAAGCAGGGGGACGTAGCGGTGTGCCCGGAGGGGACCACCTGCAGAGAGCCCTATTTATTGCGATTCAGCCCTCTGTTCTCAGAAATCTGCGACGAAATAACGCCCGTTGGGATTAATAGTCACGTCAGTATGTTCCACGGTACAACCGCGGGAGGATTTAAGTGGCTGGATCCAGTTTTCTTTCTCATGAACCCAACCCCGATTTACTCCATTCAGTTTCTGCACCAGGTCTCTCCTTCATCCTTTACCTCTCACGGTGACGAGGATGCGAGATTCCAGGTGGCAAATCACGTCCAGTCTCAGATTGGGAAGGCTTTGGGGTTTGAGTGCACCAAACTCACCAGAAAAGACAAGTACATGTTGTTGGCCGGTAATGAAGGCGTTGTCTCTAACTGAACCAAGAGGTGAGCCCTGCTTGTGGGACCCTCTGAATTTGGGTTTCTGTTGAAGCTGGCCGAGTGTGGGATCCTCGTTGGGTGCTCGAGTTAATCCCAACCCTTTATTTTAGCATGAAATAATTCATGCCTTTTATTTTAAATTAATTGTTAAATTTTTTTAATATTGTCTATATTAAAATAAAAAAGTATAAAAATTAATATTATATACAGATTGTTCAGAGAACATCTTGGTTGTCCAGAGTAATATTTGAAAAAGTTTTAATATTAAATTTGATCTTATAGTTTAAACATATATTATTGAGAGTACATCAATTTATAAAAATTATAAAAAAATTAATATTAAATTAGACTGTTCGGACTAAATTTGTATAATCCTGATTGGTGATTAAAAAATTTGTTAAAAAATTAATAATTATTATAAATTATTATTTTTTTTCACATTTAAATTTTTATTTTGACAAATAAAAAATTAAATATGGCTTATAGGTTAATAAATATCATGGTGTTTTGTTCCCTTGATGAGTATCCAGATACGATTCATATTTAATATTAATATTTTTATAATTTTTATTTTAATATAGACAATATTAAAAATATCATAAAATTAATTTAAAATAAAAGGCAGGGATTATTTTATGCTAAAATGAAGGGCTGGGATTAGTTCATCCAATGATGTGATCTCGGTCCGAATGAGGATCCCCAAGTGTGTGGGGACGGGGAATTAAATATTAATGATAAAACATGAATTGTTGTATTAAAAAAGTTGCAAAAGAAATTACGGCACAGGTAGGGGAAAGAAAGAGTGCGAAAAACCCTTGACTTGGTAATCACAGATTCACAGTTATGTATCATCAGGGGGCACACCGCAAGTCTCGAACAGTAAGTATTTTTTTCGCCTTCCTTCTTTGGTACTTACTTCTTGCACTTGTTTTGCAATTAATTTACGTAGCCATCTACCGTGCGAACACCCTTTATTTCTTGTACGTATTTTTTCCACCAAGCACATGCAAAACAGGAGCAATCACATTAATTGCTTGCACACAGATTTTCCTACCAAAAAAAAAAAAACAGTGAAAGGCTTTTAAATACCCCCACGCCATGCTCACATGTTTTTTTGAAGAAATAGTCTGCTATCATGACTATCTAAATTAGTGATATGAACTCATATGAGAGAGTCATGAAAGGAATAATTTGTTACAGCTTCTTCCAATTTGTAGTGGATGGGTATGCTTGACAGTCGAATCTTAAATATCCGGGAAACCCTGGAAAGTTTAAGTATGTGCGGTCCTTTGTTTAAATGGTCTGCCACCTATTTAATAATTTAGCTATCATGTTGTTAAATTAAAAGAAATCAAATCAATTAATTTAGTTGAGTAAAACTGAAAGGCCTAGTGTAGACTTCCCAATTGACACAAGAATATATCACAAGGATCATATTTTGGTTTTAAATATTCAGTGAAACATACAATACGAATATCAAGAGGAAATTACACGATGACATGATTTTCATTTCTCAAACGGTGTACACAAAAGGCAGGCAGGACAGAATATTCCGCGCAGCATCATGCATGCTCCTCCGAGTCAGAACGGACTTTTGAATTAACCCAATCTATATGTGTCTATATCCTCCATATTTAATTTTTCTGTTTTATGTTTATTTTAAGAATAAATAAAACTATTTCTCTCCCGTGTCTTTTATAATTTTATGATTTATTGTTTATTTCAAAAATAAATAAAATTACATCTCTTTCACACACATCTCTCCATTATCCTAACTTAATTTCAAATTTATAATGATTAAAAAAATAATCTAACCAAAAAATAATAATCAAATTCAATTTTATAATATATATAGTATATATATAATTAGAACGCCATGCAAAATGGTAATGCCACATGTCCTTCCCACTCAAATTTTCTAATTTAACTAATTCATAATTTTAAAATTTTAATTTAAAAATTATAAAATTACCCTAACCCCAATCTCAACTTTCCATTAAAATGTTGCAAGCTCTTTCATTTATTTTTAAAAATATTTTATTTAAATAAAAACTATTATATCTCTAAAACTAACTGCAACAGCTTCCTCTTATCTGTTACACCTCTCTCATTTATTTTCATTTATTTATAATCTTATCTCACACAATCCCTCCCATTATCATAACTTCTACATCATCCTTAACCTTCACTCCTTTATTTTATTTTATCTTAGAATTGAAAGTATCACCCACAGTTTAATACCTAAGCTAATTTCATAATGCTGCAACCTATCCATGTCAGCATTGACGTTTAAAATAATAAACATAATATTTCTAAAACAATGGCAGAATAACTTCCTCTTATCCCTTAGTTTTCTCCCTTATTGTCTCAATTTTTAAAATTTATTCCTGAATTATCTCTATCATGATTCCGTATATTATTATATTGATTTTTAAAATATTTTTTTAAATAATAAGCATGGAAACTATCAAATAACTTCCTCTTATCCATTATTTTTCTCTCTTATTATCTTGACTCTTTTTTCCAATTTATTCCTAAGCAACTATCCCCCAATAAGTCGTTGTTTTCGAACATTTCGAGAAAACTGTCACAGAGCGCACTCCCACATTGTTGTTTACCACGTTGTGTGTATCTAGCCTTGCCTCAATGTTTTTGGGGTTCCTTATTCGTTGAAGTTGGGCTATACCAGTGCCGCGTTTTCTTTCATGAGTGCCAGTATAGTATCCATTTCTGCAAATCTGAACAGAGCAACATCAAAAAATTGGTTTATATCTTTTAAGTTTGAGTACAATGGAAGTTCATGCAAAAAACATAGGTTTTTCATCCATCAATCTCGCCCTCAATTCATCCCCCTTGACCCAATCTCAATTATATTCTTAGCCTCATTCATCTCTCTCGAAATTAACTCAATCTTCACCCTATGAACATTCATTCTTTGATTTTTGAACTTTGTTTGGTTGCAATGAGTCTGTAACAAAATTTTTGAGTACCTCGATCCTTCACCTCCTCTTTGTTTTAATTCCACAGTTATTTGATTCACATATACACGTGCATGTAATTTGTTTGAAAACTTCTTTTAATATAATTTTTATTTCATTTACTTCTGTTAATATTGTATTTATTCTAGGGAAACTCAATGAAAAAATATTCCTATGTTGCTTTGGAACCATCTTTTCTAGTGGGAAAAAAATCATGAGTCCTTTTATCCAATATCACCTTGTTTCAATTAATGAATTTTATGTTTTATCAATTTTGCAAGTATTCAACCTCCATTGATTGGTCTCTCTCTTAAAGATTTAAAGCCAGCCAAGTATGAATGCTATTTTTTCTTAGTCCAGTTTAAATATGATAATTGTTATTATGGTCTGTTATGATGATTGCTCGTTGTGAAATCTATCTAATAAAGTGCTTTATCTCATTATTATTTTTTTTTTATTGTTTGATTTTGGTAAGTAAGGAGGTTAGGCATATAGCTTAATTTTTTCACCCTCCAAGTACTTGGTGCAAGCTGCTACATCCTTCTTTTTGTATGCAACTCGACAACAACATTTCCAAAGGACAACTATGTTAATGATATTCTAATTAGGGTCATGGTGAGTGATAGAACCACTCAATAAATTTGGTAAATTTTAATTTCCTCTTCACACTAAAACTAATATTTAAATGTTTATTTATTCACGTTTTTAAATAAATAACGATATTAATAAGCCATGAACAATGTTACCTCACTACTCATGTATATTTTATCAATTCATTTGACATCCGTGTTATGCCACACGCGAGTTTTTTAAAATAGGAAACTTGATATTGATATATAGGAAATAGTTAAAATATCACGCGCAAGTCCTTTGGCTAAGTTACATGGTCAGTAGAAGAAATATATGACTGCCTGTTTTGCATTACTTTATGACTCATTTGTTGTGTCCATGGTTGAGCGTGTAAGAGGGACGGAGTGACTGATACAAAAAGACGCCATTAAACCGAGCATCAGTTCCATGTTCAAACAGGCTACATTTAGATCAATGACAAATGCATAAAAGTTTTCCACACATAGAGCACTACTGTATACACAGATGTACTCTCTCCTGTTTATAAGGCATTTTCAAAATGTCTTACAGAAATCAAAAGAAAATCTCAAATTTAATTAAATCAGTTTTAAAACTTAATAAATTTTCACTTCCATCCCTTAGCAAAAAAATATTTTTAATAATTTTGTTAACATTTAACAAGGATCGAAAATAAAAATGAACATAGAAAATAGTTAAATGTCCTGTGAATAAAATTAAAATTAATTTTGTTCTCTATATCCTATAAATAAATAAATGAGTAACATTATTTCTTTATGAGTTCTAGAATTTTTGGAAGTTGGAATATACTATGAAAAAGAAATTTAAAAACAAGAAAGTGGACAGAGGGTGATGTGGGATGTTAGTTGAGAGAAGTTACTGAGGTATTTTAAATCTGAGTATTTGAATCCTCAAGAGAAGGAAGGCACATAGTTTATCGGAGAGACGGACACGTGATGAGAAATTGAGAACCTCGAGTCGTGCCAGCACCCATCTGTTCCTCAATTCATTCGCCTTCACTGTCAATTAATAGCTGACTTGCAAATGGAGAAATTTTAAACAGATTAGTGCACCATGTCATTTATAATGTGTTTAATAAAAACATAATATTTAAATATTATTAAATATAAATTAATTTTAACAATAATTATAGTGGAGAGAGAAAATGTAAAAAAAAAAAAAAAAAGTGTATGCCGTGCTCATTAAAAGCGCCTGCGCCCTCCCTCCACTTGGAACATTATAATTAGACTTATTTATTGCTTTTTGCTCTACTTCTTTTTAGAAGCATAATGTAGCATAGAGTATCTGCTTGTTTGGATTGAGGGATTAATTGATTTTGGAGAGAAAAAAAATTGATTGATTCATAATTTATTCAAGCACCAACACCTTTTATTTTTCCCCAAAAAATCAGTTTTTTCTCAAAGTTCTAAGTTTCAGCTTCTCGACTTTTGCATGTTTTTAATACAAAGTTATATGAAAAATTTACATAAAAAATTCAAGAAAAAAACATAAAAAAGTCACAAAATTTAATAAAACTAAAACAAAACTTTTTTCTCTCTTTTTTTTTCTTAATAAAATTTAGATCTTTAAAAAAATTACTAGCATAAATATTCAAAATTACGTTATAATATAATCAATTATAATTAAAATTTATTATTTAATTAATTATTTTTATAATCTATTATACTCAACTAAAATTTAAACGGGTATTATATTGTCGGTGCTTTTTATACAAGTAATCACCTAATAAGATATTCTTTCTACACTGTCATATAAGGCATTGATAATCACTCTAGTTCATGATTTTCAAAAAAATTAGTTGAGATTTTAATTTCTTAAAAAAATGTATATCTTTTTAATTATACTTTCATTAAATATTCTATATAAGTATATCATGAATGACAATTGAAATCTTAATACATTATTTTTTAAAAAAAGGAGTAATAAATAAAGTAGGAGTATATAGAGTTGAAAAACAATTAAAAAATTACTCAGTATCCTATATTTTAGACCAAGTTAGCAAGACGTCAACTTTTTTCAACTTCAATTAAATGCTACATATCATTTAAAAGGGGCATTTAAAAAATTAATTCCTCATCAAACTTTGCAACGGGGCTTTTAATTAGGTACACCACAGTCCACGACCCTAAAAACGGGATCTTATAATTAGGAATTTTTTTTTTTTGGGGGGCGGGTTATCAATTCTCTTTAAAAGGCAGCAAAGTGACTCATATTTGGGGGGGTGGGGGAGGGGGAACCTTTTCTGGAATAGTATGACTTATAATGAAAGTAAAGGTTTCACCTTCTTATCTGCTAAAGATTGAAGTATTAGTCATTTGTTTTCCACAACTTGAGCGAGCAAATCTGGACAAACATATGGAGTCCTTCACATTATGACACTGCCTTTAATTTCATGTTGCTTCTACACCTTTCAGGGGCCTTCATTACCAAGCAAGGATTTTACATTCCCTAGCCAGCACAAGCCACGGATCGGACCGCCCATTTTATTAGCCCTTGACTCCGCAAAATCTTTTTCTTTTTTCTTTTTTCGTTTTAAAAGGGAACTGCAGAGTATCATTGAATTTGAAGCTTTCAAAAGGGTTTCTTTTATGTGAAGGGAAAAAACTTGCGCCTGGGCCCATACGAGTGGGCTAGTAAAATTGCAAAGCTATTCAGGGGAAGAGGAAATCGGAGGAGTCGGGGTTTCGTTTCAAGGAATGAAGCACTGATAACATGTCAATACAAGAAACCACAAGCTTATTGCGGACTACTTTGTTCAGGTACTCCATCTGGAGCGTCTGGGACACTCCTTGAAGCCCAAAGACTACAGGCTATTTCAGCCAAGACGGCTTCTATCTACTACCTGAGAAATTTATCGCACAATTTACGCTCTCTATTTGCAAGTCATTTTATTAAATCCATGAAATAATTAGTTATTCTATAAAAGATTCTCTTTTACAAAATCAGGATTTGCCGTCCAAGCGTTGAGCTCTCGGGTTTAACAAATTTTGATGCCATTTATTTTTCCTCGTTTGGAATAAGTGGAGCCTACGTGAATGAATTTGGCTTACTTGTCAGAACGACATTTGGAGAAAACACCCCCCCAAATTTAACTACATATTAATGTTAAATTATAAAAATCTTTAGTGTTAAATAATTTAATGACAACTAAAAGTTATACAGTGTTTTTCTTTTTTCCAGGGCAAAGATTCGTCAAGAATTCAACATGATCGCAGCATAATTGCTCACAAGTAACCTGCGCATGTTCGTATATACATGGTTTCCGCAAGTGAAATGGATTATTTTTGCATGCAAGTAAAATAGTTAATTACACTACATTTCAGCATTTTCTACGAACAATTCACGAAGGGCAACAACAATAGGATTGGCTGATATATTAGGGGCCGCGAATAATTGACAACGCAACAGAATGAAACTGCTTTCTTTGGACCGACCCCTCAGTATTTATGCTTGTCCCCATTCAAACTTTGGTACACTTCATCTATTTCCACCTGTTACATCCACAATAATTCATCAACACTCTCTCTATGGCTCTAACTACTATACAAGAGTGAGCAACAGGACATGACATTTATATTTTTACCTGGTAATACTTGAGCAAATTACTTCTTCTTCTTTTCATTGTTGTTGTCACCAAGTCTCTTTCCATGTCAAATGGGCGGGGGTCTAATATCAGTCCTCTGATATGTTCAAATCCCTTCAGCTAGTTCCCCCCAAAACACAAACATCAAAAAGAAAATGAGAAGAGAAACACATACCATGCGAAACTTCCAATGAAAGAACTAGCAGTTCATTGGATATATTGCTAATCCCGATGTGAGATGCTGTATTTACCTTGTTTCTTTCAGCAGTAGATTTGAGCTCGGACAGTACATGTTTCTTCAATTGGTCGAGGGAACAAAGTTCAGAAAAAGGAGCCATGTGGCCTTTTGAATATGCCCACTTCTTTGTAATTGCTTCATTTGGAACCACTACCGCAACCAAAACTGACTTGAGGCTATTTCCATAAACCCAGATCTTAAAAAAAAAAAAAAAAAAAAAAAGAGGGAGATATCCATCATATACTTATCAAGCGTCTAGGAGCTGAAATGCTTTTCTCCAACAGTAAACATGAAGATATGCTTACATCTTCAACAATGGGAGTGATTCCATAAACATTTTCCAGATACTCGAGCGCAATATACTCTCCTTGAGAGAGTTTTATTAGATTCTTCTTCCTGTCAATAACCTTGATAACACCATTAGGAAGCATTTCTCCTATGTCCCCTGCGGATGCCAGAGGCTACCAAATCAAACTGCCTACACATCAATTATAATTCAGTTTGAGGCAAGACATGAATATGGCTAGGGTTCAACCTGTATGAAACCATCCATCTTTGAAGGCTTCTCTTGTCAACTCAGGATTTTTATGGTAGCCTGCAAAAACAGTTTTGCCTCTCACACATATTTCGCCACATGAAGGACTTCCAAGAGGATTATAGCCCATCTCTGGTACTTCCTCTAGCCTTACTTCGTTGTACACATTTACAGCGCCAACTGTGCCCATCATGCACATTTCATCAACATGGCAAAGAGTGGCTGATCCACACGTTTCAGTCAATCCTGGATTGACCACTATCAGGGTTACATTGAGTTGTAAATCATAATGTGCCCTAACAAATTAGTAGAATAAGAAAATAGAGTTACTTACCATAGCCTTGACATACGAGGGCGCAAGAAGTAACACGCAAGAATTCTTCCACCTCAGAGCTCAAGGGTGCCCCTCCTGATATTATTAATCGAACACGCCCACCTAGACGAGCATTGACCTAACCAGGAATTGAGGTTGGGAAGGGGAAAAGAAGAGTCATTTAGTGGTTTAACCCAGATGATTTAAGCATCAATGATGCAGATGTGACAGAGACAAACAATGTGGCAAGAATGACCTCTTTAGTAGATACAGTGGATTGTTTCCATAGCATAATATTAACCCAGATGATTTAAGCATCAATTATGCAGATGTGACAGAGACAAACAACGTGGCAAGAATGACCTCTTCAGTAGATACAGTGGATTGTTTCCATAGCATAATCACAATATGAATAATATGATTAATGTATTATAAGACTGGTAATAAGGCAGAGATACAACCTTCCTGAAGGCTAATAGATCTGCTAGAGGTGATGCACTTCTCTGCTTGTACCCTTTGTTCATCCAAGAAAGCTTGCTGTAGCGCGTAATTGTAAAATAGGAGAGTTATATCAGCCTACAAACTAAGCATCGATCAAGTAAGCAAGATTCCATATTTCTAGCACCATCTTACTATCTGTAAAGCATGTCAAAAACTCTTCTCCTCATTGGATTTAGTTCTTCAATTGCTTTCTTGATACCTGAAACAGAGATGAGCTTGGCTGAGTTTTATTGAACTGAAACAGAAGAAACTAAAGATTTTGTCATGATGCATAATCTTGCCTTCATGGAGCTTTTCAAAAACTCGGGGGACCCCAGCAAAGAGTGTGGGTTTCAACTCCATTAAGTCATCCCTCAATGCCTTTAGATCCTGCACTCAAGTGATTCAAGAATTTCACAGATTTTTTTAAAGGGATTGGCACTAAATTATCAAATTCTGAAGCAGATGGGAAACTATGTAGTGTCATGGTATGGTAAGATTATGAGTTTCCTCGTAGAGATGAATCTTGAAGAAGAAACTCTACAGCCTTCAAGGAGAATTTACCACACACATATATCATGATCAACAATCATACCGCCATTGCTGCCAAGATACTACAGGTATAGTCCTGCCATGTACCCATGAGATTGCTCAAAGCGTCGATCTTATTTATTTACCACACTATGCACACACATGAACTCACACACTTGTGATTGTTTTAAGAAAAGAAGATTAGTACTATCCCTCAAACAGCAATCACAAGAAGTTGTTGCGCTACCTACTTTCTTTCTCTCTTTCTTTTTTTTTTTTATCAACTGTTGCTTAGCATCTATCTTTCTTGTATCTTACCCTCATTATCAAAAACCAGGCAACTCCAAACTTCAAGTACCGAATAATTCTGACATGTACATACCCCATGGTAGTAGCCAACAGAGGCACCCTTATGGAAAAAGTACTCCTCAATTGTTCGATCAAGGGAATGAGCCAAGGGGAGGAAGGATAAATACACATCTTCCTCAGTCATCTATACAAAGTGAAATACATCTGTAAGAGAAGATAGAGACGAAGGTCCAAGAACTTAATGCAACTAAAGTTAAATTCATGAAATTAATTAATAGAGGACTTCTCTAAATTTATACTTGCAAATGATTATATTTTTCATCCATAACCTACATGAAAGTGCTTTTTCCATATCGACAAATCACTATGAAAACATCACCAGTCATTCTGGTGCTGGTTTGAGCAATGAGAGTACAGAAATTATGGCGTAATAATTTGCTGGTGGCTCAAGCATTAGATATACCTTATCTTCAAATTGTCCCAAGAAAAGATCCATTCCTCTAACAAAAGATGCTATGTTTTCATGTGTTAAAACAACACCCTTGGGGTCTCCACTGGTCCCACTTGTATACATTATTGTGCAGATGCTTTGAGCTTGAGGTTCTACAATGCTTGATGGGTTTTTCTTCCCCTGCAAGACATAAAGAAGTTCAGATCAACCATAGAATCATGAGGAATTTACAACAACGGGTTAAGGAGAGCTGAGATAAGTTCAAATTACTCCATAGTCGGTGAGATCATAACTTAATCACCGAAATAGTCAATGACATTATGGTAGGATATGAAGCTGACCTAGAGGTATAATGCAGATAACAGTAGTATCTATCTATATGACATGAAGATGTCATGTTACAGAAGTTCCATCTATATTGAGTGCATGAATGCTGTTATATAATGACAAATTCCTTACAGACCAACCATGTCCAAGAACTCAGCCCATGAAAACGGCTTAATTTCAATAGATGCTGCCTTGTCTCTCTCTTCCTTTGTTAACGAAGTGAAGCACACCATGGCTGCAATCCCATAAGTACACGTTTCAGATGCCTCCCGTTAGCTGTAACACAGAGAAATACTGCGAGTAGCTACTTGTACCTTTCAGTCGCTGAGCCGATTTGCAGTCAAGGTTCAAAAGCTACAAGTAAGTGCAGATATAGAGTCAGAACCTAGTTGCCTATCAAATATGAATTCATTTAGAATAGAACCTGTTTCATCTCAAGAAAGTGATTCTTACTTCTTTAACCTTCTTATCTTGGACAAAAACAAAATCTACTTCAGACTGATCGATAATAAAGTTTACAGCGCCAGCCCCTGCATTGATGTTCAGGTTGCTTTCAATCAATAAATATGCCAAAATTGACCGAGAAAACATATAAAACACCTTTAGCGTTTTTTAAGATTTAAACATGTTCAAAATCTTGCTAGGATCTTTTGCATAGCTACTAATAGCAGAGAAGTGAGGAAGACGCTTACCAAGGGTGTCGTGGAGAGGCACACAAACCAAACTGTGGGCGCAACAAGCCTATATGGATGTAAAATATTCGTGATAACATCATGAAAGGAAAAACATTGACTATTATGAGACACAACGCTTAGGGAAGTGTCAAACCTCCATTGCCACAGCCCACTGTGGGCAATTAGATCCGTAAACTCCAACTCGAGAGCCCTATCCCAGAATTTCAATGAGAGACATGGAGAAAATATCTTCGAATTCTAATATACAGCATGTAGAACTGATGAGAGAAGCCACTCTTGCATTGCAAATACTTACAGGTTCAGCCCCTGATGCTCGTAAAGCAGAGCCAATATGAAGAACTTCGTCGTAGACTTCCTTATATGTCTTCCAGACGTATGGCCCTATCTGTAAAACAAGAAGTCAAAGCTCAATGACCATATCTTCTTGACTCGGATATAAGAAAATTCATTGCCACACAGACACCTGTCCATCAACAAATTTTCGCCATCCCAGCATCCGGTTTTGAGGATACTTTCTGACAGACACACTGCAGTCATCCAAGAGGGCACGGAACGGAACTTGTGTCAGTCTCCGAATATCTTAACATAGAAAGACAGAGCAGGAGCCACAGCTCAAGCGGCCTATTTAAAATCATTTACGATATACTTCGGCCATCATATGACAAGGGATAATGGAAGATATTTGAGGCACTGAAGTTACCTGAAAATATCCCAGGCAGTGCATAATTCGGGATCCATTGGAGGAAAGCCGTTTTTGGATAGGAGACTACGGTGTACTGGTCCAACGGAAGGCTTGCCATTTTCGCCTTCCCTTCCTTCCTCTACCTTAGCTGCAAAAGTTTTCATCTTCCTGTTTGCAAAACCCGAGGATGAATGACTGTTTGTTTACAGAATTACTCTATAGCATGCTTGCTCGCGGATCCTTGAATCGTAAGCTAACAAAACAGAATCATTTCTTTCTAAAACATGAAAAATAACAACATAGCAGTATAACTGACCCATGGGCGTCGCCGCCAACGTCATGTCCCTTCTAGTATTTGTTAGGATTAAATAAAACGCAAGTGCTGGAAACAGGGTTCTGACCCACCGGATCGAAAAGAAACATACAGCAACGGCAGTTGTGTTCAAAGATGCAACTTGCGACCGCGATATTAATTGAATATATATGTATATATAGGTTAAAAGCCCACTGAAAAATCCAAGAGAGAGGAGGAGCTAAATAGGAAGGATGGGAAGGAAATTAGTTGAGAGGAACTAAAACTAAAAAGTGACAAACTACTTTGGTAGTCAACAAGAGAAGAATAGTTGACAAATTGAAAGGTCGATACATTCGAATCGCCCCCAGTAGACACATAGATGACACTTCACAATAGATTAACATTTAGGACACGCATGCTTGCATGCATACAGACAGAGAAAAGTGTGCCCTGCGTACACATGCGTGTGTGGTGATCAATGGGACGAAGATGGAACGCAGGAAGCAACAAAACGCGACAAGGAAGGTGCAAAAGCACGGGGTAAGATTTTGTAGGAGAGACCGTGACAAAGATACCCAGGTATTGTAAATGAAGTAGTGGTTGAAGCAAGTAATAATGTAACCTTTTTCTTTCGCCATGGGAACAAAATTAAACTCAGGTTCTATGCACAAAAAACGAAACCAGTTGCGTTTCGCGTGCTGCGTGTTTTTCTCCCTTTCCTTCTAATTGTTAAGATTTGTCGACTAAAGACTCAGGACACCAGTTAAACCAGCTGCAAAGACTATCAAAGTTTAAATTTAAACTAATTTCGTCGTTAAATTTTCAAGCCTATTTTAACAATGAAGTAGTGTAACCGTAAATCCCGTTATCACTCTTTTCGGCCAACCCTGCTAATGGCACCGCATACTCTGTTATTCGGACTCCTGTGTACTCTTGTTTTTTTTTTTCCCGTCAGCACCATGTACACTGGGCCGCTGTGAGGACCTATCAGGAATATGGGGTTAGACTAATTCAAATTAAATCATGACAAGCGCTACAAAAATAAATGTTCTTAATCATGCAAGGTACTTAAAGGAGACTTGGATTTTCTCTCCTGCAAAGAAGAGAAAAGGAAAAATTAATACAAACCTAAACTGTTAAATTGAATTTGATAATTTTTAAAAATATAGATTTAATTTAAACATTTTAAATTTATAGAAAAGAAATAGTAGAGAAAAAAGCAGAGGAGAGAAACTCGCTCCATTTAGAGATGCCCCCTTCCAAAAAATTATTTGATAAGTTTTCTTTCTTTTTACCTGAAGCAAATGAAAAATCTAATTTTGGCCTCCCACTTTCATGAATTTTTTCACTTTGACCTCCCATGAGTTGTGTTCTAAATCCATCCGTCAACAAAATCTAAACCAATCTGAATCAAGTTATGACAAGAATGACAAGGGCAAGTCTGTTGGTGTTCCTGACTACTTAAATTGTTATATCTCCAAGGTTCGAATTTAAAACTTTAAAAAGAAACAACTCTTGTTAGTTGATCGCCTCGTGGTTCACTTTTTATATTTTTTTATTATAAGTAAAAATATAAATTTCAAGAATTATTAATTCTATTTTTCAGGAAATAAATTAAAAGTATCATTAAATTAAAAAGAATTGATTAAAATTATTTTATATTTGAAAATAGAAAGAACATGGATTATTACTATTTGCACACGCTACGACAAGGGCTCTACTTTAACCACCTCAGAGGGAAAATAATAAAAAATCTTCTGCTTTCAATGCTAGGCACGTTAACAATTGACATCGTTAATTGCATGCACAACGTTTGCATTGCCTCTTCTTAAAACTGAAGATCCCAACTCCAATTGCCACTGCCTTTATATCACAGATAAATTGCTCTTCCTACCTTCTTTATAATATATTTTTGAATATGGTTTGGCTTTTCAAAATATGTTTAAAAAAAATAAGGCATCATTAATAATAATTATCTTAATATTACTTCGCATTATTCTATTCCTTAATTGCAGTTCATTCCCTTTCTCTTATTAATGAATAGTATTTTTAAAAATTAAAAAAATAATATTATAAACTGTATTTAATAAACTTCAGTTGTATCTGCAATTTTGAAAAAAAAAGTATTAAATTAAAATGGAATATTATATCTGATCTGTGAATGTTCGTATTAAGAAAAAAAATCGATGGCAGCAAAATGGACATGCTCTATAGTAATGGGAACATAGCGTCAGGCCAAAAATAAAATAAAACAGTGAAGCTCCATATATTTATTACATTTTAGATTAATTATCACAAACATTATCTAGTGGTGACGTTAAATTTATAGGATTATTACTAGTATGTTACTGAAAAAAAATGGGTGTGCGAGCTGTAACATTAGAAAATTACAATTTAGATTCCAAATTCATCACACGAACTTCTCCGGTTTACCAAAAATGTTCAAGAAAATGCGAGGGGAAATTACAACTCAAAACTAAGAATCTTATCGTTGACACGATCATCATCTTATCATAATTATGGAAAAAATAATAAGCAGAGACAGGGAAATGCAAAGCAGCAGAGACCACAACCAATCAACTGAAAATGTTCTTTTTTCCTGGTTTCCCCAACCCTTGAGACTAATTCTTCAAGAAACCTGAATATATACCATTTAAAAAATTGTTCTCTCCAAAGCAAAACTTGTATTGTATCCCAAGAAGTCAAGCGCACATGTTCTCTTCCTCTGTCCGGATAATTCTGCCTTGTTTGGGCCTTACACTTGGAAGCGGGCTGAATACATCAAGGGCTCATTTCATAGCCCAACTAGCAAAACCACAACCTGTTCCCTATTATCGCCCCACCCACATATAAATATCATACTCCCTTCATTTTTATTTGTTAGAAAAACTGTCATTATTTATTTATTTTTTACAAGTAAAATTGCATATCTCAAAAAGTATTTATTATCAATTTTTTAAATTACTTCTCATGATTTACATTAACAAAAAAAATTGATGCATGTTCATGTTGATTAATAAATAGTATTTTAGTTCAATTTTTTTTTTATTTTCATACATATTTATTGTAATTAACTATTTTTTTTACATTATGTAATGCAAATTTTTTTTTCGTTATACAGAGAAATGCTGGAGTACAAACGCAGCAGCCTTGCTCGCTGACCTAGTCCACTCCAGATATACCCCAGAAAATCAGTTTCACGCTTTCTATTTTGGGACAGTGGCAATTAGGTTTCAGAATGCTGAATTAATAACAGTTAAATTTGATAATTTTTCAAGGAATAAGTTAAAAATATCAATCCAAATAATTACAAATTCAAGAGTTTTAATTGTAAATAAGCATTTAAGCATTAAATATGATTCTTAAATTACAATAAAAAATCTTTGCTTTTAACTGTTTAAATGGATATTTATAATTTATTTTGTAAAAAATTTTGTCATGGACTTAACTGTCATTAATTCATTATTTTGGAACTTAATTCTCATTATCCCTTCTATTTTATGTGTTTGCATTCGGCTAGTTTAGCTCAATTTGATCCCTTGCTCCTTATACCCTCCACCTTTTGTTTTCTTCAATACTGTGTTCCTAACTCAATCATGAAAGGGATGTGTGGTCTCTAGCTAATTCTTTTTTAAACGTTACCAGGCGTACGTGATGCTATATGTCTGTTCCTTGATTAATTTATGCTCTTCAACTCACGAGAAGTCATCTACATAATATATGCGAATAGATAATCGATTTTATAAATCTAATTTTTGTTCATAACTGAATGGCTGAATCCGTTGTTGTTTTCTGTTTGTTATTCTCCTTCAAAAGTTAGGTCGTTCTACATAACACACTATTAATATTAATTTATTACACGCATGTGCTGTCAAACTTGGTTGACAAATTAATTATTTTTTCAAAGCCGGCACAGGACAGAGATCGACAGAGAAACATATGTTCAAGAATATTTCAATTCAATATAAGGCGATTTAACCTTGAAATTTCAAATTTTGTCATTTTCACCCTCGCTGTTTGACGCATCTCTAATCTGAAGTTCAGAAAGAAATAAATGATACTCCAAGAGAAAAACATGTTCCAAGGAAAAAGATGGGGAGAACAGAAACGTGTAAATTGTTGTGTTCATTCATCAGTACTTGAAGGTTTATATATACACAAGGAGAGAGTATATCCTAAATTCCTAATAAATACAAAAATATTTACAATAGATAAAACAATGTAAACATGGGGATTTCATCAAAACTTGTAATAGAAAAGCAAAGTTTTTATTTTTTTCGTGGGTTCTTAAAAAGCCACATAAAGCCCTATAAAAAGGGTTCTCGTTCATCATGTGATGAGGAATCATGCAATACATAATATGTAATCTTTATCAAAATACAAAGATTCGCACTAAAATGAGTCATGGGGTCGATGATAGGGCTCAACCTGACCCTATAAATAAATATGAGAATATTGTAAAAATTTGAAAATTAAATAAGAAGATGACGATAAATATTGACAGGTAACAATGGTTACAATTAAAAATAATAATAATAATCTTTTAAACTTGGCGGTCAGTGCACTGAATCCGTCCTGGGGTTGGCTCACCGTCCCCGTCGTTGGGAGACACGAAATTAATTGGACGGCAAACTGCAGAATATGATACCCACAATGGATGGAAGTGACTTGTGGGCATAGACAGCAACGGGATGAGGGGCGCGGCAAAGGAAGACGAAAAGGGCGCGTTTGTCTGCATTGGTTTAAAAATGCAGAATATGATACTTACGGGGAGGGGCCGACACATAAACAAGCGGCAAGTGATTAATTATAAAGGATGCACTCTCCATTATGATTGGTTCCCTCCCTCACATGCCTCCCCATTTTTGGAGAACGCTACTGCACCCAATCAATACCACCAACCGCCGAGTTTTAACCAGGAAGTTAAAATGCATACTAATGATGCCAATCAATTACTTAAATCATGTCATTGTGGCAATAAAACGGAAAAGGTCGGTTAGGAGGAATCATAGCATAATCTGAGAGCGCCATCCCTGGCTCAGCTGTGCAGGATCTGCATTCCGTGCTCACGGCGCGCTCATCAGCCCACAAAGCTGATCTTGCTCAAAATGATCTTTATCAGTTTAAATTAATTTTTAAATATTTTAATATTATATTTTGAAAATAAAAATTATAAACAATTATAAATAAGTTTTGAGTGTCTAAAATATATTTAGATATTCAATTTATAAAAATTATAAAAAAAATTTAATATTAAATTCGATCATTGAGATTGTATCTGAACTGTTTAGAATATATTTGAATAGTCAATTTATAAAAAATATAAAAAATTTATATTAAATTAGACCATTCAAATTAAATCTAAACTAATAAAATTGATTATTATCAACAAATTTATTAAAAATTTAATATTTTTATACATTTTTATTTTGATAAATATAAACTAAAAATAAAAATTTAAATCTGAATTATTCAGGATCCTATCAAAAGTAATGTGTATGATGGTGCTTGTAATGAGTACTAAAAGTAGTTCATATTTAATATTAAAAATTTTTATAATTTTTATTTTTATAAATATAATATTTAAAATATTTAAAAATTAATTTTAAAATAATGATTGATATCATTTTGAAATAAAATGAAAGGTTAAGATTAGTTTAAGACTGATGAGCACAGAATGTGGATCAATGCAATGCGTGTCTAACGCTCCCCCGTGGGCCCTCTCTCTCCTTTTCTTACCCACTCCCCAACATATTTTCGCGAGTTTAATTTTTAATCACGTGTGTGTGAAAAGTATCTCTTTCGAAAAACAAGAACCACCTTCAAAAATGATTATTAAACTGTAAAATTTTATGAAAAATAAATATAACAATAATTTTATAAAATATCAAATCTCTCTCATTTAAAAATGAATCCCATGATTCAGATGGAAAATGAAAAAGAAATGGAGAGGGGAGAAAATGGAGATAAGCCAAATCTATGAAATTGATCCTTATTGAGAGAGAGCCTTGGTATAAAAAAACAAAAAAGAAAAGAAAAGCAAAAAAACTAATAATTTAATTCTTATAATTTTGTTGGTTTAAAAAAAGTTCTTATAATTTTAATTTAATTGTAATTTAATTTATGAACTTTAATTTATATGAATTTCCTTGATTAAAAAATTGTTGAATTATAATTCAATTAAAATTATGGGGACTAAATGATTAATTTTTTTAAAAAAATTCCTTTCTTCTCCATTAACTTCTTATAATGGATGATTATAATTAATCATCATCCTTCCTCAATTCATTTCACACCTTTCAAGAAATGAATGTCTTCGCCGTTAAATATCTTGATATCCAATTACTTGATAATCTGTCAACATTTTTTTATTACATTACCAGCAGTCAAACTAAACTTTGATGGAGTTAGTGTTCATATACTTCACTCTTTACATGATCGAGAAAATTGGCAATCACTACAAGTAGGTGTACACTCTGCCTTCCGATCAAATTCATATTTCACTAGACAGATGGATGGTGCCCGGTGTCTTTTGGATAGGTATCTGTCTTTCTTCGGTCCGCTGGGGTGTACTGTAGCTGTAGTTTTCACAAGCAAATAGCTCATCAACTTCAACCTGGCAATTGAGATTTACTAGGGTGTGTGTGTGTGTATAAAAGGATCACAGTATTTAGTAATTACTGGACCACTTGATAAGCCCAGGTGCTGATGAGTTACGAGGTTGCAGTCACAGCATGTGGCAGGCGAATCCTCTTGTTCCGTCCACGTGCCGCACGCGCCCCTTCCTTAATTATTCTGATCCGCAAGTCAAAATATTGTCAAACCACACACACACACACACACAAACGATACACGCACACGAGCGGTAAACACAACGACACACTGAAACGCGAATAATTTTGCATCTCCGTCATAGTCGGTATGAATCCCCTTTTCATCCATATATATCTTTATTCTGAACGAAGCAAAAGCAACCGTTTGCCTATATATACATTAATCCGCTTACCATTGCTTCCGTGTGTGCACACACACACACACACATATATATATATTTGTTCCGATTCTTTGTCCTTCGAATTCCTTTTTCCTTTTCATGAGGCAATATTGGAATTAGCTAAGTTTGAATAGTAAATGAAGATGATTGGAATGGCAGTGTCAGCTGGATATAGATGAGAAGGAAGTGCGGTCTGCTGGTCGACAGGGAAAGGGGTAAGAAAGATACACAGGAGAAAGTAGTTGGTCGAATCACGTCAGTAATGTAATTTTGGTGATCAAGGCTTGGCATTACGCTAGACGTGACTAAACCAAATCCTGTCGACACCTGCTGTTGCTTCTTTTGCAGCCAAAAATGACTCAACCAGGAAAAATATATCAGAAAGAGGACAGCTAAATTAATTACACCGGAGCTCCGGAGACAATATTAGAAGATGGGAGTAATGTTGCTCAAATTAAAGCAGACAAACCACCACCAGGTTACAAAGATAATTAGTTAATAACAAAGGAACATTTTGATACTGCCACGTCCAACAGTGGCCGCGCGGTTGCTGCTACATGTCTGCATAATTAATAAGAGGAATCCCTCTTTATCCATGGAGAGACTGATTAATCTGGCAGGTTAATATAATTAAATAGCGAATAGTGAGCAGTTGTGGTGTGGAATTGGAACACAAAGAACGTGTCTCAACAAAAAGCGCCTGAAAGAAAATGGGTTTCCGACAGTGGCTTCTGCAAATATCCGAACGGGCAGATTCCTAGTATTCTAGTTTGCCAACATTTACTCAGCATCGTCCACTCCTACTGCCGACCTTTCCTAGAACTCCATATATATATATTGAGTCGTATATACTATATTTTTTATAAAAGATATTGAAGCTGAGAAACGAAACATGGTCAAAGTTGCAAATAATTATAAAAACAAAGTCTAAATTGAAATAAAAGGGCTCATTATTGGGACTTGGGAGGGTTGGGCGGCAATAAGCAGTGACAGGCGACAAAAAGCGAGGAACAGCTAGCTCAGTCCTATCTTACGCCGCATGTAAGTCTAGCCTCTTCCCACCGTCACATGTACAGTTCTACACTCGTGTGGTTGTTGAGTCTTTCTTCTCTCTCTTTCTTGAAGTCCGTGCAGAGTTTTAGGAACAATCATTCCAAGTTTTTCCCCTCACCTTTTTTTTTTTGGGGGGGGGGGGTTACCAGAATATTACTCACAAGTGCTGTGTAGAAAATTCGTACCCCAAAAAATTCTAGACATTCGAGGGGTATCTATGCGAACATGTTTCCCTTCGGACGACTTTGAGATTAATTGCTTCTATCAACTCAATCCCTTTTGATCTCATTTCTTACCCGAGTTAGATATAAAAAAAGTCCACGCCTCTTTCATTAAACTATTCCCCACAAAAATCAATTCCTTAATCATTATATTACTAAATTAACCCAGCACCCCCATCTCTGTCTATCATATTATTAATCATCACCCCCCTCCCCCCATCTTCTTCCTCCCCTCCCTTATATATATACATACACAGACAATGCCACCTTCTCCAGCTGCGACTATCCTCCTATACCTGTTCTTTATATTCATCATCCTCATCCTTTTGCATCGATCCTTCCTCAGCTATGGTTGTTCCTTCTTCAAATTCCATGAGAACCAAGAAAACAAATGCCGTGAGAATTCCGACCGTGGACCTTTCCTTGGAAAGGTCAGAGTTATTGGAATTGGTGATAAAGGCCTGCGAGCAATATGGTTTCTTCAAGGCGGTGAACCACGGCGTGCCGGAGGAGGTCATTTCCAGATTGGAAAATGAAGGAATTGAATTCTTTTCCAAATCCACCTCAGAGAAGCGACAGGCTGGTCCGGCCGCACCGTTTGGTTACGGTTGTAGAAACATAGGCCCCAATGGCGACATGGGTGACCTCGAGTATCTTCTTCTTCATACAAATCCTCTCTCCATCTCTGACAGATCCAAAACAATCTCCAACGACCCTAACAACTTCAGGTACTAGTTACTACCGCTGCTTTATTCCTTTATCTTTCTACCATACACGTCTTCATTAACTACATCTTACAATAATCACTCTGATGACACGTTTGCTCTTGCATATTAAAACTCACAACTCATAGAACAAACACAGACGCAGGCTTCACCAAACATTAATCTATAATATATTGATTTTGACTTGAATTTATAGATAGCAAAACCAATAAGAGGAAGGGGAACAAGGGCTTTGTGTGTGTTTCTTATATGCCAAGCAGGATGGCGGGCCTGTGCTGAGTAGGACATAAATAAATTTTCTTTTTTCACGTTATGCTAACTTTTCGGCCATTACGAGTTGTGAATTTTAATAATTCTAGGTTACTGACAGCTGGCCAATGAACAGCATGTATAGTTTAAGATGATTTTGCCCGCTAACTGATGTTTGTTATATGTCCTAGAAAAGACATCTTTTATTTTCTCGTTGGAAGGGGTAAAAATGGTCAGGATATTGAGCTCTAGGCTTAATTTTGTAAATCCATAATAAGCTGATATTGTCTCGACTTTCTATTTTTGAATTGATTGGTTGCGTATATTCCCGTTTTCATGTTACTGATTCGTCTACGTGAAAGCGACTTGCATTGTGTTATATACCTTAGAATTAGTCGGCCATCCCACTCTGGTTCCCGGCTTTCCACGGGGTCCTCCACTGATCCTGATCCGTCTCTAGGTTTTCATCACTTAACATCGTGATGATTTCCCCACCCCTATTTGTAATTATCTGATTGCCTCTCCGCGTCTACCACTTAATTCCTTGTAGTATGAAGCTTGCTCACGGCTAAATTTTCAATCCATTAAACAATATTTAGAGTTGAAAAGGTTAGCAGTAACACGTGCACTGCCACATGCAGATGTTTCATTGTGTATTCGAAAAATGTATAAATCAAACTAAATTGCACATGCATGCTTTTGGTTTGTTGTTTTTTTAAAAATAAACATATGCTTTTATATACACTGACATGGCTTTTGTTCTGTAAAACTACTGTTACGCCGGAAGAAATGGAATAATTCTGGAGGAATATATTAATAAGCAAACTGATGAGATTAGAATCAAATATAGAGGGGCCGTGTTGCCAATGTGATAGAAGTAGAATCTGCTTCCTTAAGATGCATGGAAAATTGGCAATGTTAAAAATAGCTAGGTAGGGCCCCCGCCAGACAAACAAAATATAAACTGTGGGCAAGTATTTGGCCCCAGCGGGACCGGCTTCCACCGTGTCCACTATTCTACTTATTCTTTCCAGGAAAATCATCCGATTACTGCTGGCCTTTTCCTCGCAAATCAACAAGTGGAATTGCTTAACATCTCGCTTTTGAGCAAAAAACTCATGATTACTTCTGGAATGCATTCGTGAAAACTCCACGAGCAACTAATTCTCTTTTCGCAGTAGTTATATATGAACCAGCCAATCCAGTACTCACTAAGAACTAAGAAGGACAGAAGTACAACTTGGCAAACACTGGGGTATAACACATATAGGTTTCTACTTTGGGCGAAACGCCAAGCAAGCACATAATCAAGTCGCTCGAAGAAAATAGATTCTGAGCCAAAAGTCAGAAAAACATCTATAACATGAGGATCAACTGGAGAACATATAAATGTTTCAGAAAAAAGTGACAAGATGGGTAGAGAAAGCGTGTGTGGGAAGGAGAAAGAAGAAATAGGCAGCACGAGTGATGTTTTGTTTGCATATGATGCAGTTGCGCAGTGAATGATTACATAGAAGCAGTGAGGGAGCTGGCTTGTGAGGTGGTGGAGCTAGTGGCGGAGGGGCTGTGGGTCCCAGACAAGTACGCGGTGAGCAAGCTGATCAGGGACGCGCATAGCGACTCGGTGCTGAGGATCAATCACTACCCTCCTACCAAGAGCAGCAGCAAGTGGGAGCCATCGATTGGGTTCGGGGAACATTCTGACCCTCAGATCCTAACGATCCTACGGTCCAACGAGGTCGGTGGACTCCAGATCTGCACGCAGGAAGGGCTGTGGATCCCAGTGGCCCCGGACCCCACCGAGTTCTTCGTCATGGTGGGCGATGCCCTCCAGGTAGCTAATCCATCAACTCTTGATGAATGAAAGGACTGTGAGTAAATGAATATAATATAATGGAATAGTGAATGAGCAGGTGATGACGAATGGGAGGCTGAGGAGCGTGAGGCACAGAGTGATGAGGAGCACGATAAGGAAAGGAAGAGTGTCGACGATGTACTTTGCGGCGCCGCCGCCGAGCTCGTGGATAACTCCGCTGCCGAAGATGGTGTCAGCTCAGAGGCCGAGCGAGTACAGGCCCTTCACCTGGGCTCACTACAAGCAAGCCGCCTATTCCCTCCGCCTCGGCCACTCTCGCCTCGATCTCTTCCGTGCAAAACATCCCCTCCTTCTATAGCACTTTTCCCATCTCTCTCTCTCTCTCACATTCTCTCTCCGTGTATTTTTAGGCCTGTGACTTATAATTGTACGTATATATTTTTTGTAATTAATATTATAACAGATATTTCCCTCACAAAGACCACCCCGTCTTAATTACTCTCATGCTCTTCTTAATTCGATCAACTTGCCAAATACATTCTTCACAATTCACTAGTTTGATCAATTATGAAATTACAGTGACGAAATTAAAATGATTTAATTCAGACTCCTTGAAGCCATTTGTTGACAGATTTAAAAGTTATTGGATAATTTGCCTCCACTGCACAGGGAAGGAAGATTATTGTGTAGGAAAAAAGTCGAACCTGACCACAAGGTCAAACATAGTTTCATCTTCGAGGCGCGCCTTCTTCCCGTATCAACTGCATCGTGCCAGTATTAATTCCGTTTCAGATCATTCACTCGAGTGAGTAGGCAGCAATTCTTGAAGCTTTTCATGGATTTGATTTTGATTAGGTATATACCTATGACAATGGCGTCTCACCAACATCTCGGCCTTTAGGGCTCGTAAATTCTTGAGAACGTTTGTGTCATTACCATTTGACCAATATTTTGTTCAAGAGTTAAATAATACTATATATATACCACCGATGAAGACGTTTGCCCCGATTTTTAAAAAAGGAAAGAAAGACATGTGTCGTGTGTAACTAATTAATGCGATCAAGGGTCACGGAAGGCCTCCTTACTGGAAAGTGAAGGCTTGTTCAGCATCAGCCTTACCAACTCGGACAAAAGATCTGGTCTTAGTAATTCCATCAACCAATTAAGGTGCATGCTTTCATCTTCCCGAGGTGGTTTAACTACACAACGGCGCCAATTAAAAACATTTCCCCGGATAGCATTTTTGGTGAAGTGTAACCTTCCTCGCCGTATCTGTAACTTTGAATCTATACAGCCCGCAGAGAAAGGTCCATGGGACGTCGCTTGTTAATAAATACATAATTCCAAAGTTAGTTAAACTGTATTTTCATGATCATGCCCAGGAATGGATGAAATCTATGCCAAATTCTCTGAAGAGTCAGTCCAACAAGTCAAACAAGATGATAACCCAAAAGTAACCATCACGAGGTTGTCCAACGCTCTTTGACTTATGACGACTAATTGGACGGCCAACTCAGATTCTTAAAAATCTTGCAAGGTAAGATTTTGCATGCATGTAATATAGTTTCAACTTTGAATCTCAAATATAATATACACTTGTCTTGACACTCATACATGCAAACTGAATGAAGCAACTGCTACTTTCGCCAATCTTTATAATTTAGTCACCAGATTTTATTTCAGTAAGAAGGGGAAAACCCAACACAAGAAAGTGGAAGAGGGATTGTTGTACAAGCAATTAAGAAATTGTCCCGTGAGGAGAAGAAATGTGGGGTTTTGTAGGTTAGGATGTTAGAAATATAAAAGGGAGACGAAGGTGAGAGGAGGACATGTGTGAAAAACATAATATCTTAGCTGTGCGGCAAGATCTTGAGAGCACATGCGCAATCGCTTCCATCATGGCTTCTATCTGGCTATTACTGGAAGCCTTGATAAGATGGCGTGAGGGCAATGATGAACTAGTTGTGCCGATGGAGGAGAGGTGGAAGGAGAAGGCAAAAGGGGAGTTAGGAGGCATCATGAGGGCCACGAAACAAAGCCAAGAATGGAGCATCAGCAGGGACATCCTTGATTGCTTCCGGAGCCGTGACCGGCAGACCCAAGCCTGGGAGCTAGGAGAGCCTGGCATTTGGCCTTAAAAGTAACCAACTAAAGCATGAAACGATGTTCTGTTCTCCATGTCTATTATTATGTTCTCGTGTTTCATTACCGTAAAGTTTGCTACGTTGACTAGGCATGATCGATCAAGCTAGCCTATCCTAGTAGTATATAGTCTGTGTTGCGCTTGCGCAAGCGTGCCGTTCCATACCAGTTTCCATCTTATGCTAGAAAATTTATGGTGATAAATCGACGGGTGGAAAATTATTGCTATGGATTAGCGCGGATCTTAATTTGAAAATTGTGAGCCATAAACGAACGTTATGCGCAGCTAGCGTAATTACAGGGGCACGGGCCACAGGGCATATGTAGTCCCAACACAAAGGCTTGGTAGCATTAGGCTCTCCCATCGAGCTTCAAGGGTAGCTCCTCATCCATACTTTGCATTTTTATCTCATCTGTACTCTGCTGCATATCTCAACCCTCTAAAGATGGACTATATACGTAGTCTTCCCCCCAAATAATTTTTGCTTTAAAAGGCCGTACGAAAGCTGCTCATCACGTCAAACATCATTGTTTCAATTGGCATTTGCTATCAATTTTCTCCTACATCATGGAGGGTTTTATTTATGTAGAGATTGAGGTTTATATAATTAGATTTATTTTAAGAGTCTCAGCTTATCGCAGAAGATCCCAAAATAAAACTAACCAACAATGATGCTCAAGCTTCGTCGGGGTCTAACTAGATAGAGGTCCTTCGGAATTTGCTGGCGGCCCTCTTACTAAACCTATAGCCGCTTCATTGTGAATCAAGTCCAAATGCCCACTTACAAGAAACTTGGCAGATGGAGGTCTTGTGGACTCTTTAATTTTAAATTGGGAATGCTGTATCACATACAGGAGCCTTTAAGCCCTTTTAGTGTAAGCAACGAAAGCATTTGGAAAGCAAGAAATCTGTGCTTATCTCAATTATACCCTGTTGAATTGAAACAAGTTAAAAATAAATTGAAACAAAAAAGTGTCTAAATTTCAAAGGAAAAAAATGCTGTGGGTGACGATAATTCAAGGCACGATTTCATTCAAATATCAAGGAAAGTTCAACCGAGCATGTCTTCATGTACTATTGGACAGCAAAAGCGTCGAAGTTAACCTCAGGAGCCACGTGGACAAAGTACCAAGGGAAGTTTTTTAGGTCACGTAATTATATCTTCTTCCACTTCCCAAACCCAAGTTTAATTCGAGTTCAGACAGAAATCTCCCATAAGTCCACATACAATACAAACCCACTACCATTTTTCAACCCCCCCTCTCCCTACCAATACTGTATGCATGATGGGTGGGCTCCGCTTACCAGCTCTCTGCTATTATCACTTTAATTAATCAAACATTTTGCCCGTTGAGTGAACGCAGCTAAGGGACCGTGCATGATACATGCGAAGAGAAAAAAATGAAGAAAAAAGAGAGTTGACTGCGTAAGAAAGATGGCAAAAATATTGTTTGAACAAAATGGTTTCAAAGGTTACGGCCCCCAAGTGGCATACTTCTAGAACGTTGTTGAATTTAAATCAGGCCTATTATACTGTTCACTGCTTGTTTTTCATTTTCTTGGCACTACGTCAGTATTTAATGCCAGCCGCCATGGCCTTTTCATTTTCTTCTCCTGCTTCCACATCACTTCCATTGATTAAAATTAAAAGTCAACCCAACAACAAGTCATACATTAGTCACACGTGCAACATTTCCAATTTGTGCAGAAGCAAACTTAACTCCTCATCTCTCAATCTGAATCCTAATCAGAATGTCTACAATGTGTTGTGTAAACTCACGTACATGCTCTTGAGTTCATTATAACAGAAGTTGGATCAAATCTCATCAGATTGCTGCTGTTGCAAGAACCATATTTTTTCCTACTGTTCACAAGTCAAAACCAACTGTCGCCTCAAATGCTAGCATCCCCGACGATTCAACTTGTCTGTTTACTGCTGTAAAATCGCGACACACGCCGGAGTTGGAGAGAGGAGAAGCTTGCGCATGAAGAAGTGCAGACTCGGACTGTAAGAACATCTCTTGTGAAGCCCAATGCTCTTCTACTCAAGTCCAGTTAAAGCAGGCCCAATTACCCTACGTTGGCTTCTGCCTTACAGATATTTTATGGACCTTATTGTCTTTTATTCCTTGATATTTTTACCTGTACATGCTGTAAAAGTCATTCTTTGTATTAGGGTTTTTACCCTACCTCTATATAAAATAATAAACAGGCCTGGCACTGTGCGCCTCTTTATTCACATTTTCCTTTACTGTCAAATCTTATCTCGGACGAAGGCAACGCTGAGAAGCAAGGATCACTTTGCACTTGCACATGGTGATTAGACCCAGGTGCGGATGAGGACGAGGAGGCCCGGATCCTCTCCAGGAGCCGAGGCATCCATACCAAACGCAAGGCGTCTCTGAATTGTTTGCTATCCACGTCACATTTCATTTGCAACAGCAGGTGTTGCGCTATTTTCGACCACCTTTACAACAAGATAGTAAAAACCAGATAGAGGCTCATTTATTTCAATCAACGTATTGCTAACTGACGATACAAGTGACGAACTTAAGGTTAATCGCAGGTGTATGATATACCGATTGCCCCAGCGAAAATGGAGATCGAGGATCAAGAGCTGCTCCTGGAGGGTGATTTTCCCGCGTCGAACGTTTGGCCTCAAGTAGTTCAACCATCTTAATCTGTAGCTTTTGCCCGTTCGCTTTAGACCTGTCCCCGGTTATTATATCTTCTTCAACTTTTCAGTAACTAACGACAGGAGTATACTATCACGAAGCAAAATAGATATTTGAAAAAGGCTGGGGCTGGGGGGTAACTTAACTGAAAATTACAAAAGAAAAAATAATGAATACTTGCCTGAACAGAGAGCAACAGAGTTCCATCGGCCTTCGCCGCGAAGGGTGACGAAGTTTCTCAGAATAGAATCCTCTTCCTCTGTCCATGCACCTTTCTTTATTTCTACTGTCTCTTCTTCACTGCCACACGCGGCGGATGGCCAAGAATCCCATATACTTCTCATCATGGGATGCTGCATATTACAGTCACTTTGTATCGGTCTCTCTTGGTTTGGAGTAAGGAAGGCTCCAGACATACAGTTCTCAAAATGAATGTTTTGGTCTAATTATATAGTTCAGCGCGCTTAAGAAGCAGATTATATATAATTCTCAGCTCAAGCTGGCATTGGATTTAGAACTAACTGCACTGTTCAATTAAATATTTGCATCTCATATGCTCGTCATCAATATATGATTTATACATTTTATAACGAAACTAAGCCTACTATTTGATGACTTGAACATAAATAATCATATCGGTGGGTCTTACAATCCAAACGTTAGAGTAGTGTCAATAAATAAGGATATTAATTGAACAAGGATATTAAAATACCTCTTGACATGTGCGCGTTTGATGATTTTGACCTTGTTAGTTCGAGCTTCGCCCCTGGCTAGTGACTGGTCGTTTTTTTTTTCCCCTGCGACGAATGCAACAGTCTTCATGGACTCAGAAAGGGAAAACCCGCAGCAATGTGGGGTGTAGATCATAGCCGCAGCAATCCCGCAGTTTCAGAGGGAACAACTGTAAAAGTGGAGGTGGAATAGCTGTAACATGAAACCCCACATCTTTCCTGCAAACTAGCATTTGCATTTGAGTGAGCACACTGTTTGCCTTTCCACAGAAGTGCTTATTTCAACTTCCCAGAGTCTTCCCTGCAGCCATTTGATCTTTTCTGCATTAGTCTGTTTTCCTTGCTTAAGCCCCTGTTTCAGCAAGTATTTCCCACATTTCAGTATTTTTAGCAAGGCTGATCCCTAGCTAATCCATATTGTCATTAACAACTCTGATGACACCGCCACTGCTGCATACCAGAGATTTCCTATGACAGCACTATCATCGTTCGATTTCACCCATACGCAGCATGCATCTCGCATTAATACATTCTGTCATCTCAGGATTAATGGAGAAATCATTTCCTTAAATTCCTAATCTGGATCCTCTGCAAAATTCTATGGGACTAGATTCCTGGTAGCTACAAGAGATTCAAGTGTTTTCCAGTTATCGTGTTGCCCAATCGTTGTTGATGCGAGGGACTAGATATACTGGTTAACGAGACTTGCAGCTTTAAATTTAAAGATGCCATCCTACTTTAATTGAATTACTGATGGGTAGTGATTGACAAACTTTCTCTAACGGTTCATGGAAATGCGTTTGTCCGACATTGTTTATACAAATGGAATCGATTCTGCTCTGCCCTTCCTCTGTCCTATGTTCATCGCCTTCTGATTAAACTGAGCAGCATATGTCCCTGAAGATACATAACTCTTGACCTCACTCCCCGGCCACCATCAGTTACGTGCGAGGTGGATGTGCTATAAGCTCAACTAAACGATGTTTAATGAAAAACACGAGAGCAGATTCAGCATCCGCATTCCGTGCTCGTCATGCTCATCAGTTGACGGGCTCATTTAACTTTTTTTTTTTTAATATTACACCCTTAATTTTATTATCCATACATTTTAATATTTTTAATATTATATTATTAAAATAAAAGTTTATAAAAAAAATGAAAATGTTGATATTAAATTTGGATTGGGTACAGCGTTCAAAGGATGAGTACTCATTTCAATTGATAAAATTTAAACTATTCAAATTCAAAATTTTTTATTTTTGCTTTATATTCATTAAAATAAAAATTATAAATTTTTTTATTAAATTTATTTATAATTAATCTAATTTAATATTAAATTTTTTTATATCTTTATAATTTAATTATTCAAATATCCTTTATACACTAAGATGGTTTAATTTAATATTAAAATTTTTTATATTTTTATAAAATTAACTATTTAAATATACAATGTAGATTTAATATTAAAATTTTCATATTTTTTATAAATTTTTATTTTAATAACATAATTTTAAAAGTATTGAAAAAATAAATTTAAAATAGACATCAAATATTAATTGATGACATTCATGATGCAACTTTAACGGCCTTTTTGAATTCACTTTCACCCTGATTTATTCAAACAATCATGTGCAAATCTCTCCTTGGTCCTGTTCATCAATTAGTTTTAATTCTCCATTTTTGACGGCCTTTCCCTTAAAAAAATTTCATCAATTCCTTGTTTATTTATTACTTAAGAATCACGGCTATGATGGATACCAATTCATTTTCCCATTCCTTTTCATCACCATCATGATAAATAACGCCAGATGGACGAGCCAGCAGAGGACCAGTTTGGCAGAAGGGACTCGCTACCCCTCCCTATACCATCCTTTGTGGATCTTTTTTCTTGTTATCAGTATCTCCGGATTTCTGCCCTGCTCAAATTGACAGTCCCCCTCTAGTTTACTTCTCTTTCGCTAAACTTAACAATACGGTTGTCCATCCTTTTACCAGGAACAATTCTCCTTCAAAAGGTGTTTAGCAGCATTAGCTGGAACAAATATTAGCCTTAATGATCCTGTTTAAATAAAAGTTTAAATTTTTTAAATTAATTTTTTTTAAAATAATTAAGTCCAGCTCTCATAAACTGCGAAAAAAAGCTTGAGCTTGAGCTTAGATAACCCTTCAAGTTTTAGTAAACTTGTTTATACACATACATACATATATTTAATTAATAATAACACAATTTAATTAATATTTATTATAAATAATAAAAAAACTGTAAAAATAATTAACATTAAACCTCCACCTTTATTTTTAACAAATAAATGTACATTTTAAAAAATTTAATATTTTATTTTTAAATGATAATGAAAAGGATTAAAATTTACATTAATAAAGATTATCTTCATCTTAAATTTAAAATTTTAAATCTTTACCAAATTTTATGTAAAATTTTAATTTGTTTTATGTAAAATTTTAAAATATTTCATTTAAATTAAAAATGTTATTTTTTTTTTGTTTTGATGAAAGAGGACTTAAAAATCCGACTCCAAACTACTTAAATAAGGGCTGAAACTTAAAATTATATCTAATTTTAAATAATTAGATTCTAGGATAAGTCCTTTGCCTGATTCTCACCACTAATTCTAGACACAAGGATCTGTAACATATAGCAACTACTCATAAGTCATCTCGAATCCAACAGTTCTTATTGTTAACAAAAGACGGTTCCAGGTACCTGCATAACCAAAGTCAATGCATTTCTGAGTACAAACAACCATTTATTAACAAATTATCAGAGGTCAGATCAACCAGATAGTGAATGAGTCCGCCAGCTTATTTTTAAAAACTGAACAAAAATTTAAGAGGTCTCAGACTATTGAAGACATCATCTCACCTAAAACAAGATCATCAGCCAATGTAGGCAATTTTAATTCATCACTGACCTCACCCATCGAATCTAATCGAATACAATGATTGAGTAAGAAAATCATAAACAGAACGTCCGCAAAATTTACGGTTTACGAGATTTAAGCGTGAAGCGCGGGGAGGGATCGATGATATAGAGGGGAAAGAGAACACTCAGTAGTGGCTATGGAGTAGAAGGTTCGATTCTGCCAGCAATCTTCCTCAACTTGAAATATCAGAAGAGGGAGCTTGTGTATCCTCATCGTGAATTCTCTTTTCCCCAGAGTAAGAAAACAGAAAAACTTTGAATAATTTGAAACCGAACGGGCAAAAAAACATCAGGGAACAATAGAAAAGAAAAATAACAAGGAAGAGATCACTCAGGTCAGCGGGGTGGTCGACACGCAAAGTATCATCCCATAATAGAGAGATCCCTGCATTCCGGTCTGTTGAGCTTGAAATTTATGGAGTCATCACCGTGACCTCTTCCTAAAGATAAAGAAATCAGACCAAAAGATGAGAAATTTGCATACCAAGAAAGAAAAGAATGATTTTATAACAAAATTAACCAAGAACCGTGATCGACATGACCGCAAAGGCGATGAAGACGGCTGCTTGAAGAAGCCGCGCACGCTTTCTGAATTTATAGGACGAAAGCATTTTAGGGTTTCAGAGAGAAGCGAACTATCTAGAATAAGACGCCGTCCGTTCTTCCCCTTTCTTGAATTTTTTAGGATTTCTTTTTTGAATTGAAAATGAACAAGCTGACGAATAAAAACTTATTAGAACTTGATTATTTCGGTTTATCCTATAAAAAAACTATTTAATAAATTTTTATGATATTTATTTAAAATTTTAAAATATTTAAATTTTAAAAAATAATTTTTATTATTTTTAAAAAATACTTTAAATAGTTTCTAAAAATAATATGAGAAAGAGTATTTTAAAATGATGAGATATGTGAAGACATTATAAAATTTTAAAATAATAAAATAGTAAATAATTTTTATTAAACAGAAATTAAAAAAGATATTATAAAATTTAACAATAATTAATTAATAATTATTCTATTATTATTGCAACCAAATATAAAATAATTTTTTATAAATTTTTCATAAAATAAATATTTTTTTATAAAATCTTTACAATAACAACAATAAAATTTATTCTATTAAATGTACTATTTTTATAAAATTTTTAAATTATCTAAAAATTACTTATTTTTAATCTTAAACAAATAGGTGATAATTTCTTATTTTATGTTTTATAAATAAAAATTTATGCTTTTTAAAATAATTTATTATACAAAACATAGAGTAAGAAAATTATCATTTGTCTATTTAAGATTGAAAAATTAATAATTTTTAAATAGTTCAAAAAGTTATTAAAAATAGCGCACCTAATATATTATTTAAAAAATTTATAATGTCTTTGCTTATTCTATTAAAGCCCTCTCTCATTTATTGTTCTAAATTATTTTCAAAATTTATTTAAAGTAATTTTTTAAATAATTTTTTTAATATTATAATTAATTTTAAATTCAAATAATTATTATGAAAGATAACAAAATAATTTTTTAAAAAATAAGCAATTTTTTCGTAAAACAAACTGAAACATCTCGATCTATTAAATTTTAATAAAAATATAATAAATATATTTAATTTAACTGGAATAATAATCATCTCATCTAATTTAAGTTATTTACTTATTATTTTATCATCAAAATCTGTGTGTAATAAAAAATTAAAAAATTTTAATTGCCAGAAGTATTGTACAAGGAGCTATTCTGGGAGAGGTATCCAATAAATCATATTTGCTTGGGAAAAAAAAAATGATTAGTCTACATTCCACCGGCCAGACGTATTGTAGTATTTGTTCCGCATCACAGAAATGAGAGCAACTTTATATCCTTAAAACGTAGTTCAATCAGTAAGAATGTTAAAAGGCATGGGAAAAAATTCACTTGAAAAATTAATCTTTTTTAGAAAAAAAGTCGGTGGGGCATTTTTTTTTGAAAAAAAAAAAGAAAGATCATGAGAAAATTTTAATTTTTATTTTCAGTGGTTAATTGAAAATTGGAAAATAATACTCCCTCTGAATTCATTTATAAGTTGCATTTTAGAAGATTTATTTAGTTTTGTTTATAAATTATGGTATTATTTTTAAGTAATATTTAAAAGATACTTTTAAATTTACTTTTTATGAAAAAAATACCATAATATTATTTTTTAAATTTATTATGTAAAGGTACATTTAAAATTTTAAATACTTTTATTTTTTATATTTTTTTATATTAATATTGATGAGGTTAGTAAAAATAATTTATAAAAAAAAAACTCATAGGCAATAAAAAAGAAGCAGTAGATTTTGAGGGCTTGTTTGTTTCGAAGAAATTGGGAGATGGAAAAGGGAGAAGGAGAAATAGTCTAGAAAAGCAATTACACCAAATGATAGAAATCAATAGCTTTCATTGCTAACTCGGTGTTTCCTCAAAAACAAAAACAAATTTCACAACTCTGTTGCTCTCACATCAATTCCCTCCCTATGCAACTTCACAGTTCCATGGTTAACTCCGAGTCTCCTAAAATTAAACCCGTCACATTACCTTCTTGGATGGATTTCAGATCCATCGATAAAGGAAATCAGTTTTTTTTTTTTTTTAAATGTTTCTTGGTCTTCTACTACTATTTCGCTTTAACATTTTCTGCTACACCAAACTCACTGTTCAACCCCGGCCATTCTCGCTCTCTTTCTTATTCTCTTTCTCTTTTTACGTCAAAACCTCTCCAGCATCTCAAAAAGGCCCTTGGCTTGAGAGGCAGTTTCTAGGTAAAATCATAACATGCAGTCGAAACTTGGAAGGCCAAGGCTGGCTATATGCTGTCGCTAACGAGTTTCCACAGCTGGAATTGCCGTCATCACAACTTCCTAATTACACTTGTTCGTCAGGAATAACAAATTATTAAATGTGTTAGAGACGCTAAGTCTCAATTGATAATAAAGGATTCCCGAACTCACTTATCATATTTTACCCGAATATAAAAAATACATAAAACTTGGTAGAATAAATATTTGGTTATTACTAAAAAGGTTATAAATCGTAAATGGTCACAAGTCTGAAATGAAAATGAAAACTAATTAATAAAACTAAAAATTATGGGTGCAAAGTGTAAGTCTTCTGAGTGATGTCAGTATCCTCTTCTGAGATTTCATGCTCTATTTATAGTAACAGAGTGATGATAGTTTTTTTCTTAGAATTTGAAATGTTCTTATGAATAATCAAGGATTCAGTAAAACTCATGGTATAATCTTTAATCACTGTTTTTCATTTTTGGTAACCAACCCGTTTCGTCGAAATATTTGGATTTCCACAAGATTTAAGATCAGTTGAGATCATGTCTATACGTATCAACCATTCACATAGTAGGTTTACAACTGGTGAAATTTTGACATGTTTATCTGGCTGTGACTTTTCATTGATATCGAAGCTGACCTCTTTATTTAAATTGTTGATTGAACCTATTTCTTCAGTCATTTAATTCATATGACTTTATGGGCTGCTCAAACGCTTAAGCAAATAACATTTCATGTTTAATCCAAACAATACCATTGTACATCCAGTCGCCCCAAATTTTGTTGACGTGTTGGTTTTGTCTGTTTTAGCCTTTTCTATATATTCTATTATTTAACAGAGGGGATGGCCGTTTAACAACGCCTTGAGGGCTTAAGGGCCAAACTCCCCTGCTGCATGAAATCATTGCTATAATTGTATGGACAACTAGAATTTGAGTAAACTAGTAAAACACTGTAGGCTACCACGATGCAATTCGTAACCTGAACAGGCACTGTAACTACGTGGAAGAATATCACAGCAAAAAAAACCCTCTCCCATGGAAATGCAACAAGAGCGCAGTAGATTATAGATTTACAACACTAGGGTGCGTTTTATTGCTCAAAAAGAAAATTACGACACTGCAGCCCTCAGAACACTTCATCGCGAAGCTGTTCTTGTAAAAACCATTTATTCTCATCGCTCCATATATTCTCCAGCGAGTCTCCCTGCTCTATTGTCTGGCTCACGGACCCGTTTCCTATTGGATGACCCGTTCTTTCACTGTCGTCTGAACTCGACGTGACTTGGAGCTCCGATCCTGGACACAGAGGGCTGCAAGAGTAATTGGGTTTTCTCCACTCTGTTCCCGGCCCGTGTTGTTCTTCGGACGAGGCCGGAATCCGCTCCAGCAAGCGGGGAATCCAAACATATTGCATGGTATCCCTGAACTGTTTGCTGTTGACGTCACACTTGAGCTGCTTCGCCTGCTTTATCACTCTGGTTCTCCAGTAATTTTTTATCTCATTGTCTGTTCTTCCTGGCAAATGCTCCGCAATTTTAGACCACCTGTAACGTCCATCACGTGGCGACCAAAAACAAAAATAAAATTAATCTATCACACGAGTGGGTTAATCATAATGAAATATGCCGACTAGTACCTATTTCCCCAGCGAGAATGGAGATCGAGAATCAATAGCTGTTCCTGGAGGGTGATATTTCCACGCCGAACATCAGGACGCAAGTAGTTTAGCCATCTCAATCTGCAACTTTTGCCCGTTCTATTCAAACCTGTATTTTTTGAATTGCAAAATCCGAATGGGGAATCATGATATCCAACTCCATACTATTATAAAGTATGAACCACATAAGCGACCTCAAAGCTCTAACCATATAAGAGATATTTGAACTGTAAAACAGAGTGATTGGTGGATACCTGCACAGCGAGCGACGAAATTCCACTGACCTTCACCGTGAGCGGCTACGTAGTTGGCGAGAATGGTGTCCTCTTCAACGGTCCATGGACCTTTCCTGACGCACATGTCGTCTTCACTTTGATTTGCTGCAGACTCGCGCATCATCTTGGCATCCATTTCCTCTATTTTCAGGAAGTAAGAGAGTATTTATTGGTGAATGAGGCGGAGGTGGGAAGAAGTGTGTTCTGGGTTTTGTTACTTGAACTTGTTATAGGGGTATTCGGAAGTATATATAGAGTCGGACAAGACTATCTCACTCGTAAGTCTACACAAGAAAAGAGTGGATTGGCCAATGGCCACGTGCCACCAAAAGAATATAGCAGCAATGCTCTATGCTCAATTCATTTAATCTGTAAAAAGCAGGAGCCGCTTGAATAAATTATTAAATTTAATGCTACTATGAGAATTATGCAGTTGACTGGAGTTTGACCCATTGAATTCTCCTTATCCCCCAAAGGCACGCGCAATGAAAGATATCATATGCACTACAAGTTGCGGTATATCTGGTAAACGTATCATTCAACTGTCTTTTTATTCCATTGCCGAGTTGTTGCACTACGATAGGGTTACTAATTTTCTATATGTAGCATATCATCAACCAGGATTTGCAATTCTTTTGACTGTCGTGCTCCTTGCTTTTTTCCTTGTGAGGAATGAAGAGAATTAGAGACCACGAGCTGCACATGCATGGCCGATCACGAGAATTATCTATTGGGCAGAAAGCATAGAAAAATTCCCAGCACGGGCTTGTAGGGGTGTGACGACCCGCGAATGAAAGCAAAACTTGACATTTTCAGGCTCTCATCTAAGATGATCGGCAGGCATCAGTCTTAGCCACGTCCGATCTGATCATAGACTCGGATTTTATTCATAACCCGCACAGGAAAGCTGAGACGTCAATATGACTAGGGAAAATTAGACTCCGTCTACTGAACAGTGACGGAGTCATGAACACGACAAGGAAAGGGAATATAGGAGCTGACCACGGAGCCTTACGGTCATAGACTCGGGAAATTTAAATTATATGTTGAAGATGAAGTAAAATAAACCAATCATACAATGTGGGGTTTGGTCTGAACTGAATAAAATGAGTCTTCCCTGCAAAAATTTTCAATGCCCTCAATAATGAATAGCGTAGGATTGAATTTTATCCATACTGTTACTCGTATGAAACAGAAATGATAGTTGATGATAGTAACATTACAAAGACAGTCAGGTCCATTGTTTGCTGTTGAATCCCTGTGCAGCTGAACAACTGAACACGTCAATAGAATGTTTGCATTATGGAACCAATGTTTATTGGCCACGTGAAGAAAGATAAAAAAAAAAAAGGAAGAATGATGCTGATTCTGAATTGAATGAAGACGGCATATTTTAGGCACTACCCCCGAAATGGGGAGTAGAACGGAGAAGGAAGAAATGCCAACATTCACAGGGTCCGGGTTTCGAAAATTCACTTATTCCTTCCACGAAATTGCATTCCAGCTTCCACTCCCATGTCCTCCTCTGCTTCGACTTTTTAGTATTGACTGAAGGCCGCTTGTAGTCCATTAGTCCATTGACCGTCCAATATTCCATGCACCTCTCTTATTTTATGTGGAATTTTTAGGATAAGATATTCGTTTCTTAATTAGGAGGACCTCACTTTATTAGAGTAGCCATATTCCCCCCTCGATATGCCTCTGAATATCCTAGTTTTAGTGTGCCTACCAGACTTATCCTTTATCAGTGCCCTGCATGTCCGCTAATTATGGTGCTTCAGTGATAGTTTGGATCTTTTATGTTTATGAAACACATATTCGGATAAAAAACTCCACGCTTATGAGCGAGGAAGAGAGAATCAGGACCAGAAGGCGGTTGCAGAAGGTAGAGCAAAACGTTACGAATTGCTTGGGTTTATGAACGGAAAGTGGAGAGAATGGACATAAGTACTGAACTGGGAGAGATGAGGTAAAAGATTGAAGAGAATAATTATCAAATATAAAGTTCACAATTATGAGTTTTTTTTTTCAATTTTTCAAAATACCGCATTAAAATGGTAGTCAGTTCACTCAGTTGTATAAATATTCTGTTCCAGTCAGAAGTCTATTTTTCTTTCTTGTGCGGATCATGATAGCCGTAATATCTAATTCCTTGAGAACCCATAGAGCATGCTATAGGTTGTTTCTGTAATGATGCAGTTAAAATGGAACAAACTCTGCTTAAAGTAGTAATAAATAATCCATGATGTATTATACAGATATTCCGATAGACATTAGTCCTATGAAGACGGTAAGTTGCATGAAGCAACAGTAACGTGGTCATTTTGGTTATTACCTACGCATAAGACTATATATATATATATATATATATGTTGAGAAAGCAATTTACTTGCAGCGGGACGATAATAAAACTTGTTCATCGAATGTTGGGGACTCGGGGCATTCTATAGGGTCATGCCCTTCGGTGGAAGTCAATCAATTTATTCTGCAACGACTAGAGTGAGATAGAGGGAGGGAGGATTACATAGACGGTGAAAATGGATTGAGAGAGGGTAATTTTTTTTTTTTGGGCCAAAAGAGGGTAATTAATTAATAACTCTGATATTGGAATTGAATCGTGTTGTTGGAGATGCCCTGCTTTTATTCCATAGAATAGAAATTCCCATCATCTTAGTTGACCAACCAATACATTAGAAAGTTTGGCATTACTCATGAGATGGCAAATGTTCTTATGTTCCCCTACCAACAAGTATCCTTAAAAAAAAAAAAAAAATCCAAATGCGTTGAATTGTGATATCACTTTTGTTATCTGCAAAATCTTATTTCAGTTTTAATCAGATGGTTGCATTTACCTTCCATGTTTCCCTTTGATTAATCATGCATTACTCTTTGACCAGACGATAAAAGCCAAAGCAACGCGTCAACGTGTCTATATTGTGAATAACCATGAACAGAACATGAATGTAAAATTACAATAGCTGCATCAGCACAAAACCAAAGCGACGAAAGATAAGACATGAATCGATAGGCGGCGGGAATGCATGTATCTGTAGACGATCGATGCACGTTTTGTTTTTCCATTGAAAGCGAAAACACAAGGGCAGGTATTGATGACTAGTCACGTAACCTGTACAATACTAATGAAGAGACACTGATGTTGACGTCGGAACATCCCTGGTAAGCACGATGAACAGAGCAAGTGAAGAACAGCAGAACAAGATACAGTGGGTGGTGGTGTAGGTAAGATCATGAAAGTGAGGCGTAATGGCGATGATGTCAACGGGTGTTTGAATCGCACTCATAGAAAGGAATATTCTTCCATGCGCTGTATCATCTGCCCATCTTTATCCAATGAATAGCCATCGCAGGCAATAAGCAGCCAGACAATTCTCTTCATCTCCATCAAATTAAATGATATTGTTTGTTAGTATGTACTAAAAACCCACTACTTTGAGTGGTATTGCTTTCCATTATCATCAAGCAATTTTATTGAATAAACATACAGACCCCATTTCGTTTTAAACCGAGAAGCACGCCAATCCTTTTTCTGTTTTCCCGTAGGATCGGCTCTTCTTACGAAAACTTTGTTCGTCTAGCTCTGCCTCCCACTTGCTAAGCATTGATGGGCCCATTGGACGAGGGTGAGGCCCATGAGACCGTGCCATGACAGACTATAAACCCATCTAAGTTCTATGGTACCAACCTAGAATAAAGGGCAAGCATGAGGGCTGGAGACTTTTTTATTTTTTGTTAACTGGGAAATGCCATTAAAAAGGGTTGGTTTGTTTACGCACACAAGAGTGATGGATTTTTAGCCCAACTGATAAAATCTTTAAATAGTAGAAAAATATTGTAAAAAAAAAACTTTTTAAGGAAGCGATTATTTTTAAAAAATAATTCAAGTAACCTATCAAAATAAATTCAAAATAGGTTTTTTTAATGTGATTATTACCAAAAATGAACAAATCCTTGTGTCTAGCTTAATTAAAATCATGTATAAACTAAAAAGGAAAAAAAGAAACAAGCCTGCCTAAACGATATTCGATACAATGGTGTGAACTAGGTGATAGGTTGTAAATAGAGGACGCAGGAGCAATTGCCTATTCTTGGGAAATGGTGAGGGCGGCTTTTGCGTAATGTGGAGGGGATGGGAGTGGGTGCCCTAAAATTAGCAGGTCAACCGAATTTTGTTGACACGCTGCTATTTGTCTTTCTGTTTTTCCCTTGCTTGCTCCTCTTTCTTTGATTTCTTTTTCCCCCTCTGTGCTCTGAAAGCCAAGTCATATCCTTTAAATATGCCATTTTGCTATTACTAACTAAGTCTCTCAGTCCATTAGATATTTCCTTGAAAGATATAACGTCAACCATGTTGTCAAATAAGGTATTTCGAAATTTTAATGATTCCGTCCTACATACTGACAAGTGATAATATTTATCATTCCTCTCTTAAATTATAAAATATTTTTAAAAAATTTAATATTTCTATAAAATACTTTAATAAAAATAAAATTTTATTAATAATATTTTTAATATTATCTTCCTCATATATTCTCTCTCTTCAATTTTTTTTGTCAATGAAGTATTAAATAAAGAATATTTTTAAATATTTATATTCTTATTTTAAAAAAATAAGGTTATAAAATATATTTAATAAATTTTATTGATATATAAAATTTTATTTAAAAATATTTTATAATTTAAAACGGAGAGAGTATTAAAAATTAAATTAATTAATCAATGTGTTGCATTTATAAAGCGACTTCAGTGAAAATGGCAAGTTTACCACTCTTTTTTCCGTAACATTATTATTAATATTATTGGGTGTCAGTAGTACTCGTATTATTAAGAATGACCGCGGCTGACAAATTGCACACGGTCCGGATAATGGTTGGATTAATAGACCAAACCCCAAGCTTGTAGAGGCCTCGTGTCTTTTCATTAATTATTAGAAGCTCACCGACACGCCAAACCAAAGACGATGGTAGTCTAGTTAAGACGGCATTGGGCGATTTCGTTAATTAAAATTGAACTTTTTCTCCTCGAGGATTACAACAATTTTTTTTTTTAATCTTTGACATGTATAGTTACTCTGATTATTGTGTCCCCATTGCAGGAATTAAGAAAAGTAATTAAAAGTGTAAAAAATTATCACTATTTTTCAAGACTACCATCCAATTAAAATTAAGTCACGTTAATTAGGTATACTTTCTTACTGACTTTTTGCAAAGTATCATACATTTGAAGCCAACATTAGGAAGTAGAAAATGTAATACTCCTGACACTAATTACCACATGAGATAACAGCTTGGGAGCTGGGCTGCAATTGTCAAACAGGTTAGCTTGGAGTAAATTAATTAGTTTGGTGGTCATATCAAATCACAAATTAGTGGTTTCCGATGAACAGCCAGCGCCATCAAGGGGAAAAGAGTATGAGTGGCTATATATATATATATTTTTTTTTTTTTTGAGCAAAAGTGGCTATATTTTAGAATGAAGAAATGGAAAGGTCGAGTAAGAAGATTCAAGACCACGGGCCCCACCTGTCAACAGAAGCCTGGCCCAGCTTCCTGGTCCACCCACTGACTGTGCCGCCGCGTGCCAATATGTTCAACCTCTGCGGTCATTTTCGGGATTTTCTTTTCTTTTCTTTTCTTTTCTTTTTTGGCTCGGACTACTACTTCTGGTTCTCACCTCCTGATTTGTATTCGAGTGTGAAATTTAGTAACATGGACATGTTTGCTCTTTTACAAGCGGGAGATTGGGAGTTCGATCTCGAATTTTAAACCGTTGGTATATGTTCCTTTAATTCAATGAAAAAGGTGTAGATCTTGGCTATTTATTATTTTATAAAATCTGATCCCCGTGGATGATATTCTTGGCCAGTTGTTGTAGAAGTAATAACCAGAAAGTTCACATGAGGTGCTCCCACATCATGCCATTTTCACATTTCTAAGTGCTCATCCTTTTTTTCTTTAGTCAACATTTCTGTCCATGAATATAACAAGCATGAATTAACATTATCTATGGAGCTTTGAGTCCGAATTCATTGATTTAAATAAAATCAATAAGAGTTATTTTAATTTTTTATATTTAGGAATGATAGTTTTATGTGTCCATAAACTCAAGTACTCATTCTTGGCCAAAAATTGTGTATTTTAGGAAGGAGTTGTTGGGAGCCATCAATATTAGTAGTTGAGTTTAACAAAGCCAAATAGAGTTAATAGGTTGTGAATAAACTCAAGGGTTTGAGTTTTGGAAAAATTGCTAGAAAAGATCTCATTGGGAGGAAAATTGTGCTCAAGGACTAAGGAAAATTTAAGGACCAAACTTATTATAATATTTAGAAAATGATGGGGTGAATTAACCCAAATGCCCCTATGTGTTAATTAACAAAATAAAAAAAAAAGCACAAAATCTTGTTGCCAAAGCTCTAGTCAATTGGTAAAGGATTATCGACAAAAGTTAGTACCCCTAAATTTTATGATAATTATAAAAAAAATATCATGAAAACTGATAACAAGATGACACATTACATTGAATGGGCCAAACCTGTCATTATAAATATCAAATATTATATGAAAACTTGATAAACAGAGGGAACATGAATGTCAATGTCCAACCTATTCACTTACACACTAAGGCTAATGACTTGTTGCTTGAGGCTAACATTCCAATGTTTGTTTTCATGATGGGTGCATTGCATTTCACAAAATAACATATAATAGGAAGATTAAGACTTGTTGTCCATTAGGTGATTAACTTTCATATATCTCAATTGCAAATCATGAAAAAAAAAGTTTAATCGAAAGACTTGTTGTCCTCCTAGTGGTTACTTTTTAGGATTTTGAAATTGTGTGTCATGAAAAAACAAGCTCGTAACGATAGCCAGTAGGCATACAAGTTTCAAAAAAAATTTGTAATATTTTATGTAAAGCATATTATATTGATAAATACATTAAAATTAGAGTTAATACTAGTCATTTTACATTTACAAGCCAATTAGACAACATTGATAACTAGAACTTGTCTCCATATCAATGCACAAATTGATAAGTATATTGTAACAATACAATCACATTTTCATTCAATTAATTTGTCTTTGCAAAATAGGCATCCTTAATGGCCTTGTGGAAAAAAGTGCAGAGTTACAAGGTAAGATAGCAATTCTAATCATCAACCCTATGCTAGTTTTTGTCAAAATCCTTCATGCAGCTTGCCAAATGCTTGTTGGAAGGGGTAAATTTTCAATTCTTTTCTCATCCATAAGATTCCAAAATTGCCTATCATCATCTCTTAAAGTCTTAATCTAAGAAATATCAAGCCACTTTAGAATGTCTATCAAAGTGTATATTGAAATAGTAAGTCAAGTAATTTATGAATAAGACCATATACTAAATACTATGCAATTTGTTATATTAGATACACAGCATCATTCAAGTATGAGATGCTTATCCAAAATGAAATGATCACCCAAAAGCCAAGTTTTTCATCAAAGTAAATACATTAAAGTCCTAACATTTGCTATTAAACACATAATTATTATAATAATGAAAACTTGAGATTCCATTCTTGCAACATATCACAGCAAGGTTACCATGTTTGTGATATGTTGCAAGAATGGGATCTCAAGTTTTCATTATTATAGAATTACTTGAATATCATTTAATAAATTTAAATTAGAGTACGATATCATTTTTGAAGCATGGGACACCCTTTGGTAGTTAAAAGACTTATATTTAAATGAAAAACATCAATAAATGAAAAATAGAGGAACGCACTGTGGCATGTGCACATGCATCATGATTTGTTATTCTCTGTGCCATACGTTGCGACGTGTTATAAATAATTTGACAGCATTGTGATGTCATATAACAACACCTAAGGCAATTTTTTATGTGTTCCATTTCCCCATCTAATGTCCAATCAAGGTAATTTAGGTGTTTACAAATAGCACTTTTCATAACCTAACTAGTGACACAAGTTTTATTTTCAAATTATCTTAAAGAAGAAAGTTTAACATCTAAATACATTTTTACACCATTTCACAACACAAGGGTGTCAAAAATCCCACACTTGTGCCAGAAGTTACTACTAACACCTAACCTACATTCAAAGAACCTAGTACCATCTATAAAACACACTACATGCACACAATTATACAATTTTTCATTTTCACCAGTCAACCCCTTCATATTAAAAACAGCAGGGGGACATTTATCATTACACTTAACTAAATAACTTTCATAATTGTAAACATTTCAACACTTTTACACTTATATTAGTATTTTAACTCTTTTAGTAATAATCAAATTGAATTACAATATTCTAAGGCCTAAAATACAACCACTAACCATAAACATATTCGTGGTACAAATATAACAAAAATGTATTTCCTAGTTGACAATACCTTATCAATTACACAAAATATATAAGGTTAGGAGGCTTTACGATAGGAATAGTAAATTTCAAAACCTCTAGAGCCCTTTTTCTTTTCATAACTGAGCTAGAGTCTAAAAAATATTGAGAAAGAGTGGTAAATATAATCACTCAGTAACTAAGGTAGGTCTATTTTATGCAACTTTATATTAATTGACAATTAAATATTTATAAAAAATGAAAAATTAGGCATTTAACCACACATAACACATATCATGGTTATCAAATTCATCTTATTCTTTTTTCATAAATCACAACATGAGACTCATTGTCACAATATGAACAATCATATGATAGTGGCCTAAGCAACATAGCCTTGCCTATTATTGCAACAATAATAACCATATGATAATGGTCTAAGCAACATAGCCTTTCATATTACTACAACAATAGTAACTATATGATAATGGCGCTATCAACTATTATGACTTGTCATAAACTTATCAATCATGTGACATGTCGGATAAAAATGCATGAACAATTCTTTCTTATTTTTTTTGACTGAAACAGTGAGCTATAAAATCAATTAGGACTCCGTCTGTATGAATGGACCACCCTAAGCTCACTAAATGTGAGGAGTAACTAAGCTAAAGATCATCACACTCATTCTCAAATCATGACTTCTCCTATTGTCAAATCCCTGGGATATCATAAACCCTAGGATAATTTTTTTGAAAAACTGGTGGAGTTAGTTAGGTTTAAGTTATTCAATAAATAATGGGACAATCATTCAACAAACAATGTGACAAGGCTTATTTTTTGGTTACTTAGCTTACTTTAAGTTATGACTCTTAGTAAGTGATGTTTCAATTTTAGCACAAATACTTTGTTATCAAGAATTTTATGAAAAGACGGGATTCTATAATGGTACTTTTAACCTATCAAAATTCACTCGTCTTCATTTTATTAAATAAAAACATATTTAATATATAAAATGTATTCAAAGCCTGTAGTTAGAAGAATTTTTAATAGAATTAAAATTAAAATTAAAATATAATTAAAATTTAAAAATATGTTCAGCACAGAGATAGAATCTAGTATAATTTTTATTGGATATATGCATCCAAAATACAAAAGACCTAAATACCCTTGTTGATTTTTTCAAGAAAAAAAGCACTACACCGGTTTTTTTTTTTTTTTAAAAAAACACGCACACACACTACACAGCCGGTCCACTCCATTGGCCTTATCCAAAGCCACATATGAATCAGATTAACTAGTGTTGAGGAAAAAAAAAGACTAATTAACAAAACTCCCTACAAAATGAAGAAAAAAAAATCACCTTCTCATTCATTGTAGCAGAAAATCTTAAACTTGCAAAGGACATCAAACCAAGATTCGAACACCCCAAGGGCGTCGAACTTGAACAGCGTTGTGTTGGATGAGTGGGAGGGGATGGACATGTCGATTTTGAAGACCTTGCATCAGATCCTAACTCGCCAAGTTAACAAAGGTCTGATGACTTCTACCATCACTGTCTCACATGAATTGTCGCCACTTACTCATCGTCCTAGTCATTTCATCGTCGTTGCTATGCTAAACGTTGAAGTTTGACAGTGATTTCACTTCGGAGGTTGAAGCTCGACAGCAACTCCATCGGAGAGGACAAAATGAGGGTAACATGGAAAAGAATCGAAATCTTTTCGGGGTGGAATCCCATTCCAAGTATTTTGTTATAATCAGATTTCTTAGAAATCCTTGAATTCCAGCTCTAATTCTACTTTTTACTTACAATTCTTGGATACTAGATAATAAGCCTTCTTCATTTATATTTTACTACTCTCCCAAATTATTGAATACTTTTAAAGAAGATTCAATATTTTAAAACATGAGATATTTTGATAAAATTAAGGTTTCATTATATATATTTATTTCAACATTATCATTTTTCTCTTTCTATTTAATTTTCATCCCACTCTCTTTTCAATATTATCAAATAAATAATAATTTTAAAATTTTATATTTTTATTTAAAAAAATAAAATTGTTAAATATATTTAATAAAATTTATTGATATGTGATATTTTGTTTAAAAATATTTTATAATTTAAAATTAAGAGAATATTAATTGTGATAATGAATAGCCCACGTCCTCATAAACCTTGCCTGATGCAACAATGACAATCATGGATGATTTTTGTATGATTAAATGAATTTTATCTTTTTAGCAGGAAAATGCAAACGTCGTAGAAGCATCCAAGAGTTTACATGGAACTTGATGACGTGACGCCTGCGGTGCAACTTCGAGTATCAGCCACGATTTTAGATTTGCATTTCATGACATAATGTCCCGCACGCCCTTCTCTACTTTTCTCTACATTCTTCTAAAACCATGGAGCACATGCTTCCTCGTGAGACTTGGGGACATTAGAAGAATGTGCTCTATGGTTGTTTTCCACTTTTGCTATTGCGCCAGATTTGACTGACTATCCGTGATTACCCTCAAAGTTCTCAACCCTGTAACTATACTGATAGTTAATTGTGGGGAGAATCGCATCTAGAGCCCTTATAAGAAAAATAATTGCTCTATAAACCTAATACCATCTGATAATATATACTCCTAAGACTCAAAGGCCTTATATGCAATTAATTTTAAAGTTCAAAAAGACCAAATTGCCTCCATTTAAAAAAAATAGAACCCATCGGAATTCATACTTCACTTCTCTTCATTTTCTCAACCATACAATGATTTTTATAACCAACTTCTATCATCTTCTTGTGATCCCTATAATTGAAAATTGCCTGACTATCATCATCTTCATCAGATCTAGCAAAGTAGAGAAACTACCTTATTGTCGTCATCTTCCATGACGCGGGGTGGTGTGATTGGATCTAAGTTTTGGTGGATTCATGAGGCTGTAAGAGGAAAAGTATGACTAAGCATGTTTTACCTAGTAACAATTAGGGCTTGCATCTGCCACAATTTCCTTTTGGGTAATACATGCCCCTAAAAAGATTTGTCTTATTGTCAGAACCAGCTTCTAAAAAAGAGATCTACTCTTCAAAAATTAACTCCAACTTGCCACAATCATCCTCTATCTTTGTGAAGTCATCGTTGTTGTTACTAATCATATCCCCCTTCTTAGAAGTTTGTGATTTCAAAACAATGTCGGATGGGACAATAGAAGAGGACAATGGGGTTTGCTTGGTCCTAGTATAGGTAGAAGAGAGCCACTTAACTCGCATATACTTATCCTTTCTCTATAGGAAAAGTTCATCCCTTTTTTTAGGCTCTTCTTTATTGCCTCCGATATGATCTGACTTGAGCAATTTGATTTTTGGACAATGAAGACGATGAAGGTTGAAGATGAAGATTATTATAGGGTAGCATAGATTTTCTATTTTTCTAAGTTTTATTTTTCAAACAAGAACAGTTTAGTCTTTTGAGTTTCAAACCTAATTGCATATGAGAATTTTAGGCCTCTAAAGTATTATTAGATTATATTGAGTTGGAAGAGTAGTTATTTTCCTTTTGAGAGCCCTAGATGCAATTCTCCCTTAATTGTTTAATAAATTAAAGGGCTAATTTGTTTTGAAATTAATATGGTTAGACGTTCAAATTGTATTAAATTTCAAACTATAAAAAGTGAATTGACTTAAGTTACTTACCAAATTTAAATTCATAATTTTTTTTTATTTTTTTATAAGTCAATCTTACTGTGCTTCATCAAAATTGAAGAGAACATTTGAATACATTAATTTTTTTAAAAAAATTATTATTTTTTAATTTTACACTTATTAAATATATTGTATACTTTAAAAATAATATATTTTACCTTACTAATATTTATTAAGGTAAAATAAGAATTTTTTAAATTTATGTCAATGAAACATTTTATCTAAAAATGATGTTTTCTCTATCTTAAAAATAAAACTAGAGTGAATATTTATTTATTAATATATATTAATATTGATTTACACTTCCTTCCATTTTTATTACTAGACACTTTTAATTTTTTTATTAAAACCAAATAATAGCTGTCAGCTCAATAAGTATGTTTTAAAAAAAAATTAAACTTTAACTCAATTAAAAATATGAAGAAGGGATTTACATTATACAATGAATTGTAAAATTAAATTTACAACTGAAATAAAATTGTGAAATAATAATAACTCTTTATATGCATTGCATTAAGAATTAAATAATCTTCAAAAAAAATATAATTTTTGATTCTTATACTTTACTCACATTTTATTACTATTTTTTGTATTTTTTTTAATATTTTAAGTCCTTACACTTTGTTTATGGAGCAATTTAAAATATTAAAAAATAAAAGTATAAAGACTTAAAATATCAAAATAAAACCCATAACAAAACATGAGTAAAATACATGGATTAAAAGTTATATTTTATCACAATTTTTTTTAGAGGATACTTTCTAATATGAAATGAGGATATGGTTGTTGGTAATAACAATTTCACATAGTTAGGATTTAGATTATTTTGGATAGGAAGTGGTAATATTTTCATATTTTTTAGGACACTAGACAATGGAAAAAAAAACCCCTCCTTCCCAATTCACAAGACAAAGTTAAGGTATATTGTCATCATAAAATATAAGATAATTATAAAAAAAATCTCATCAATAAAACATTTTTAATATTACCTCTCAGTAAAGAAAAAATTTAAAATGATATGTAAGTTTAACGATTAGGCGTACAAGGGTGTTTTTAAAAATTTATTATCTTGTTTTTAAAAAATAAATTTGTAAAATTTTATTATTATATTTTGCTAATTTACATAATCTTTTCAAAATTTATTTTATAAATTTAAAAGGGGGGAAATAAAATACAAGAGGCTAAAGAAGAACGAAAAGCACAATGCGCCGGGAGAGACGAATTTAAAAAGAGAAGAAAAATTAGTGTGCGAGACGGCAAATTTGGAGGATAGGAAACAGTGGCGTCTTCTAGTGCGTTCCGAGGGAGATGCTATTCCCAAGGGACCCTTTTCCAGAAGCATCCTTTCACCATCCCCACGCCGTCGGATCACTCCCTCCTCACACGTGGTGGACATGCAACCCTGGATCCCTTCAACTCGCCCAGTGCCCCGGAGCCACCATTTCGTAAAATCACGCAGCCCTCTCTCGTCTATAAATACGACACCCAACTTCTCTTTTCCAAGTACCATCCTTGAAGTAGCACGCACGCAGCTCGGCATATTCCCCTGTTCTCCATCCAGCTCCCTTTCCCTCCCGAGCCCTTATTAAAACCTTTAACCTTCCGATCCTTCTTGTCTACGGTTCGTTTCTCTCGTCTGTGAAACTATATGGCCCCTGAGCTCGTCCCCACCGTAGTCAAATCCGGTGGCTTCACCCCCCCGGCCACCCTGCGCAGTCGAGCTTATGTCACATTTCTTGCCGGAAATGGAGACTACGTCAAAGGCGTTGTCGGTCTGGCGAAGGGTTTGAGGAAGGTGAGGTCGGCGTATCCCTTGGTGGTGGCCGTCCTCCCGGACGTACCGGAGGAGCACCGTCGGATCCTAGAGTCTCAGGGCTGCGTCGTCCGCGAGATTGAACCCGTTTACCCTCCGGAGAACCAGACTCAATTTGCCATGGCCTATTACGTCATCAACTACTCTAAGCTCCGTATTTGGGAGGTACCTTCTTAGTTCTTACTTTATTACGTCGTCTGGAAGGATCCATTTTTCACGCACGGAACTCGTGACGCTGTTTCTGTTCTCATTGGCCCCGTCTCCGCGGAGGCCCAACAGCATTTCTACGACACATATTCTTTTATATTCTGTTTTTCGCCCATCAAATAATTCCTCTCATTTATGAATTATTAAGACCATACAATTGAATGGTTAATTAATTAATTTGGATGGGCTTACCAACTTTTTGACTGGGCGCGTGTATCTATTTTTGTGGTCCTTATCGAAGGATTGCTGGTTGATGTAATAAATTTAAATGAAATGACTGCAGTTCGTGGAATATAGCAAGATGATATATTTGGACGGAGACATTCAAGTGTACGACAACATTGATCACTTATTTGATCTGCCGGACGGACACTTGTACGCTGTCATGGACTGCTTCTGCGAGAAGACATGGAGTCACACCCCGCAGTACAGGATCCGATACTGCCAGCAATGTCCGGGCAAGGTGCAGTGGCCGGCGGAGATGGGTGAACCCCCTGCTCTGTACTTCAACGCTGGAATGTTCGTGTTCGAGCCCGGCATGGAGACATACCACGATCTCTTGAAAACACTCCAAATTACTCCTCCCACGCCTTTTGCAGAGCAGGATTTCTTGAACATGTACTTCAAGCCCATTTACAAGCCAATTCCCTTGGTCTACAACCTTGTCCTGGCTATGTTGTGGCGCCATCCCGAGAACGTGGAACTTGACAAAGTCAAAGTTGTCCACTACTGCGCTGCGGTAACTTATCTGTCCCCAAGATTCAATTGATGCATGCAGCATTTTAATTGAACCAAGTGAGATTGAGAGGACTGGTGTGGATGTTGAACAGGGATCGAAGCCGTGGAGATATACGGGGAAGGAAGAGAACATGAATAGAGAGGACATAAAGATGCTGGTCAAGAAATGGTGGGACATATACAACGATGAAACCTTGGATTACGACAAGGGCAGGAGTGGAGTGGAAGGCGATGCTGGATCAATGAAGAGGGGATCGTTGATAGCAGCGATGTCGGAGGCTGGTCAACTTCCGTATATAACAGCCCCTTCTGCCGCCTGATATATACTCCGGCTGCCGTGGGAGGATTCTAATTTGGACATAATTGGTCCCTTGGATTTTCCGTAAGGATGGGGGGTTGGGTGGCCTTTTGATTTTCCACACTTTTTCTTTTTTGTTTTTTGTTTTGGTTTTTTTGGTTTTTGGCCTAGGTTCAGGTTGTGTGTCTGCGAATGTTCGGGCTTCGTTGCTTCTCTGCATATATATTTACGCGCGCACCCTCTAGGTTGTGTCAACGCTGGTCTTTGTAAAATTTGCCACGTAAGTAATGTTATTATAGTTCTGAAGATGGAGTAAAATGTCTTTTGCTATGTGACTGGTCTTTGTAATTTGCCACGTAAGTAATGTTATTATAAATCTGAAGATGGAGTGAAATGCATTGCTATGTGAACAAAGTGCTTCTTTAATTTGCTCCCAGAATTTTTTATTTGTTTAGACTTGAACTTTTTGTCGGCAAAATGCTACGTGATGACCATTTTTGTTATCTTTATTTCTTTTAAATACAAATCCCGTCGGATACTAGTACTGATTTTCTTCGTAACATTCAGGCCAAAAAAAAAAAACAAAGAAAGAAGAAGAAGATTTTCTTCGTAACATGATAACAAATTTTGGAATGGAAAAGTGAACATTTCAATTTGGATGTTTTTAATATCTGGTTAAGAAATTATAGATGTAAACATTAATTTTAATTTAAAATAAAAAATTTATAGCAAAAAATAAATATAAAGTTGAAAAGAAAAGTAGGTGGTCGAAATGAGCGATTGGAGAAGCGTCATGAAAATGACGTGGGCACTCGCAGCGTGTATGGGAAAGATGAAAGACGTGAGGTGGCTTTCCCCGGACATTTAGGGGGGGCCTAATTACTTGGAAGCAACGTTGTTCACGTGACCGTTTAGTTGCTGCATTTTTTCCTTCAATGAAACAAGGGCCCATCGGTGGGGTCTTCATCACCAGAATGCCTCGGTCAGCGGTCAGCAACTATGCATTGCCAGTGAGTTGAGCAGTGATGTGCTTTTATTTACTTAAAAAAAAGGAAATTTTAAATTTATTAATTTTATTTAAAAATTTAACAAGTTTTAAATTTTATCTCCATTAAACATAAATGCTTTAAAAATAAAAGATTCAAACATTTAATAACATTTTTAACATTTATTAGAAACAAAATTGAAAAGATGAATTCAATAATTAATATATCCTATAAATATGATTAAAATAAATACTCTTTCTGTTCTATATTTTATATAATTTTATATATAAGTTATTTTTAATTTATTTCATTAAAATTAAAAAATTAATTTTATTTTAAAATTTAATAATTTTGTATCCCTATCCTCTAATAAAAATAAAATGAATTATCTTTATTAATTTTTTCTAACATTTAATGGGGATGAAAATATAAAGATAAACATAAAAAATAGTAAAGTAATACATAAATATATTAAAAACTAATTTTATTTCTCTGCTTTACAAATAAAACTGGAAGAATAAATAAGAACAAAGAAGCATCATACAAACTTAAAGTTCATACCCAATTTCCAACATCACTTGATGTAGTTAGAAAATTTAATCAAGGATTCATCAATTCATTTTTTTTTTCTTTTTGCCTGCCAAAATCGAACGATTCTTTAAATATTCAAATTTTTTCAGAAAATTAGATACGCATACGCCTCTTTATGCTATGCATTATATGTAGTTTTTAAATTAAATGATACCACTCGCATGAAGTTTTATAAAGTATATATTGATATTGACGTTTAATTTTTCTTTTGGAATCACTAGGGGATGAATTACTAGAAGCCTCTTTGGTTAATGTGTGGTTCTTATATATTATTTCTAAAAACTACTTGCACATAAATTTTGCGTGCTCAAGTCTTACTTGCCTTCTGTACAGTTAACACCCTTACGTTCTGCTTCATGATTCCTACGCAAACGTCTAGTACATCAAGAAGTTACTACTAAAAAATAAAAATAAAAATCGATTCAAATCTCCACTTATTATTGGCTATCCGTGCATATATTACTTGATTATTGCATCGCAATTTGCCTTCACCTCAAACACAATTAAAAAGCTCTGAAATGTAAGATTTGAGAAGAAAAGGATCATAGGGCCAAAGCCAAGTGCTCCCCAAGAGGCCAGCTAGATTTCATTCTGGTTCAAAACGCTCATACAGCAGAAGCTGGCCCGCCAGCCATCCTCACCGCAATTTCCCCACGTTCACCTGAAAAATTCATATTCAGCTTCTTCTGAGTCTATTTGCTGACAGAACAAATATGTAATTTTCCATGTGGGCAAATTCCACAAACAGGTTACCTGTGCGAACTCTTATAACATCTGCAACAGGTGTCACTGCACAATCAATAATTCATTAAAACTGAGATTCCATGTTGAGCGAGATCATCAAAATAAAATATTTTCTTCCACTCTATAGATCGTAGCATTTTTTTTTTCTTTCTCCAAAACATTCATCACGCGAACCAAGGCAAAGTCAATATACCTAATCCCATTCACAAGAAATGGGTATCAGGTTAATTTAGATTTTCCGGTCCTGTAGTCCTGACGATTCTTGAAACATCCCATCGAACTTTAAATTCCAAGTTTGATGCGCATGACTATATGAAACATATAATCTACTCGACCAAAATTAAAAATATTTTACTTCCTTAGTTCTAAACTTATGACAAGTAGGAGTGAAAGGGAAGCACACATTAAACTTAAGTGTGCTGTGTAAAAGGTCCGCAGGATGGGCAACATGCAGTTTTCGGTATCTGAACTCTCTGGTATACTTGCCATCAAATTGTTTTTAACTGATTATCACAATAGTAAAGGGGGAAAAAAAAACAAAGTTAATCATTTCAATCTGCGAAAGTTTTTTCTTTCTCTTGGCTTTAAGTTGAAAAACTTTATTAAGTATTCATCTCTTGCTGGGACCTGAGAGACAGAAAAGTAATTAGTTGCTCAACAGGAAATCAAGCTTCACAAAATCACAGGTTTGAAAAATCTATTCTCCCTAAAGACAGAGCAGAGTGTGATATCTACTACATGAGAATACATAAGATCAACTTGAGACAGCCATCAACATCCCTAATCTATCCACACATATAATGTAAATAAAGCTGCAAACAGTCCAGACAGTACAATCCACGACTAGGCGATAAAGAATGTTGAAGCCTTACAAAAAATTTTGCCATCACCAATCTCCCCTGTTCTCGATGTCTTGATAACCTTGTTTATAACTGCTTCAACCTATTTGAAATATAACATCTTATCAGATATGTTGCAGAAATGAATTTTTCCGTTCAACCATGAATATGTAGCCAAATTTCATTCTTGAAGAGTCAGAAACACTTGCAGACAACTGACTAGTATTCGCTCATTTTATATGATTCAGTTTGTTAGAAGCAGAAAAGGTTATGGCTTCCTCATGATGTTTAGGATTTTAAAATATAGTAATAGAAAAATCCAAGGCATATAAACAACTGAGGAGTCTCTCTCTTCTCTCCTCTACAAATTGTCCATGTTTAACAAGAGAAGTGCATGATCCAATTTAATGCAAAATGCCACTCAGATTACCATCAAATGTCCACATACCTGACCCCTGCTCACTACTATCTCCATCTTAACTTTGGCGACAAAATTGTCTTCAGAAAATTCAGAGCCTGCATTGAGATCAACAACATAACATAATCATGCAAGGTAGAATATGATCATGTACTTGGGCAAGAATATGAATGAAATACAAATATGAACGTAACGTAGGTTCAGATGGAACATTCCATCTTAACAAACTAGGGTTAACTCCCAATGCATATATATCTATAACCAAAGAGGAAAATTAACTCTCAAATATTATGGTTTTACTTTTTCTTTCGAAACAAGGAAAAGTCGCAGTGACATGAAATTCAACTCATTCAACATGACTCCCGGTCTCCCACAATGAATGACGTAACGTCGTTATAAAAGGCATTTAAGATATGAAGAAAGGGGATGATATTTCCTCATTTTAATAACTATTCGTAGTTCGAAAGGAACTTACCTCCCTGCCTCTCTTGTGAACCACCCTGAGATCCAAAGCCCCGGGCATCAGATACTGTGACGCCACGAATTCCCATTTTCAACAAAGCCTTCATGAAAAATAATAATGATAATGATAAGGGAAAAATGGCACTGCGTCACTCAGCGGTCGGTAAATAATATAGCACAAACCCACACAAATGAACAGTACATCAGAAATATTGGTTAAGCCAAGCCTTTAAAATAAGTGGAGAAATGGGGTGTGACTAGACACTGTTAGTTCTGAGGAAAAAATAACAATCAGTAGGTCGGGGATCATAAAAAAAAAACAGTAGGCTGGGCTTAGACGACTTCCTAAATTAAGATGCCTAGCCACGATCTTTTGAGTCCAAATCTGACAAAATTAGCCGTAACCTTGTTGCCGGCAATGACCCATGGCCATGCATAAATATTTCGGAGGAACAGGTGAACCTGAATCATTAAATGCCGGGATTCTGCTTTTCTAATACCAGTTTAAGCGCCAGCCAAGAGACGCGATGGGAAGTTACACTTACACCCAATCCAATGGAATCAAACTGCGATTCCATTTGGGCAGCTGAGAATAAACAAGCTTTCCATAAGAGAGTGGAAATTGTTGACGGAACTAGCACACCTTGTTTAATCGATGGGCATGGTGAGGACTCGGAATATACAAAAACTACCGTTGAGAAGGGTGATTACGAAGTAAAGCAGAAACTCCAAACCCACCCCCCCCCCCCCCAAAAAAAAAAGGCAGAGAGAGATCCCGATACAGTGACGCCTCTATGAGGATTTTGAAGGATGAGATGAAAATTCACATGTTGAAATAGTAACGCAAGCATTGCTAATGTCACCTTCGTTGACATCAATCACCTTCTCACTAGGTTTCCCTGCCCCAGTTAAAGAATTACTGAAACGCTTAAGTGCACACAATACTGATCAAATCAAAGGTTAGCCCGTACCGAAGAAACCTGAGGGATTCGCCAAGGCCTGCTCCGTTGAAAATTCAACAACATATGATCAATGAGGATCATCAGTCAATTCAAAAAACTCATCTCGACTAAAGTAAACAAACATCGGTCTCCCCTTCCACTTGAAAAAAAAAAAAAAGGGAATAAGCAAGCCTCTAAACCTGAGAATCGCTTCCACCTTGTAAAACTCGGAATCGGGTACATAATCTGGGAGAGTGAGCAACCAATTAAGTAACAAAGTAAACAGAGTTTGAACAATGAAGGATATAGTCAGCATTTCTACCGGGAAGACTCTGAGCTCTGATTTTGGGGAAAATTGAGGTCGGGGCGTTACGTCTGTGTCTCAGGGCGAGGGTAGGAAATTCAGAACTACGAAAGCTCTGGGCAAGCGATCTGTAATCTTTAAAAGGGAGTTCGAATTTTATGAGATGAGAACTTGGAGGGCTAAGAAGCTGCGATCTAGTCATCGTAGATGTCATTATTTCCAAAGCAGAGCCACGAACTGAACGCTTCGCAGGTGTTTCAACCAAGAAGGACAAAAACTGATCACGCAAGCGTAACGGAAGGCCAGTGCCAAATTGTTCGTTTCGATATCTTTGCGGAGGTGGATCGGGAACAGAAAATCCTAACAAAGAGCTGTGAAAGAGGATCTGAGAAAATATTGACACGTACTTCAGGGAAAGGAAAATTGATAAGGGTGGTATGGAAGTATTTAAAATAAAATCAAGACCCCCACGACGCAGTGCGGGGATAGCTCAGTTGGGAGAGCGTCAGACTGAAGATCTGAAGGTCGCGTGTTCGATCCACGCTCACCGCAGTTTTTAAGTTCAATATTTTTTACATCGACTTTTCAAAAATTGATTCTGGACCCTTGTAATTTATTATAATTTGTAAGTCAGTACCTCTATTTGTAATATTATAATTAATTTACTAATTATTTATCACAATAAGTTAATTTATAATAATAATTAGTATTTTTTGTGTTTTATACTTGTGAAATTATAGATATTTAACAAAATTTTAGCATGAACTAACTTCAATCTTCTACTTTCATTAGTAAAATTTGTTGTTAACTTGATATAATGGACTTTAGAGATATTGAAGGTTATTTAGTTTAAATTATTTGTGTTGTAATTGAAGTATTTTTTATTGTTGTTGGAGATTATTATGGATTTATAATTGTTATTGTTGTGATAAATTTTATATGACTATAAATAATTTTATTATCTTAATTGAATTTATTATATTAAAATAAATTGCTACTCTCATAAATGAAAAGGGAAAAAAAAGTGAGATGCTGGACAAAATCAAAATCAATTTCTTAGTCTTACAAGACCAGTTCGATCCTATTCAACTTTGGATCATACTAGAACTAGACAAATTATAAATTGGTTAATTTAATTTTTTTCATAAAAAGGATCAGAGTTTGGGCTAGGCCAAAATCTTGTCAGGTCAGTCATTTATATAGCTCAATGTAAAATGAATAAATGATGCTAAAAATAAACCCCCACATTTAAAGGCAAGAGGCTCCAATGCTCCATGAAACTTCTAGAGCTTATGCATGTTAAACTGTTGGTATGGAATTTAGGGCCCGTTTATTTTAGTTTATTTCATGAAAAAAATCACTTTTTCTTAAAAGTGAGTTTTTATGATGTTTATTTAGATTTTTGAAAATAATAAGAATTTGGAGAATAGAAGTATTCTGATCATTTTTTTGAAGTCACTCAAAATAATCTAATATAATGAATGAAATATAGTATTTTAAAAAGGCAGGATACATAAAAATATTATAAAATTTTAAAATAATATAATAAAAAATTATTTTTGTAAAAAAAATCAAGATATTATAAAATTTAAAAATAACTAACTAATAATTATTTTTTATTATTATAATCAAACATAAAATAATGTCTGCTATTTTCATAAATCTCTACAAAATAAATAAATTTTTATAAAATCTCTAAACTATCAAAAATCACTTATTTTTAAATTTTAAACAGACAACCCCTTAAATTGTTTAAAATTGAAAGCTATGAATTTATATAAAGTTTTTCATTTTTAATGTTTTTTCTCATTTTATTATTTTTTATAAATTATAAAATCTTTCCTTTCTTCTTTAAAAAGATAGATTTTATAAAAAAGTACAGATCTCAATTTTAAATAATTTAAACCCGTTTGTCTGATGGATACTTGGCAACTCTTGCTATCGGTACAATACAAAGTTATTTTCGCAACTTGCAGGCCAAATAATAGAAGTCACGCACTTTGAATGCCTGTGCGTTTTAACTGATCATCGAGAGAGGAAGTATCGATACTATCAAATTACACGGCCAAAAAGAGCTAAGCGCCACATGCAACATTAATCTTCTTGGAAAAGGAACTGAAGGCGTGTATATAATGCTTTAAAAAGGAACATTATCAACAGCAGCTTCTTAATTGCATTTATATTTATCATACATGTATCTAAATTAATTTGAGTTGTGATGCAAAAGTGATACATACATACATACATACATACATACATACATACATACATATATTTGATTATTGATTTATTTTTAGCTTATATTGTGTTTCCTTCATAAGGAATAAACTTGATATTAAATAAATGGGTTTGATTGAGATTTATCTTTTCAAAATACTCTTACTGACTACTTAAAATAGACTCTTGTGGTTGGGAAAAAAGGGATTGGAAGGACAAAATGAGCTCTATGGGAGATTTAGCTAGTGATTGGAATGGGCAAAAAATTGGAAACATCCCTACTGAAAAGAAGTTATTAAATATAATTGAAGGAGTGGAGATTGCCAGAAGTAGAAAAAATAGTCAATATCTTGCCCAAGTTGAAAAGGAATTGTGGAGAGACTATAACAAAGCCATTATACAAGAGGAATTAATTTGATTCCAAAATTTGAGGTAAGTGGCTTAACTATGGAGACAAGAACAACAAATTCTTCTATGCTTCAACTATAAAACATAGAAGATGGAACGAAATTTATGCCTTGGAAAATGATAATGAGGAGTGGGTATTCAAAGACAACAAATTGGAAAATATGGCCAAAAGCTTTTATGTCAATCTATTCTAAAGTGACAGTTCTATCAATCATATTCTGCAAACTATTAGTGGTTTTTCCAAGTTGAGTATTGATAAAAAGGCTACCCTCCATAGAAGGATCTTGAATGAGGAAATTAAATAAGCGGCATTTGATCTGGATGCTTTCAAAGTACTTGGACTAAATGGTGTTCAACCATTCTTCTACCAAGATTACTAGCATATTGTTAGGGATTCTCTCTTATCTTTTATTAAAGAGGTTTTCTCTAACTTGGACAAGTTTGTGAAGGTTAACAAGACCTATTCGGTGCTTATATTGAAGATAGACAAACAAGAAACAATGAAAGACTTCAAACATATCTCCCCTTATAGTGTCAACTATAAGGTTATATTTAAACTTATTACAAGCCGGCTGAAATCAATAATGGATAAAGTTGTGGGAAAACAATGGTGTAGTTGTGTTGAGGGTAGACAAGGAAGCAATAATATTACTATTGATCGAGAAGTTGTTCACTTTATCAAGCTCAAGAAAGGAGACAGAGGTTGGATGACAATAAAGGTGGATCTAAAAAGGCTTATGATAGGATGGAATGGGAAATCGTTAGAGCTATACTCACAGAATTGGGCTTTGAACATAAATTATGGAACGTGATTATGACATGTGTTAGAACTATTGTAATGAATGTCCTTTAGAATGGAGAACTAATTGAAGAATTCCACTCATCACATGGTTTAAGGCAAGGAGATCTTTTATCTATTCACACACTATATGAAAAAGTTAAGCCATATTATTATAGATGAGGTTGAAGGTAACGGATGGAAACCTATCATCCTTCGTAAAGATGGGCCACCTTTATCCCACATGTTCTTTATGAATGATCTTATTCTTTTTGAAAAAGCCAGTGCTAATCAGGTGGAGGTTATAGAAAATTATGTTAGCAAGTTCTATTTCTTTTAAGGTTAAAGGATGAATAAAACCAAATCTAATATGTGTTGCTCAATGAATGTTTATCTTAATAGAGCTATTGATCTCAGTTGAAAGCTAGAAGTTAGGCTTACAAGTGATTTAGGAAAGTACATTGGCATGCCCTTGATACACAAAAGGGCTTTTCCCAACCTACTGGTGCAACATCCTGAAAATTATTCCCTTAATTAATTAAGTCTTAGTTAGGCAGTTCCTTATGAATGGAAGGCTTGGAAAGTCCGAGTTCAGAGGCATAGCCTATTAAATAGTCACCAGTTTAATGTTTGAGGTATCAGAAAGGTATAAGGTTGGTATTGATCATGATATCATATTTCAACTATGTGATTGTTATTATTGCAGTCTGTCATAATTTAACAGGGGCACATGATTGTTAGTATTGTGACCTCATATGTGTTTTTAATGCATATTATTATATGATTACATGGTTGTTATTTTGTATAGTCTTGTATGTCATACAAGGGACACATGGTTGTTATTGTTATAACCCTTGTATGCTAAATAATCTAATGTTACATGATTATTAGTTTTATAATTATATGAATTAGGTAGTTTAATATATGAATATGTTTTATTTAAATATGCCATTTGCATTACTATAATTAATTAACATGCATTTGTATAGGCCAAATTAGTTATAGTTATTGAGTGATTGTACTCATCCCTATTTTATAAGTGCTAGCTCTGGTCAAGGCAAGGGGAAAGTACTAGAGATTTAGGAATCTTGTTTCCTAATATAGACCTTTTTATTTTGGTATATATATGTGTACCTACTTTTATAATGCCAACTAAGAAAAATGCATATTTTGATATTTTTTATAGCATTTAATTGTTTATGTTTTGGGCCATAAGACAGTGTGTTGTGATTTGAGAAGCTTGAGTGGGGTCAAATATTGGTACAAGTATGGCTTTTGAGTTTAAGATGATTGTAGCTGAAGATTATGAGATTTGATGTTAAAATGCCTTAATCTTTGCTTTTGATGGGTTTAGGGTTGAGGGTTAATTTTGTAAAATATATGATATTTAATTGTTGTTACTGTAACATCTCAATTTAAATTTTAATAGTTAATTTGGGTTAATAAAAATTTTAAAAAAATATTTAAAGGTAAGTAAATTAGTAGAAAATGATTATTAAATCTAACTTAAGATATAATTTTAAATTAAAATTTTTTAAAAAAATTAAATTAATTAATAATTAAAAAAATATATTATTAAATTATTATTATTATTACAAAAAAAAGAGAAAATGTATGAGAAAGAGGAAGGAAAGAAAGAAGAAAACGAGAACGGTGGCTTTCGGCGCATGATTACGTATAAAATAAAAAAAAAAAGGAGAAGAAGAGAGAGAAAAGGAGAAATAATTAAAAAAAATGTGAGACCCACTGAATTTTTATAAAAACTCACCTGTTTCCTTTGTTTCTTCATTCTTTCTTTCGTGGGCGAGCTGAGGCAGAGTGAGCGTGAGTCGCCGGTGCGAAAGATTTGAGTTTTTAATGTAAAAGTTTTTGATAAGATATTTAGGGTGTGATTTTAAGTTTTTTAAGACTAAGTAAGTGTTCTAAAATTTTTTCTTAGTCATCCTTCCTCTTTAGTTTCTGAGTTTGTAGTGGTAAAAAATTTAAAATTTGGAAGAGGGATGAATTTATGTTGAATAAATATGATTTATGAGGTTGTTAGTAGTATAATAAATCTTCTAGAGTATAAATTTATTGATGATCTTTGAATTTATGGCTTATGGATCAAATTCTAAACTAGATCTGAAAATATATGTTGATTTATTGAGATTTAGATGATTATTTAGGATAAGAAATGAATTATTATGGCTATAGGATTATGATTCTAAGCTAAATACTCAATTTTTAATTTTTGAGTATTTTAGGTACAAATTTATAAAATAAAAAGAAAATTTTGATAATAGAAATTAGTTTAGAAGTTAATTTTTAGATTATTAATGTTTATTGATAATTAAAAGAGGAGTTAAAAATTTTACTTAATAGTATTAATTCTAAATTTATATTAAGATTGAGATTAAGAATTATGTTACATTTTTAATTCTATTATGAGAATTATTTTATTAATTTTAAAAATTAAAACTAATATTTATAAATAATATGTTATTTGTAGATTGTATTATTGGTGAAGATTGTGGTGGGAGAAAAATTTTAAGGAATAATTTATTGAAAAAACCACGAGGTAACCATACTTTTAATTTGTGATTAGTGTTACTTCATGTTAATTGGGTGATTATTGAGAAAATTATGAATTTTGTAATATTATATAATTGTGCAATATTATTATGGATTTTGTTTGATCATTGTAGGAGGTGTTGGGAGATTTGTTATTGTTGTTGTATTTATGTGCCACGTGGTACGCCCTTATTGGAGCTCAATAGGTGGCTTGTAAGGGCTCGGGCTAATATACCTTTGGCTGGGTAATTTAACACCAATTGAGTGCTACGGCTCGAGGTTAATGGATGGATATAAGGATGGTTGTTTGTGTGTATTGTAATATTTCTTATATTTTGTTGGAATTATATTATTTTTGATTCCCACTTAATAAGCACACACTTAACTGTTTGTATACACTATCATAAATTGGCTTTGGTTACTAAAACTTTTGAGTCTCATTATGTGGTTAATAATTTTTAGGAGAAGAGCCACGAGTGACACGTGGAGGAGTTCCAGAGGCTTAGTGGCATAGATCCACTGTCTCTTTTGGGTATTTGATTTATGATTTATAATGTGTTATATTGTCAATATTAGGACTTTTTGTTTATTAACAATTATATGAATATATAAATGTAATCATACATTTCAAACTATTTCTATTTTTAGTACAATTTGGATGACTGTAATTTTAATATTTGGTTTACTTTGGATTGGTTAAAATGGCATGATTATGAGGCCAAATAACTTGCTTGTGTTGAAAATTGACTAAATTGTTTATTTTTCTTGTTGGGAGTATAAGGATTGACAAATGTGATTTAGTTTACTTGTTGGGAGTATAAGGATGGATAAATGTGATTTAGTTTACTTGTTGGGAGTATAAGGATAGACAAATGTGATTTAACCTAATGACATGTGGGAGGTAAAAATTTATCTGAAATGTTATATTGTGTGAGTTGAAGCCAATTATAAAATATTTTATATTAAAATTATTGATATAAAAATGTGTTGGGTGACTGTAACCTAACTATGGTTGAGTTAAATTATTTAAAAAAAAATATTTGGTGTGTTAAACTTACATAGGTTGTCATGGGTTTATTAAGTATTGTCTAGGTGTTAAGTTATGCTTTTGGCACTTGGTATGAATTTTAGACATTCGGATTGTGGTTTAAGGGAGAAAATATGATAATTTGTATTTGGGTGTTCAATTTGTGATTGGCTTAGAGTTTAGAAATGAAACTAATGTCATTAGTTAGAGTTTTGAAAGTGCTATCTGTAAATACTTAGATCACCTAAATCACACGTTGGATAGAAATTTGGTGCATGTCAAAAGTTTAGCCAAAAAAATTATAATGACAGCATTATTATCATGGGTTTTGCATCTCACGTCACAACATAAAATTTCATGTTGCAACATATTTTGCTAGAATCATTATTTTTACTATTTTTAACCCCAGTTTGATGTTATTTTGTCTCATATGATGTTCATGCATTCGTATACATATTTTGCTCTGATCTTAGTTTATGAAATAATTTTATAGCATTTTAAGTTTTGAAAACTTGAGATACTACTTATGTATATTTTACAAACTTGATAGTTTATTTGGGTTAATCCTGTGACTGCGTTGATTTTAGAGCTAATTGCAGATTAGTAAGAGCAACCTTACTACTCGCATCTATCCTTGACAAGATTAGACTAAAGCTTGCAAGCTGGAAAGGGAAGTTCCTAAATCTTGCTTGTCGAACAATGCTTCTTAAGGTAGTGATTTCTACTTTACCTACTTACTATATGCAAACCATGATTCTCCTAGTGAGGCTCTTTCATGAAATTGAAAAGGCTAGCAAAGGCTTTATGAAGGGTAATACAAGGGAGCAGAAAATGCTCCATCTAATATCCTAGAAAGAGGTGACTAAACATAAATTTAATGGAGGATTGGGAATCGAGGACGTCAAGATTCAGAATAAAGCTTTTATCATAAAGCTTTATTGGAACTTGATCAACAAGAAAGAGGCTCTATGAGTCTAAGTGCTGAGATCTAAATATAAAAGGAGGTGTTGTTGAGGTATCTATAATTAGAAAGCGAGCAAATGCTTCTCTATCCTGAAGAAGCATTGTTAGCACTTGACAGGAATCTAAGGGATGTCTTGGAAAGCGTATTATTTTTGAAAAAAAATACCTAGTTCTGGAAAGATGTTTAGACAAACCTTAAAATTTCTCTACTAGATGTGAACTATTCATTGAATCTTTTTTCTAATACTTCTGAGTAAGTATCTGATTATGTGATACCTAATGGTGATTGGGATACTCACAAGCTAAGGGAATGTATCAATCTAATGTTACTGACATGATTACTCATACCAGGAGGAGAGGATTAAACACTTATATTTGGCTCCCATCCATTAATGGGAGATTTGCTATTAACTCAGCCTATTGTTCCTTTTTGAATGTACACAAGGGGATAAAAATAATATTTGGAGATCGATATGGAGAGTTAGATATACTTGAGAAGCTCAAATCTTTCTTATGGCTAGCTACTTATAACAAGGTGCATATGATAGAGGTTTACGCAAAAAAGGGTATCTCAACTAATAGCGTATACTTGATAGGGTGTGGAGATGGGGAGAACTTGATGCATCTCTTACGTGATTGTCAATTAGAAGAGCAAAAATAGAGGTATCTCATCTCATCTGAACATTGGGGTTGCTTTTGGCACTGAATTGGTGCTAAATGGATCTCTTGAAATTAAAAAAAAAAAAACTTGGTATGAAGTTTGCATTTGCTCTTATATATGGTAGGAGCTGGATTTAGACCTTTAAATGTAAAGTGTTGTTTGGTGATGATGAAAATCTTATAAGCTTAGATGCCTCCCAAGGCTTCCTTTATACTCACATGGACTATAAAAATGAGGAACTCTCTTCACTGGCTTAAATCCAGGAACTCTTCACATCCTAAAAGGAATCAATACGAGGGAAGTAATGTAACCCTTGTAATAGATAGGTCAATCAGCTCAACAAGTGTAAATACATGTAGTGGGGTTGTATGGGGTAATAATGGCTTTGGCAACACTTCAAATGCCTTTCCTCTAGCCATTACAGAAAATAGAGCTATCATCTTTGGCTTGGATCTTTTTTTTTTTAAAAAAAAGAGGCTTTAAAGACGTTGCAACTGTGATTGATTGTGCTCAAACTATTAATCATGTTTCGTATGATGGGATCAAGGGACATCCATTCCAGGATATTATTCAAAAGGCTTTTCTTTTAATGTTTAGGGACTACTCTGCAAGCATTAATTTTAGGCATAGAGAATTTGTTAATATAGCTTATTGTCACGGCCTTGGAACTTCCCTTTCCCTGAACCGTGCCGGCTTTAGCTTGATCAACCTCTTGATCGTGACTAAGTCAGCCGAACCCACAAAGTAGGCAAAGAGACTAAGAAAGCTAGATGCACAAGTAGAGAGTAAAGAGTTTGAGTGAATAAACTTTGAGAGCTTTACTATTTTGTTTGAATTATTACAAATGAGGGGTAGGGGGTATTTATAAGCCTCCCCCTTTCTCTAAAAAATTCCCACCTCCTTAATGGACGGTTGGGATTAATTCGATCTAACGGTATACATTCTATCTCTAAATATTTCTACAGAAATATCTACAAGGAATATCTTGATATTTACAAGGAGAATTCTAAAATGTACAAGAGTAGGATATCCCTAAAATGATCTAGATACTTTAAGTGCTTTATACACTATTTTAGAGATATTTAGGTCTTTAAAGGTCATACCGACATATCCCAGAAGACTCCGGTGCCTTCTTGATTATCCTGGATCGTTCTGGAAGCTTCTAAAATATTTTAATCTTGTGAAAATTATAACTTTGTCACATTATGCTCTTGCCAAACATGCACACAATATAGGTAATCAGAGTAGCGCCTTTAACTTTCCTCCTCCTTAGCTAATAGGGATAGATGAAACTTTAAGATGTATGCTCAATAGTAGAGACTTTATATAATCTTTTTATGATCATGTTACCATCTTTTATCAAAAAAAAAAAAAAAAAGACTCTTAATGTTGTTTTTTTAATAGAGAATTGGAAAGGAGCTTGGCTCGGTAACATAGATAATTGACATTCCTCACCGGTCATTGATGACGTGGGCGCCTTGCCGACATTACTCCCCTCCTTGTTCTTCAGCAGCGATTACTGATCCCTCCTTTAAAATCATTCCTAACTGCAAGAATAAAGTATAAGTATCACACAACATATTTAAATATTATAAAATTTATTAATAATTTAATAAAGTAAAATGACAATACATTTGATTGTCATTTTCTTTCGTTCAATTTTTAATAAACTTTATAATATTTAATTATGTTATATGAGATCTTAAAATAATTCTTCCTCAATAAATCAAAAAAATGATTAAAAAAATCTCAAAAGAATGAATTAATAACAATTAAATCTTCAATAAAAAATTTTGAAAAGTAAATTGTAAATATCAATTGAAATCCAAATTATAAACTAATTGTCATATTTAGAATTTAAATATCATATTTATAATTAAAACTTTTAAATTTTTAATCATTTGATTCAATATTTACAATTGATATTTAAAAAAAAATTATCGGGATCTAAGTTATTAATTTTATTTTTAGGATTGCATTGTCATTCTTCCTAATAATTCTCCTGGGCAAGATTGCCCTTGAAGACATAAATATGTTTATAATAAGGACCTCATATTTGCATAATTTCTTACAAAGACCTTTTTATTAAAATTAATTTGAATTGTGCAAAGACCTAAATGCCGGCCAAATTTTTTAAAGGGACAAAAAAGAATCGAAGTTATGGGAAAAAGTTTACCGGTGCATATTATTTAATTCACACGTTATTTTACGTTGTCTGTGAAAGGCATTGCACAATGTTAAAATACTTAGGTCTATTTTTTTAAAAGAGAATTGGCATAATTTATGAGAGATTCTAGTTTATAATAGACATTAATCAAAGCTTACTTCACAGCTCACTATACATACTATTCCCCTGTCCTATTTAAAATAGAGAGAAATGATTTTTTTATCCATTTATAAATCATATTATTAATTTTTTATCATAAATCTCTACCTCTACCCATTATTAGATGTTGATGAGAAAAGATATGCTATTAAAGTATATATATTTAATAAAAATAAAATTAACAACGTACTAAATTTTTAGATATAGTTGATGAGTTTTAATATATTTTTTAATTTTAATAAAACATGTTAAAAATTACTTATACATAAAATTAAAAGACAATCATATTAGTTTTCATCCTTTCTTGCTACCCTTGCCTCATTGTTTCTGATATTGTGTACTACATGTGATAAAAGTATGGGAAAATCACACTGTAGGCCTCAAAAGAGGCAAAAATTACACTATAAATTTAAGGGTTATTATTGCAACTTTTCTTCAGGGTGAAAGTATAATTTTACCTTTATGTGATTTGAAAACTCAAATCATGCATAGCATAATTCCATTGATATATAATACAATATCCATGCGTGTCTAATTGATTGGTAGGTTTAATAAAATGTATAAATAATGCATATAATATATAATATCCATTGATAAACAATAAATATTCGTGCATTCTCAACTAAATGTTCATATATTAACACATATAAATGTTGTCTTGAAAATTTATAAATATTATATTATACACTTATAAATATTATATTGTGTATTTATGAATATTGTTAAATATATTTATAAAAAATTATTGATATGTAAGATTATATTAAAAATTTTTTATAATTTAGGAGGAAAAGAATATACAAGACAGGAGCAATTATTTGATTTTATGAAAATAAGTGCTTTGAGGAGGCAAAGTGAACAGTAATATTTGCTTCTCAGTCAAGCCTTCCTTAATCATGACAAACAAATTGATTAGACGCATGAGCTTTGAGGCGCACCATGGACCAGGTTGTCACAACAAAAAAGTGGAATATTTAGCTTTATCAACGCAGCTCAGCGCCAATCGAATTTCAATTCCACTGCCAATTAGCGCCGTTGTTAAAAGTTAGATAAATGAATATAAGGCAACCTTGATTAAAGAGAAACCTCATGTGGATCTCAGTCAATATCAAGAAATACGAGTACATGGCTTTTCCATCGTCAGCCCCCAACCTGACTGCGAGCGCAGCATTGAGCTGTTCATTCACCGGAGTATTGATTGACATGCGGCCCTCCGTGATTCTGGAACCGAAAATTCGGATCAAGTTAGCCCGAATCTGCCCGAATCAAGCTTAAAAAAATATTTTTTAAATACTTAGGTCAAATGGGATCAAACTTAGCACAAATACTTAAATAAAAAATTTATTTTTAAAAAATATATAAAACATTATAAATATTAATTAATTATTTAAGTTTTATATCATTTTATACTAAAAATTTATATATTTGAGTTTCATGCATCTTTTAAGTATAAAAAAATATATTTTATATCTTTTATAAAATAAAATAATTAATTTTAAAGTAAAAAATTAATTAAAAATAATTTTAAAAATAAAATTTAAGTATTTAAATCGGGCTTGACTATTTAGACTTTTCAAGAATTCAAGCACCCCAAAGAAATTCCCAACTCTATGTGTTTCAAGAATAACAAAATATTTATAGAGAACAAATATCAAGGCTGTAACCATAAGTTAGATGTACTGATTATCAATGAAATTTAATAACCATAAGTTAAATGTACTAATTATCAATGAAATTTAAGGTTGATTTAAATTTTGGCTAAATTAAAAGTATCCAGTATCCATCCGATATATAAATGTCACCAATTAATTAATTGTTTCAGGTTGAAGTGAAATCATGACATTGTAAGTATTGCTTTGAAATCCTAGAAAAACTCATAATGGGCAACAAATTGAAAAAAATTATTCTAAAAATTAAAAAGACCAGTAGAATGAACCTGAGACAGATGGAGCAGTTAATAAATTAACATAGGACTCTGTAGAATTCCCTTCAATCTCAAATGTGGGAGCTAAATAATTAATTTGTATAGATTTAAAAAATGAGATAAATACTAACAGGATTTAAGTTTAGTAGAAGACGTTAATCTATCATAATACGATGAACTAAGATTTAAATTTTTATTAAAAAAAGTGTTCATGTTTAAAGTGAGATAATATCTTGGATAAAATTACCTAACACCAATGTTGAGTAATAGTAAAAAATTAGATAAATTAGTTAATTATGAACAATATTTTTTGTTGCGTCCATCCTGTACGTACTTGAATCGCCCGTTCCTCTGGTGTCAACGCCAGAAAGGTGTAAGGCCTATTTTGATTTAGGACTTGAATTTGAGATAGACCGGTGAAACTTTGCTGGCATAGAATTATTTTTATTTTCAATACGCGGATTTTTTTTTCTTCCTATTCGTTTCCTTGGTAGTTTTTTCTTTTCTGAGATGAATTTATTTTTCTATTTAGTGTACATATATCTTATCGTTAATAAAATATAATCTTGGTTACTATTAATTCTACAGTAACAACAAGGTGTCATTATTCTATTGGTTATGGTACATTTATTTTTTTTATAAATATTATTATAGGATATGATTTAATTAATGTGTTGGGTTTGGGTTAAAAAATTGTTGTTTTTAAATTTTAAATTACCCCAAACATAGAGGATATTGCCTTGAGATGAGAACGTGGTGATTTCCTGCACGTTTCTTTTGTACGACAGTTTTATTTATTGTTTTTGAGTTTATGTTCTACTCCTTCCTTTTTTATTTATAAAAAAAAACTATCACTTTTAATTTATTTTTTATATAAATAAAATCACATTTTTCAATAGTCATTTATTATAAACTTTTTAAATCATCTCTCATAAATTCATCTCATAAAAAATAATTAATAAAGACTAGATTAACACAATTAATAAAAGGTATTATAGTTAAAAAAATTTATTATCAAACATAATTAATATAATTAATTAATTTTTTTAAACTATATTATACAGCTCTTTTCTCCTATAAATAGAAATGGAGGAAGTATTTGTTTAAGCCAGTTTTATCTTTCAACGATTCTGAGTTTTTCACTTTAATGCTTTTGTAGTTTTGTGCCAAGCTTTGCGATTTTGTTGGGTTTGTTTTTATTTTTGTTTTCCTTTTCATTCGAATTGTTATATTGTTGTATGCGATTTGTTACATTTTGTTACTGTCTCATGACATTAAGGCTATGTTTGTTTAAGATTAAAAAATAAGTTATTTTTAGATATTGGCAAAAAAAAAGTGATTTAAGGCAGTTTAAAAATTTTATAAAAAAATTTATTTTGTAGATATTTTTTAAAAAAAGGGACATTCTTTTATATTTGATTACAGTAATAAAAAATGATTATTAGTTAATTATTTTTAAATTTTATAATATATTTCTTAATTTTTGTTTTATAAAAATAAACTCACAACATAATTTAAAAAAATAAATAATTTTTTTATGAAATAAACTAAAAAAAATGGGCCTAAATAATACCTGCAAAAATCTATTGGGATTGGGATCTTATAAATTATAATCACAATGACAATGAATTAACGTGTTGAGATAAAGAGGAAGTTATATTTAAAAAAATTGATTAACAGTATGTGATGATGTTTGGATAATACTTTTCTAAAACTGATTTTGATAAAAATGACAAATTTTTGGATGATTTTTCAAAATTAATTATAAATATGCAAACTACAATAAGGGACATTCATTTTATAATGAAATATTGATAGAATTAACCTATATGAAGGGATAAACATAAAGAAGAATGCTCAAAAGTGAAAATCAATTCTCAAATGGAAAAAGAGACTAACTTATGCCGAAAAGGAGTTGGGAAAATGGAAAAGATTGTTTCTTTGCGTGCGTATTATAAACTATGGTTTGGGTCTTCATAATTAAGTATTTGTAGCTATCTAAACACGCCCTTCTTGGCTGCTGATATAGTGATATATAACATTATAATAATAATACCTAAAAAATATATTGGAATTGGGATAGTATAAAATATAATGGTGATGAATTAACATATCTAAAAAACAGGAAAAATGGATTAAAGAAAATATTTATAGAATGAGCATGTGTTTGGCTATATTTCAATTCAAGCCCATTTATATAATTGATTACATGAAAATTATACATTATAAATGTATTCAGAGTTGGGAGACTTTTAGATCAATCTTGCAAAAGCTATTAGCAATTCTTGCGCCTGTGCATCGTTCAAATACAACTACAAGTAGTTTACTTAGGTTATATTTAATACACTATGCTCCCAAATGTTTTCATGGGGGTCTAAAAAAATAACACTAAATAATCAGTAATCTACAAAATAAGATTACCACGTGTTCTAGCCACTCAGAGAATATAAATATCTGCCACACAACTCATTTGACTAATTCCATGTTCCCCTGCATCCTGGGGGGGTCAAGTTTAACCGTGTACAATACAAATGGATCATGCATGGTGCGAGTCATTATACACGATGCACCAAGAACACGATCAAGAGCTTATGTTTTCCGAGCCGAATTAAAAAACGAAGAGATTTAACATTCTAATGGGGCTATTTTTCGGAGGAAATAGAGGATTACAAATGGTTCATTTCTATTGACATTTAACCATTCATCTGCATCTCCTCTGTACAGTGAATAATGGTAACTCGCTTGACATTTATTACCGTCCTTCTGGTTTATAATATGAAATGAATAGTTAAAAAAAGTGCTATACTTATCGAGTTCTCAAAGTGAAGCCATTTTTCAAAGACTCCGAGTAAGAATTTAGGGACGATATGCAACGTCTTGCGTCTTATTTTAAAATCGAAGACATTGAGGAGAGAAATGTCGAAGAAAATGAAAGAGGAAGGACATAGAGAGAACAGGTCCGGTAAAAAAGAGATGACAGAACAGAGGCACAAGTTACGTTAAAAGAGGATAAGAAAATACAGAGATAATGAGAGAGCAGTGGGTTTTGGCGGGGAGCGGGGAAGGAAGCTAGAGAGAAAAGGACAAGTCTAGGTCAGTTGGAGGAGGGGCCGTGCCATCGTCGACGGCGACGGCAAGAGGAGTGGAACCTGCGGCAACGCCATGATTGCCGGCGAAATCTTGGAGTTCAAACGGGGGTTCCCACCCTCTCTTGATCCTCTTGTTCCAGCGGTTCTCTGCAATGGCCAGCCGCCAACGCGGCGCTTGAGGCTCTCTCCGAGGTTGAGGATCAGATCAAAGAACTTGTCCATCTTTGATTCATCGTCAGCATCGTCTTCCTCGACCGGCGGGTGGTCGCACTTCTTTCTCTTTCTGCAGCTTCCTCCTCCACCAATGCCGTCCATCCAGACCGGCCACTTGCTGCTTAATTTGCTCTGATTAGGTTAAAGCTCGTGTCCTGAACGCTGCTTCATGGCATCTAAAAAGGTGACGACCGCGCGACAGGGCGATGCAGAATATTGCGTCGCCCTTCTTCCTAGGACACCTCGATTGCCCATATGCCACGCACTCACTTTGGCAGATGATCATCGCATCCCAGTGCTTTTTGGGGGCACGTTGATTGGAGGTGGGTCTGGTAGGGGCCACGGAATCTTTATCTACGTCATTACACGTATTCACCCGGACCTCCTAGTGACGACATCATTCTTCCTCGGCCCCACGTCCCTGCTAAACGCACCGCCTACTGCTTCCGTCTCACCAAACACGCATTCCTGTTCATATAGAAAAAAAAAAAAAGAAAACTTTATTAGTTTGTTATTATACAATATATTACCAAATTAAAATATAATTGTGCAAACAATTTTAAATACCAAGATTAAGGCTGAAAATAACAAAGAAGAATAGGAGAAAACGAGTGGTAGATTTTCTTTTTTGTTTTTGGGAAACATGCGTCAGCGTTAGCTTTAATGTATATGAGAATGCGTGGGATGTACTGTCCCTCAAACGCACGCTAACACGCGCAGAACTTTACATCAGAGCAACCATATGAGGGTACACCAGCCAGACCAACCCACATGCGCTAACCATGTTTAGCACACAGCACTTGCCATACAATCAGCGGGCTCCCTGGCAGTCAGGGGCGAAGCCAGTTTTAAAAATTAGTGGGGGGCCAATTCTTTTTTAAAAGTAAATGTATATTTAATTTTTAAAATTAATTTTAATAGTTAAAGTATATTATTATATTAATTATTGGAAGTATAATTACAAAAATTTCTCAAGAAAACTGAAAAAAAACACAAGATACCATATATCTAAATAACTAAATATAATATATATTTTTTATTAAAATATATTCCTTCCAGTTCTATTTATAAGTCATTTTTAATTTTTATTAAAATTTAAAAAATTTTAAATCTCATTAACTTTATTTAAAAATTCAACAAGTTTTCAACTTTATTCTTGCTAAATATACATATTTTAAAAATAAAAGACTCTAGTATTTAATATCACCCCCAACATTTAATATGAGCAAATTGATAAAAATAAATATAATATTCATTGAGATATCTTATAAATAGGATCAGAATAAATATTCTCTTTCTATCTTATAGATCGAACCAAAAAAGTACGAATAAAAAAAATGTATGCATATTATATTGTGCTGTATACATATAATACCTGTAAAAATAATGCAGTGTGGCTTTGTTTTAATTAAAAATAAAAGATATATCATGACTCTCTGTTTTTTTTTTTTTTTTTGAGGAGGGGTGTTGCATCAGACACGGCCTCTCCTCTTACATTTTTTTTCTTTGTTTTATTTTTTATTTTTGGGTCGAACCCCCTTCTCATAATGTTTGAGGTCCCCCATACATTGATTGCTGATTTGCATGGGCGACACGTGGCATTAGGTGACAATTCACAAATTATCTCCTTCACCGTGAACGCAGATCAAGAAGCCAAGAGCATTTACTTGGTAGAGCTTCGTTTTGCGTGTACGCATTCCGGAAAATCATGCATGATATGGAGGGAGTTACCGGCCGACGGCCATGGTAAATAAAAGAGAGGAAGAATTGTATATGTACATACATACCAAGAATCACGTTGTGTGAGACATGGAATCGGTAAATTCCAGTTCGTCCGAAAATGAGAGTAATTTTAAGAAAATTATACTAATTATAATAATCTTTTAAAAAGCTCAGGCTGCGGCTAATCTCAACAAACCTTGACAGTATGAAATAGAAAAAATTAAAGCGAAGTGCAAATGAGAACGGGAAAGTACTGTTAACAAACTTTGTTTTTTCTGTGATAATTAGATATTAAAACACCAAAATCGAGACCATTAATACGACGTGCAGTTTTTCTAAGGAACTTTAATGAACAATATTGTGATTCACGCCTTCTCCAGGACCAGGATATGGGTCACACCATCGGTTGTTATAACTTTCCAACAGAGGCTGACGAATGTGAAACGTTTACCCGAAAAAACGGAAAAATGAAATGAAACCGCGTTCATTTAAGCTTGAATGATATTAATGTGATTACTGTATCATCGTAATATAATAGAAGCAGTGTATATGGGATCCTTATCATGTGCAGTGGCTTCGTGGATTTTTTTGAAAAAAATTACTTTAAAAGTGTCACTCAATATAATTAATTTTTTATTGATAATTGAGTTTAGGAGGATGACAACACAATCCTTCTATCCTTTTTTGGCATCCTTATTTATTTTCCCTCGTGTGTGAGTTTTATATTATTATTAATTATATGTCGCATCTTCTTTTCCTCGTGGGTGAATTTTATATTATATATCAATTGAATATAGATAAGTACCACTCCCTCTCTACTAATTTATAAGATGTTTTTTTGATAAAATTATACTCCCTCAGGTTCCTCTTATATGAAGCTTTTTAGAAAATATTTTGTCCTCATAACAAGAGGTAATTAGATGTGCTTTATAATAAAGATAGAAGAAAGTATATATCAATCAAGTTCATTAAATAAAGTTTACATTCTTAATTTTTTTTATAAATTTTTAAAATTACTCTTCATTAAAAAGAAATAGAATAAAATTATTTAAGAAATGAAATAATGAGAGGGGAGGCCAGAAAAATGAGAGGCAATATTAAAAAAATTATTCTTACACAGGCTCAATTATTATTTTAACAGTATAAATCTTCCCTCTTTATATTTCGTTATTAATAGGATTTAATTGAACGAATTTCTTTGTTGTATTTTAAAAATACAAGCCGCTTATATGCCTTCGCATTGTCAATTTTGATTTAGTCTAAACATCTTTGAAGACGGCAAAGAATTTTTTATATAAAAAAGAGAAATTTTTTATTCTTTTACAAGATCCTTTATGCCAAAATCATACACACATAAATTTTTTAACCAAAAAAAAAGAGGGGTAAAAAAAAAACAAAAGAACATACGTACTTGCATAACAGTAATTCAATGAATTATTATTTTGAACTCTCTTCAAAACTTAAATAAGGGGGCATTAAAATCCCTTTATTTCCTAATCTTCTTTCTCAACAAAGCAACAAACGAAACATAAGACTATTATATTAAAATGTATCCTCATATATTATATATGTGGGTCAAAGAAAATTACTCTAATAAGCCTGCAGATTGACCGGAAAGTATCCCTTGTTATACTTTTTCCTACTAACCTCTACTGCGTGTATTTTTAAAATTAATTAGGAGAATAAGATGGAAATATTGAAGAAAAGAATCAAAAACTAAATGGAAGAGCAAGAGCGCAGGCGAAATTGAAATCTGAAACCCTCAATCCGCGAAAGAGGACGCGACAGCCAGAAACCAGCCAAATCTATCTCCGAGATAGGATAATATATAACGTACAAGAAGGCAATTATTCGATCAAATGGGTGCGAAACTTGTGGCTGAAAACACTAAGATGAAAGCCATGAGGTGTACAAGTTGCAGAATACAGAAAACTCGAGAGACTGGATAATCAATTAAAGTGCCTGAATCTGCGAACGAGCTTTGAAGAGGGCTACAGAACAAGAAGATCGTTCTTCAAAGCGAGAGGTTGAGATTCATGCCCTTTTCTGCCTCCCTTTCCTCGTCTGCCGCTTTCTTGTTATCACGAGACGCATGATCTGCTAGAGAGAAGTGCAGAGGAGGATGTTTTTGGCTTCGATTCTGATGATGATGAGGATTTGCTTCTATGAAATCTTCTATTTCAAACTGGGGCTTCCAAACTCCCACTCCATTCTTAATTACCTTGTCGCTCCCATTTTGTGTCTCCCCACACGCATCTGAGCCGAACTTGATCAGCTTTTCGCGGCTCTCTCGAATGCTTCTGACGAGGGCGAAGAATTTCTCCATTTTGATCTCATCATCATCTTCTTCATCCTCCTCGTTGAAAATCTTCCTTTTCTTGCTGTTGCTGGCACTGTCCATGTTCACGGGTTTTGATTTAAAGAAGGAAAGAATGTGTGGGGAGGAGGGAGAGAGGAATTTTCCAAGAAAAAGAGACCGCAGTGCTAGAGAGAAGGACCAATAAAATAAATAGTGGCAGCATGCAGTTTCCTGGCTGCTTCCTTTGGCTATAAGGACATCCGCTGCTGCCAAAGGAATCTACAAGTAGAATATTAACATGCCGGGAAGTATAGTAAACGAGCTATTATTGTGACGTATATATTCCCAGTCAAATATTAATAACAAAGGTATTCCATGTAGTACTGTATATACACTAACCAAAATAATTCCGTTGCAAAATCATATTGGTGCTATATGCTAATTAAATCCATCGCAATTTCAATTAAACAATCAACTATACGCGCCCCCGTTCGTGGCCTCTTCTTTACAAAAGCATAATGGGTTGTCGCTTCCCAATTGGAAGAAGGAGAGCACAGGATTTCGGTGTGGGGTGTGGCGTGCAGAATAATTTAACGTGCTCTCCGTTTTTAGTCACAGAACGAAGTTTTAAACTCATGTTATTATTTGATATTGAATATAGAATAAAAATGTAGTAGTTGTTTTTTTTTAATATTATCTCTTCTTAATTGCATTAAATTATTGACAAACTTTTAATACCTAAACATATTTTATTGTCGTCACTAATTTATGCCAAAGATGGGATTAAAAAGTTAAATATTTTTTATAACTTTAAAAATATTAACTATCATTCTATGCTCATGAAATTCTTTTACCTTATATATACTCCCTTCGATTCTATTTAAAAAAAAAAGATTTTTTAATCCTATTGGTTTTGGTTGAGAGTGACAAAGAAGCATTTAAATTCGGAGGAAAAGGGGAGCGTGTGTCTCGGGGCTCTCTGGTGAAAAGGAGAGGTTAGATAGTTAATTTGGTTAAAATCATGTCAAATTCTTTATGATGGTGAGGCCTAATAGTGACGTCGCTTCCCTTACATCACTATCCACTAAGGCACTAACCACCGTCTGAACAAGCTTTCCAAATATTTTCTCCAATAGACATTAAAGAAAGACTTCCCTCGTCAACTTGCAATCCAGTCAAACAGAGTTGCATTTTCTTTGGGGCTTTTGCATATAAAAGGCCAATTAAAAAAAAAATAACCTACTTTTTTAAATTTTAAAAATGACTTTTTTAATATTTAGTTTATAATTAATTTATAAAATTACCTTTTTTAATATTTTTTTTTCAAATACTGAGAGATTGAAAATGTAAGAGGTTTCTGGAACAAGAGAGACAAGCTTGAAAGAGAAGGCGAAACTCAACCTAAGAGGGATAAACGCAAGATAGCAAAGCAATGTGAGTGAATAAAGTCGCAATGGTGAGAGACAGATGCAAGATGAGATATATCGATGATACTCGATGAAATAGAGCATGTTAACAGAAAAACAGAGCTACAGATTCATAATTTTTTATTTTATTAATTTAGGTATTTGATTTTTTGTGATAAACAAAGAGTCTAAAATTTTTATGGACCATATTTGATCTATTTTGAGCAAATGATTATGTGTTTTTCACGTTAATGATATGTGATACTGCATTATTTATATACGACTATATATCAATTAAAAATAAGTTTATATCTGATTGTCTAGTTATGTTAATCTACGGTAGTATATCACTGATATATAAGTTATATCAGTGAAAATTTATTAATTTGTCTATCATTGATATACAACCATGTATCAATGATATAATATTACATATCAATAATAGAGTTTCCTCTTCAATATTTAATATCCTCTTCATAATATCTGGAAAAAATAGAGAAGAAGGGAGAGGAAAAGCTATAGTCGGTAGTTTGGGTGAGTCGAGCTTATTCAAGTCGGGTTCAATTTAGATCAAGCTTAAAGCATTCTATTATTTTTGAAAAACCCATATAGCTAAACTTGGCCCTAACACTTTCGGGCTTTGGGCTTATTCGGGCTGGCCTTAATACCCAAAAATTTTTTAAAAATATTTTTCTTTTATTTTTTAAATTAATTTTAATTTTCAAATAATTCTATTAAGTATAGAATATTTTTTTTAACTTTAAAATAATAAAATAAAAAATAATAACTTATTAACTTTTTACTCAAGTAGCTCTGTTACTATTTTGTTGTATTACGCATAATTTATTTATAAATTTTTTATTTACTTGTAAATTAATATCTCGGTTGTTTAAATATTAATTTTATTATGGTCATATAAAAATATTTTATATATTTTAATTAAATTATATTATTTTAATTATGATTAAATTAATCTTAATTTAATTACAGCTAGACCATTAACTTTACCTCAGTTAGTTCAAATTTTTAATAAATTTTGGGTAAATTATATTTTTTATTTTTAAGAATATGAGGAAAATAGGTATTATTATATTATATAAAATAAAATAATTTAATTTTGAGTAAAATACTATTCTTTAAAAAAAATTGTAACTTTTTGTATTATTTAACCCCTACATATAAGAGGTATTTATTCATTCTTAATTTTTAACTAAATTTGATGTAGACGATAATCAAGTAATTATCTAAGAATATTATTTTATTTATTATATTTATCTAATAGCAAAATTAAAAATTCACACATGCTTGAATTTTATTTTTACTTTAGAATTAATTATCTTATTTTATAAAAAATATATAATATATTTTTTGGATACACAAAAGATGCATAGGAATCAATTATAATGCACTCAAATATATGGTATTCTAGTATAAAATAATATAAAACTTAAAGAATTAATTAATATTTATTATATTTTAAACTTTTTTATTTTTTTCTTTGGGCATTCGGGTTAAATTTAATTGGACCTAGCTTGAATTTTTTTGAGCCTATTCAAGCTACCTAAATAGATTCGAACATTAAAAAATATTATTTTTTGAGCTTAGCTCTAAATTTTTTAGGCGGGTTTAGCCTGATTCGTTAGATTTGGCTTAAATTATCGACTTTAGGAAAAACTCTATGATAAAAAAAGTGATCCAGACAAATTGGATCAAAAATTTTAATAAAAAAAATTACTGTATGAAAGATGAATATAATGATTTAAAAAAATAAGATCAAAAAATTTGATAAAAAAAAATTCAAAGGTGACAAATCAAAAAGAAAGCACATACAATATAATTTTTTATGTTAAAAATAAAATATTTAATTATTTAAAAATTAACTAAATTAGATATATTTTATTTTAATAATAAATTTATTTTGAGGATAAAAAAAATACATTTAATTAATTTTATGAATATATTATATTTTAAAATATTTAAAAACTTCATTCATAATTTATAAGAGTTATATTTTTTAAAATTAATAAATTATTTTTTTAAAAAAATAAAAATATAAATTTAGTTATTAATTATTTCTTAAGGAGTGTGTGACAGTCTATATTATAAAATAATGTAAAATAAATCTTAAATTTTAAAAAACAGAACATTCAGTGCCGCTCATTAACTGTCGCTGGATAGATGTCAGTTGGCCATATTTTTGACGAAATCTTCACCTATGTGGCTATACACGTGGCAACTCCAACAAATCGCACGGCTTGGTTCTGGATGAGAAGGCCATCCATCTCTGCCTCGACAAACCAACGCAACCCTCCTCCCGCTGCGTCGCCATCGTATTCCACCGTGCCCAATTAGCCAGTTCCCTCCTCAAAACTTGGTTAGCTCAGCATTAGCACCAACCCATGCTACCCAAATCCCGTCTCCCCCACCCATCACCGAAATCTGATGCCGCACTTTCAGATCCGCCTGCCACAACCCTCATTGTCCAAATAGACACACTTCCTGCTCCGCCGTCGCTGTCGCTAGTAAGCATTTCAGGAGTCCAGCAATGCATTGTTGTGTACTAATGATATGGGAGTCCTGTAAAATAGCTAAATCATAGTAAAAAATACACTCTAAAATACTGTCAAACATGACTAAGATTATATTAATGATCAGTTCAACAATCAACAGCCTCAAAAAGTCATAGCTGTAAAGCAAAATGAGAACAATTACTGCTGATTATGCAGAATATAAACAGATGTCAAGGGACGGGAAGATTTCCAAGAGAGGAAAGGGAAATCCCGCAGAGAGGAGAAATCATAAACGACAACCCAGAAATTTCACACTCTCTCCAACGATAGCATATTGATTTTTTTTTTTGAATCAATCCCTCAATCGTGCGAGTATTTGCCTCACCCGAACGCTAGACCTAGCAGCCTGTTGTAGGAATTCACAATACAAAGCCTGCGAGTGGTGAGCTCGACTTTCGAGGACTGCAGTGGCGCGCGAGTTATTCTGTGAGGGTTTTAGGAGAAAATGGACGAGTGGGATGTGTCGATGGACATGGGGTACATGAGGGAGCTGAAGTCAAGTTTGAAAGGGAGGAAGGTGATGCTGCCGCGCGTGTTCACCGGTGGGTTGAGACCAGAGGAGGAGAGGGATTTTTATTTTTTATTTTTTCTCCTTCAGTCGATTGGGATGATATGGAAGAAAAAGACAGTCGATTTTTTTAACCAAAAAAAAAAAAGGTTTTTGTTAAGATGAAATGTCAGTCGATTTTTTTAACCAAAAAAAAAAGGTTTTTGTTAAGATGAAATGTCATATGTCTTTTTTCAGTTGAAATTTCATGAGCCTCGTGTGAAAAGTTAACATTCACCAAGTGAAAATTAGTCATAAATGCTAAATGCCCTGTTTTTAGAAATTAAAATTATTTCATATCTCCTCATAATCTAAATTAGTGTTTTTAAAAAAATAGTTGATTATTAATTTCACACTTTTACCTTTTTTTGCTAGAGATAAAAAACATTAAGAGCATTAAAAAGCTTATCTAAATAACATGTTCTATCCACTGGAGAGATTTTTACTCCGATTAAAAATGTTCTATTCACTACATCATTAATAACAAAAATCAGTAATCAACGACACAGCAGCTCCCCTTTGTCAGCCATCTTTATTTTATTTTTTTGGGATAATTGTCAGCTATGTATTTTAATTTATAGTAAATTAGACTCTTCTGGAAAATAAACGACGGTCACAAAAAATCTTAAATATTAGATACATGTGTATAAATAAATTAAAAAAATTATTTAATTTTTAAAAGTTTGACTCAATTATAGTTCAATTCTTAAACTTTGACTCTTATAACTTAATTTCTATAATTTTAACCAATTAAAATATTGCTCTCTATATTTTTTTAAAAATAAAATTATGAAGATTAAAATAATGTTAAAATTTAGGACTAATATTTTAAATTACTCAACCCTTTTAATCTTTATAAAAAGTATAAAGATTAAAATTTTAAAAGTTTTAATATTTATAATTTTATTTTTTATAATATAAGGATTAATATTAAATGATTAAAATTATAAGGATTGAATTGTAAGAGATGAAGGTCAGGAATTAAATTACAATCAAATTAAAACTAGAAAGATTAATTTATAATTGAATCAAAATTATAGGAATCATAGGATTAATTTTTCCATAACTTTACTATACTCTTGAAAGTTTATTGTTGTTCCTTTTCATTTTTAAAAGTTTTCAATCCATGCCCTGATCATTCTCTTTAAATTTCAAGATTTTTATTATCGTTTCATGTTCTTATTCTCCAAATGATTCTGGAAAATATAACAATGTGTTTGAATTTTCTTGACAGTTGGCGCCACATTCTGACAAAAAATATATATCCCCCCCCCCCAACAAACCCAAAAAAAAAAACCCAAATTTATTTCGTGGATGGCTAGGGTTCAATTCCTCTTGTACATGGATTAAACACAATCAAGAAGAGTTAGCCCTATTTTTATTTTTGTTTTTTTGTCAGATTGGAAATGAGAATTCATTCAACAAACAAAAGAAGGCTGTATGAGGAAGAACCTGGTGCACAAAAAAAGGGAAATCAGATTCCACCAAAAGAAAAGTTAAACCATTTGAGGATTAAAATCCAAGCGAGCTTGTCCTATTCTTTTATCTCACAATAGAGTATACAATTGCATATCACCTACAGTTAAAATCTTGGATAAAATTGTAAATATTTAAGGAAAGTGAGAAAAATTAATTAAACCTCTCGTCCTGTCCAGCAAAAGAAAAGAAGAAGTAAAAAAAAAAAAAGAAGAAGCAAAAGAATAAAAAATAAATAAAATCTTTGAACGAAACCAGGGGACGGCGGGGTTATCAATCGTACGCCTTACTGGCGGTCCAGTATCTATGATTAATGAAATCAAGGCCCATGTAGTGCGTTCACTGCGTTGTTCAGCATTCCCCGGATATTTTCAACTAGTAAAGACAATCACATTTTAAACACGCTCTTGGTAGGTATGGAACTTCCAAAAAAAATTTATTATTATTATTATTATTATATATAATACTACTTTCATATCAAATTATAAGATTTTTTTAAGAAGATTTAACATTTCAAAATATAAGACAACTTAACAAAAATATCTCTAAAAATTTAACAAATGATAGAATATAATGATGTTGTATAATTCATGTAGCTGATTCCATCTAATGAGGTAAGTCTTATTGTCGTTGTTGTTAATTATATAATATCATCCTTTTTGTTATATTCTCTCTTTTTAATATTTTCACAAATGAAAGTATTGAATGAAAAATATTTTTAAAAGTTTGTATTTTTTTAAAGGAATAAAAGTTATAAAATGTATTTAATAAATTAAACTTATATATGTGATTTTGTTCAAAAGAATCATATAAAATGGGATGGAAGGAGTAGTATCGGAACTCCCAGAAGATAATAGATAAATGTAATATCATCACACTAGAAAAGATCCAAACTTAATTCCCAAGTAGTCAGGCCATCTGATTCCTCATCTAATTAATTTGGAATGGTTAAAACCAAAGCTAAAGTAAGAAGGACGAGGTCCACAGCGGTCTCCTACACTTGAATGCTTGATGACATTGATGTCGTATTCCTCTCTCTGGGACTAGGATGACTTTAGGCAGAGCCTTCCATTGCTCATATGCATGCTAGGCTGTCCCTTTAATGATCTAGCAGTTGAAAGTTATGAAGCTCCAAATAAAGCCATTGCCTCCCTCCCTCTGCGACATCACTCCCAATTTTATCATTACCAATCTCTTATTCTGCCCCACAGTGTCTCTTCTCTAAAAAGAATACAAGCATTCTCCAGATGTATATGCTGTTCTTTGACGCATTTAAAACATATGGCCACCCAAAGGCATCTTGGACCGGGTACTGTGGTCTGGTCGTATTAACAATAATGACACGTTGAACGATCGGCCAAATGCTTGTGTTCCACACTTCCCTCTCTACTTTTCATTTTCCTTGTGAACGCACGTCTAGCTTCTACCTACCTTCTTTGCGCCTCAAGAATGCGACCCATCATTTTGCGCGTGCAATACTGAAAAACCCAATTTTTCCCTCCATCCTCCTCCCTTTTCAGTATCTCCACTGTAAAATAAGAAATGAGCAATAAAAAAGAAGAGCGAGTAAAATAATACTGGTATACTATCTTATATCTTCTCTCTGTTTTTGTCTCCCTTTATTCATTTTTAAAATATTTTACGTTGTAATGTCCCAAGTCACGTTTCACCACTTCTCATTAGTGCCAAGCGTGGAAATTCGCTTCTAATTATGAAGCTTATTAATTATTTTCTAATAATTATTGTCCTCTTTTCTTTTAACTCCGTTTTTCGTATTCTACATGTTTGTTTTCTAATCTGGCAGTGTTCACACGCATGTCAATGGATTTTGCTATATTATACTGCATTTGAATACCAAATTAAACTCATAATCCTCTCTCGTCATCGTGGGAAACAAAATTTACGTTATTCTGTTAGACATCAAGTCCGTCTGAAGAGCCGCGATCTCTGCAAGAAATAGTCTTGCGTTGTTATAGAACCGAGCATGATATTCATTTCTAAGCAAACAAAATAGAGAAGCTCTTAAGATACGAACAAGTTCAAACTTCGATTCCAAACCTGATTAATTACAAGACATAGTTTAACAATTAATTAATTGGGGGAGGAGCATCTAAAACCCAACTCCTAACATCCATTCCCCTATAACTTATGTACGCACACGCATTAATTTTACAATTATAGAAAGGCTTCTGGGGTGGATCAGCAACGATCCAGGTCATTGTCTAACGAGGACCGAGGAAGACCATCACGCAAGCAAGTGACTGGTGGAATCGTGGGTGTCTGCGAATCTCCATAAGCATTCCAACAGAAAGGATCAAGCACTCTATCTCCTTGAGCAGGAAGAAGCTCTATGTCTGAGAGTGCTATATTGGTGCAGGGGACGGAGTCACTACAGGCAAAACGCATAGGTGGGCTCCTAATATCATAGCTTCCCTTTATGTCTGTGTACACTATATCTGATACAAACACTGCTGAACTTTTGTTGGCGCAGTCCCCAGTGAGGCAGTAGAACTGATCTATTATGATGGGGTTCCTCACACACTTCATCTCGATGTTACTGAATGTCACTTGGAATACTGATCCTGATCCACCTTGCCACGTCTTTATTCTAACCCCATTATCTGACGCTTTTATCACTGATTCCCTCACCCTAATGTTTCTCACACAGGCTCGAGAGTTGTGATTCCCCAAACTTCCAATGCTGAATCCAGCAAAAACTTGTCAAGATTGGCTCACAAAACGAGTACATTTGGGACTGAAACTCCTGTTAGAAGTAAAAGAACTACCTTATCCCGTGGCCAGGTCCACACGTGATGTTCTTTATATCCACATCATAACAACCGGAACCGATGGACACACAGTCGTCGCCTGAAAAAAATTAGTCAACAAATTACGGAATAAGTGGAGAACTAGAGGGAGGTTATAATTTCTGGTATAGTTTCGTGACTAACCATTAGAAATCACAGAATTGTATACTCTCACGTCCTCGGTATTTTCGATGTGAATTCCGTCTGTGTTGGGACTTAGTGCCGGGGCTGTTATGTGGATTGATTCAATATGAACATTTATGCAGCCATCAAATCTGAAATGAAACTTGGGGCTGTTCTTGATCCTCAGTCCTTTCACAGTCAAATTGGAACTCATAAAGAACCTGATGGCCTGAATCATAAACATACCAAGCATTATTATGTTCACTTGTAAATTTATAATGCAATGATAGAAATGCGAAATGGAGAAGAAAGTCCAATACTTACAACTGGGCTATCACAAGGTCCAGGCAATGTTGTCCCGTGAGGTCCCTGTACCCTTCAAAGAGGGATCAACAACAATTTGATGCATAACAGTTTTCAAACTCTCGACATTAATTTGAATTATCAATACCTTGTGAGGCTTACAGGGAAGGTTCCACCATTTTTCTCCTCTCCCGTCTATTAGGCCTCCTCCTTCAAGTGACATACCATTGATTCTGTAAAAAACGAGCCATTGGCGCCTGCTGTTATCCCTAGGCCAAGATTCAGGTCCATCAGGTGGCATAACAGTCCCATCAACCTACCAAAAAGTCCACTCAGCTTTACATGCCTATCCCTTAACGCATGTAGGAGCCAAAAAGTGCAAAGTACAGTTACCTTTACAACCAAGCGACCTTGGCAAGGGCCTGTGAAGATAGTAGACTGAATGAAGAAGGAGATACCAGGGGGAACATATACAACATTCACTGCTGATTTGCTTCGGCAGGCTGTGTCCCACGCCATCTTGAATGCCTCTGTATCATCTGTTATTCCATCCCCAATGCCCCCAAATGTTCTTACATCAAAATGACTGGTGGCATTATGGTTTTTCTGCTTCTCAGGATTAGATGATCTATGAGAATGTGAGTGTTTGTGTTTTGTATGGGAATGATGTCTTGCTTGGGTGCAACAAAGTAGGCTAAAGATTATACAGAATGCCAGTAGTGAAATATGGGAACTCTCCGTTTTAAGCATTTCCCAATTCTAGAGATTTTAAAACCAGAACAAAATTAGAAAAGAAGGGAGACTTCTATTGCAGTGAACAACAAAAGGAGAAGACTCTCAAATTAAGGAACAAGCTATGGCACCCTGAGCTGCAGGAAGTAAAAATAACTGACCTAAAGGCCCACTATGAGCACTATAAGTAGTAAAACAGAGGTTGAACAGAGTCTGGAGAACTTGAAGTGCATGCAGCTGCAAAAAGGCTGATTCACCATATATGATAACAAGTCATGGTGGAAGCTCTGCATGTCACCTAATATTTAATGGTTTTAGAGTGGAAAACGACAAAGACATTATAGGCTTTGGCCTTGCTGTAATATACAATGTGGACTCTCCATATATATGGCTGTTCTGAAAAGCAGCAAAACGAAATAACGAGAAATCAGAGGACTGGGCAGTCCGTAAGCCTCCCATGTTCTTCCCATATCTGTCATTTTCTATTGGTCTGATCTGACCACGCCATTCCAATATGACCCTGTATCAAAACTCTGACCTGATATGCGGAATTAATTTAATGGACACTTAATTAAGACTTGAGAACGGCTTTACCAAAAGCATAACCCTACAGGGAGGTTGGCTAAGAATCCCATGTGCCCTGGTCTCCCATGATGATGTTTTCAAACCGATGTTTACGGAAAATGAATCTCAAATGATTAACCTCTTTTTGAACATTGACATTTGCTTTTAACTCTAAAATGCTAATTCCAATTTCTTACGAGCACTGTGTATATCAAAGAATGGATTACAAGGATACATTATACATGAAAACAAAGTCGAATGTTAGGTTTTGTGTGCAAATGGATTAAATAACACATGATATTAGTTGAATACTCGTAACCGTCGGTTCCCTGCGAAGCTGAATGTTCTAGTTTCTGAAGTTGTAGCCTACATTCGCCGCTCAAGTAGATGTGCCATTATTTCTGGCGATGCTTTTTGAGTTCGCACAGTCTCTGGGAACCAATAGTGGTGGCTTAGTATTATTCAACTCATTTTGTCACTCTCACTCTCAGATAGTGCCATAGCATTAGCTTTCTAGCCTTTATTTTCAGTGCGAGTATCAGCTTCGGTTCTTTGGTTGATTCCCACTTCCATTTCCATAGCATAATCTTTCATTTGCACGAGTTATAGTTTCTTTTTCTTTTTCCTCCCAAATACTAAATAATCCTAGACACTAAACACTACTTTATCCCATTTTTTCGAGCTATCTCTGGACCCTAGTAGAATTGAAAATAAAAGTACGTGTTTTCAGGATTTGAAAAGTAGAAGATTTTTAATATGATTGGGCTTCTAAGCCTAATTCTGTTAAACCTTATAAAAATAAATTTAAATTTGTGCATCCTATTTAGATCTTTTTTATTTTACTCTTAAAAAGTGAAGTATTTTTAATTTTTAAATTAAATTTAGATTTTAATATTAAAATTTATGTTACTTCTTTTAAATTTTTTAACATCATAATTTATATTTTTAAAAAATAATATGAATATTATAATGTAAAAATTAATTTTTAAAAAATTAAAAATATTTTGAAAATAAAAAAAGCTTATAGACCTAGTTTGAGACCGATCAATAAAGTTAGGTTTAAAGAAATAACTAATTTTTTGGTAACAGACTTTTAGATTTGAATTCATATAGGCCAAGCTAATCAATAGATGGTTATGCATAATATTCTCTCTATTTTTTATTATTAAAAAAACTATTACTTTTTACTTTTATTTTTTTATAAGCAAAATTACTCACTTTAATAAGTATTTATTACATATTTTTAAGTCACTCCTCATGATTTATATTAATAAAAAATAATTAATGCATGTTTATGTTGATTAATATAAGGTATTTTAGTTTAATTTTTTAATTTTAAATATAATTATTATAGTTAACTAATTTTCTTAAATTATGTGATACAGTTTTTTTCTCTTATATATAAAAACGAAAAGAGTACTTTCTTTGATTCTATTTATTAGTTATTTCTAACATTTTTATTGGAACAAAAGAAAACCTTAAATCTTATTAACATTGTTTAAAAATTTAATAAGTTTCAAACTTTACCCTTATTAAATATACCCACTTTAAAATAAAATAATTTAACATTTAATAAAAAATTTTACATTTAATAGAGATAAAATAATAAAAATAAATATATTAATTATTAAATTATTTTATGAATAGGATCAAAATAAATATTTTATTTTTGCCCCGTGACACGGTTGAAGTCTGAAGATTAGTTAAATTTGCCAATGACCTTCGAATCGAATGGAATACGAGCTTCGAGTAAATGGGAGGTCGCAGGTTTATTTTACTTATAAACTTGTGGCGTCCTGTCGGTGTAAGGTCCTCTAATTCCAAAAAAGATGATGAACAAAATTTAGGAATGTGTGGGACTTCCTTTAGGATGCAAATGTCATCGGTATCTGTGTCTGTAAAATTAAAGCGAAGGAGGATGGACAGGACGAAAGGCCTTTCGGCGCAAAAATTAACAGAGGCTGTTTAAACTTTATGGTAGAGGTGCTTTTGACCAAGCGTCCGCATTCGGTGCTAAATGCTCATCAGGATGAAGAATAATTTTGATACTTTATTTTTAACTTTTTTTAATCTTTATTATCTATTTAAATTAATTTTTAAATATTTTTAATTAATATTATATTTATTAAAATAAAAATATATAAAAAATTTAAATATTAAATTTGAATTATTTAGAATACATGTAAATGATTAATGTATAAAATTTTTAAATTTTTTAATATTAAATTAAATCATTTAAATTATATCTGAAGTGTAAACAGCTTATCTGCATAGTTAAATTATAAAATTATAATTTTTTAATATTAAATTAAATTACTAGATTAAATCTGTACTAATTAGATTGATAATGAACAGGTATATTAAAATTTTAAATTTTTTTATATTTTTTATATGGGAAAATTAATTTTTTAATCCTGTAACTTTTAACTCACTTGTAACTCAGTCTCTCAACTATAACTCGCTGCGACTCAGTCCCTCAACTTTTGATTTACCTATAACTCGGTCCTTATTTTTTAATTTTTTTAAATTTTTTTATCAAATAAGAGGGATAAAAAAATGCTCATATATTATTTTAAAATACCCTCTTCTTATTCATTAATGTGAGATATAAGCTAATATGAAAAAAAAATTAACAAAGATTAAGGGATTAATTTGTAAGTGATTCAAAAGTTGAGGGACTGAATCATAGGCGAGTTATAGTTGAGAGATTGAGTCACAACGAGTCATAGTTGAGGGATTGAGTTACAAGTGACTTAAAAGTTGGAGGACTAAAAGATTAATTTTTCCTTTTTATATTAACAAATATAATATTAAAAATATTTAAAAAAATTAATTTAAATCAACAATAGTAATCAAATAAGGTTGAAATCGAGAACCGAATGCAATTCCTTATGACCAAGCCTGCCCTCTCTTAAACAACAGCAGTTCAGGAAAATTTTATATAAATGTTCATCATCAAATACTCCGGACTGGTCTTTGGTGTTTTCCAATTTGTCACAAACTTCGATGCCTCTGTATCATCACGTCCAAGCTCTGTATTCTCCCCAAACTACCGTCAGGTGGTGTACTTTTAATCACTAACTCATTCTTTTAAAGGAAACTAAACGTGTTTTGTCGAGTCCTGTATGGCATGAAGGAAAAAAATTCGTTTTTTTTTTTTAATAACATGGTATGATATTAATATTAAAAGCAGAAGTTTTCAAACTCTTTCACGCAAGCGCACATCTCCAGCTGTAAGCCTGCAATGCCACATGCCCACACCTAAGTTGCTTGATTCTAAAAACTTTTTGGCTAATCTAATCTTTCATATACTGTGTTTTATTCATATTATCTTATACGTTACCCACAGTTTTCAATCCATGAAGCAGAATGAAGTTGTGAGAAAAACTTGCCGCTTGTGTTTTTACTAGGCAGGACTTTGTTTACCGCCTGAAGTTTGAGAAATAGGAGTCATGTTTCATATTTTATATTGACATTAATCATAAAAAAATAAACCACAACCCAACAAGTACAGAATACTTTTCAGCTTCTTCAGCAACCCGAACCGCCAACCGCCAAAATCGTGGACGTAGCCACGCTTTCTAACGTCGAAAACTAGAAGCCAAACGTAAATGACAAATGCTTTGAAAGCAAGACTATTGTTAGCCACTGCAAAATTTGTCGTAATCAAGGGGAAAATAATGGATGGAGAAGCTTTGGAATAGCTACCATCCAGATCACAACGCCATATCGATGGTGGTCAATTATATTCAAATAAATAACTTTTCTAGTTAATACAATCTGTTAAACCGTGAGGGCTGGCAAAGCCCATCAAATTCTATAAACAACCTCGAACTGTGAAGCTTCTCAAACAGCTTTGTACGGGCATGCGATGAAAGAAAAAAAAAAAATTACCAGGACAACACAACCTGAACGGAGACTTCAATACAATTCTACAGGCAGAGACTAGAATTTTAACTGAAGGCCGAATCACGATGATCCAAATAAAGCACACTGCTTTCGGGCGTGTGCTGGAATCAGCTTCACCAGCATCTCTGCAGGCACTCCCTTAAGCTCTGCATCAATATCAGCATCATAGAACCCTTCAATACTAAGAAATCATTTAATCACTATTTTTCGTATGGGAATAGAGATATTTACCGTTGGCCTTGAAGTTAAATAGTGGGGGAAGAAAACGCCCATTTGGCAAGCGCGTGTTTGGATCCCGCAGTTCATCAAAGAACGGATGAGCAAGACCCTCCAACTACATTGCACAAAGCACAAATTGTAGTAATGAGCACAACACAACAAAGTCGTTTGTATGTTACTGAATGATTTTATATAAACCACAAACATTGCAAAATGAAGTGAAAGGATGCCACATGATCTAGAAAACTACCAAGTCAAAAACCATCTACTAATCTTGACAGACTAGACACTCACAGCTGTGCATCGAAGATTTGGAGAGTATTGCAGTAGTCTTGAGACAAGATCCACGGCTTCAGGTGGCATGCGCTTGTGAAAGATCTGTAGATGAGAGTCGTTTGAATTAACCTTGCAATGCAACAATTTCTGTGAATGGATAGAAGAAAAGGACGTTAACAATACCTTGTGCCATGGATGGGCTTTAATTTGGGGAAACTTATACTCTGTGTAATTAGGATTCATGCATTTAATTTCTTCCCTTGTTGGGGTACCCAAAACCTGCATTTGAATGCCATGGATATTGAGATGTAAGCATCATCAGAATGAAGAGCCAGGGGATGACTTTTGCATCTAAATATTCTTTACAACTTATCTCACCTTTATAATTTCAACAAGCTGGTCTACTCCACTCTCGCCAGGGAAGAGAGGCTGGAATAAAAAAACTTATTTTTAGTTTCCACAAAGAAATGAATTCTCAATGTAACAAAATCAACCATCAACAACACAAATTAAAAAAAAAAAGAGGAAGCTAAATACCTGTCCAAGCAATAGTTCACCGAGTACACAACCGGCAGACCAGATGTCAATAGCTGTGCTATACTCAGTTGCACCAAATATAAGCTCAGGAGCTCTATAATACCTAGAACAGATGTAAGATATGTTTGGTTCCCCTTTTACCTGTTATATCCATAAAAAATAAATAAATAAATAAAGTCATGTAAAAATACAACACCCAATGGAACAGAATACAGGGTTTCCAAGACAAGAATGTACAAACCAAAACTTTAGCACTTCCAAAGTCACACAGCTTCAACTGATGGGTGTGAGGGTTGACCTGTAACAGGGAAGCAAATAAATTGACTCGTGCATAAATTACTCTATCGGAGAAGAAAACAAAGCTGCATTGAAAATGAACGCAAAAAGCTGCATGCAAATTCAAAGTGCCACGTAGAATTGAGTTGATTCATGCATTATTTTGTATATGCGATAAGTTACAACTCTGATTAAGTGTTATGCAGACTGCAGTGTCATAAAGTTTCATAGATTTTATATGTTTTGACAATTTCATGCAAATAAGTTCAAATGTTTAATCATAATAATTGATTTTAAGACATAACTTTTAAGACAGCCTTTTGAAAAAAAGGAAACATAAGCCAATTTGTAATGTCAGAGTTCTTCAATGACAACATGACAATGAATTACACATGCTTACTTTCCAGAATAATATTGACAGGTTACATTGTGTATACCGTCAATATCAACAGAACCAAAAATAGACAAAGAAATCATAAGTGCAAATAAAGCGACACACATAATTTGCACAGCACATTTTAACCTATTGTATTGGAGAGGAACATTCAAGAAACAAGTTTCCCTATCAACGCACCAGTAAATTTTGAGGCTTGATGTCTCTGTGACAGACTCCTATACTGTTGTGAATGTAAGCAAGTGCTCTCAATATCTATCAAGAAAAAAAAGGCATGAGAATCAACACAGTGTTATTCATAACATACTTGGTACGATAAATACAATTAAAGACATGACCACACAGTATACAGAAACATACTTGGTAGAAATAAAGTTTCACATATATCAACGGCATCCTTTGGTTCACTTTATTGTAGTGTCTGATCACCCGATGGACAGTCTCAGGAACATACTCAAGTACCAAGTTAAGATAAAGCTCATCTTTTTCAGTAGTTGAAAAGAAGCAATGCTTCAAAGATACAACATTAGGGTGGTCAAGAAGACGCATAGTTTGCAATTCCCGGTTCTTGTATCTCTTGTCTTGAAGAACCTTCTTTATAGCCACCGTTTCACCAGTCTCCAAGCACTTTGCCTGAATAATAAAGACGAAACAGCATATAATACTCATTATATTACAAAGTTCCAAAAGTACCTAATTAAAAGCAGGCATCTAAAGAATAGACAACTAACCTGAAAAACCACACCAAATGAACCTTGTCCAACAACACGCTCAGCCATGTAGCTTATAGTCTACAGTCATCACGAGGAAAACAAATAAGCAACCGAGTAACATTTTCCTCCTGTAAAATACAAGTTAAGGAAAAGAGAAAGAGATAGCTTTCAGAAGAACATGCAAACCATTACAAATATACCTGCTTTGGCTGGCCATTTTTACCACCAATGGTGGTCACAATTATATGTCCTGTTTCAGTCCCATTTCCATCTACAACAGTTGCCTCCATTTCCTGTATTTTGTTTAACAAGTTTCAACATAAATAGACAGGGCATGCATCAAGGGTGCGTCAAGGGGAATGCAAAGAGAAATGCAGACAGAGGAAGATAACACAGAGGCTTGTCTTTACCTTGTCATCTCTAATTTTCATGTCATTCATCTCATCAGGTAATTTGTCAATGCCAACTGTGTTTGCATTTACATCTCTCAATCCAGAAGCAGGTGCTACACCCGCTGATGCCATCAAAAGAAGAGATTCGGCAGTTAAACTTGCAGATTCAGACACCTCAAACAATAGGTCATACACACCCTGTAGAGTATCGACTTATGAAGAGCAAACCAAGGACTGAGCAGCAAATCGATCTTCCAAGTCTTCAAAGAATAGCAACGGTTTACCTGTAAGACCGTTACAAAGAAATAATCGTAATTCCAACTTTCAAAGAATAATGAGTTCAGCAGTGCACTTGAAAATGGAGATGATACTCGCGCATACACACATAGATATAGGGCCAAATAAACTAGCTTTCTTACTAAGCGTCCCAAGTTTCTCATGCAAAACCAATGAAAGAAAATTAACTACTTCCAAAACAGGATCTGGACAGCTTGTGGACCTAACGTAGAACAGAAAACCTAGAATTAACACGCTCAAGTAATTAAGGTCCTGTTGGGAAAAAAAAAAAACATCATACGGTTTACCAGGGAAAAAACATCGTACAATTTCAGCAGAGCACCCCATCTAGTGTAGCGAAATAAGTGTGGCAGGGGCATATTACTCTCAAGACAAAAAGGTAAACCAGGTACCAAAAAATTTGGCATCTAAAATCAAGGCACTAAAAAATATGACCGTCTATTTAACGCAGTTTGTCGAATAATAAACAGATTTTCTCTACAAAGAACCCAAAAAACAAATGGACAACACTAGAACGGAAAAGAGCCGGAACAAGAAAAGTGGAGCAGCTGGGAAGGATGTTGACCCAGAGATCAGCCTTCAAGAAGGCATCATATTTGTATTTTGAGAAATCTCGGGAAAAACACAACAACTAAAGACGGACTCTACCAACCAGGATGTAAATTAAGAAAAAGCAAAAAAACTGAAAGCAATCAGAGTTTCGTCGTCGCAGGTAGGGCAGGAAGAGAAACTCACCGATCCAGGGGGAAATGTTCAGCGGAGGTGAAGAAACGGACGGGACGAATGATTGAGGAGGAATAAAAAGGTGGGTGGGTTGGGAACTTGGATCTGAGGGTGCTGTATCCCTCGGATTCGGAAGAGGAGGGGAAAGAGACAAAGGGAGAAAGAAAGGAGGAGAGAGGTGCAAATAATTGACAATGTTGAGTTGGTTGTCTTTTGCTTTCTTTGCTTTTTATTTGCTTTGTCTGGTGACGGTGTCGGATCAGTCAACGTAAGCGCCTGTCCCAAGCTTCTTCCTCTCTCTCTCTCCCCCCCAGCTCCTTTTTGACCCTTCAACGTTCAATGCTTCAAACTTCTATCTAATCTTTATCCGATTCACCCCTCCGCGTCTCCTTCTCCTGAAAATTTTCTTCTTCTTTTTTGATTTTTCACAGTCCAAACCTCTTTTCTTGCAATAAATAACTTCTCCCAAAAATAAATAAATAAATAAAGTTTTTTTTGTGATTGAACAATAAATACCAAATATATCATAGACATTAAATCTCAATAAATAATAAAAAAGTCTCGAAATCTCTTACTATAATTTACTCGAATATAAAAAAATACAAGACGTTAGTAGAACAAGTGTATGATTTTTATTGAAGTATTAAAAAGATTACAGACTAAAAATTAAAAAGAGTTAACGAATCTAAAATTTATGAGTCTCGATGGAGTGTTGACCAGTTTCTTTTGTATTTTTTTCTTTTTATTTATAGTGTCAAAATAGCGAAAAACTTTTCTTTGAAACTTGACACGTTATGTCGAGGAATCAGAAATTTCGTAAAACTTATGGCACAATCTCTCTATTTTGATAAACAATCTATTTCACCAAACTACTTAGGCATAAATTTCGGTATTACTTAAGATCGTATCTTAATACTAACAGTCTAATATTTGTAGTTGATGAGATTTAGCATGTGTATTTTTTGTGATCTTTATTGAGCTTTAAGGCCAATTTTTTTTATTTATATTGAGTTTGACGCTTTAATTATTTAATTTAATTAGTCTTATAATTTAAGTAAATGATGTTTTATATTTAGTACAAATGCCTTTATTCAATGACTGATATCTGAAGAGCTCCCTTCCTTCAATTTCAATCCTTTAATATCCCTTGAATTGGTTCAAGGTCATTCCTTTTGCATTATATTTCTTTTTTTTTAAAAAAAAAAAGCTAATGCACAGTATTGTAATGAAAATTTGCAAATGTTTTGAAAACAGTCCTTCTTTCAAGTTTCAATGCCCCGTCTGGGTCGAATATTTTAGTCAAACTAACCCTTCTTTCATGTTTCTATTGTATGCTAGTTTTGTCTTGGGAAGAAAAAAAGCAGAAGAAGCTTGTGAGCTGGTCAGGCAACGCAATAAGGTATTAAAGTAAAAAAAAAAAAAAATCTCACATTTAAAAATTAAAAAACGAATCATAAATATATAAATTTAAAAAATATTTAATTAAATGAATTAAATTATTTTAATAAAATATAATATCTTTAAATATATTTAATATAAAAAATCTAACATGATATTAGAGTCATTTTATTGAGGGACCAAGAGAAAAAAGAAAGAAAAAACAAAGGAAAAGAAATGAAAAATTAAAAAAAATACAACAAAACACTTAAAAAAAGAAAAAAAAAGAGAGAAAACAAGAAGAAGAAAAAGGAAAAAAGAATGAACAGAGAGGCTTTTGAGACTAAAAAAATATAAGCTCAGACAAAAAGATGAAAAAAATGAAAAAAACAAACAGAGAGAAAAAAATAATAGAGATAATATTGGAATATAAAAAAAATTCACAACTAAAGATAAAAAATAAATTATAAATATATAAATTTAAAAAATATTTAATTAAATGACTTAAAATTATTTTAATAAAATATATTAATATGAAAAATCTAACACAAGGGAAGGAGCGCCGTCCCTGTACGGCTTAGCCTATAGTGATGGTACTGCGCTGGGTCTTGGTTAGTACTTACTGAACATTTGAGCACGCGAGACTCGGCCATGACTGGTTCGCCTGTTAAAAGGCACACAATTCGTTCGTGATTAATTTCTTAAGCCCGCGACCTACTTCTCTCAATCCCTTCTCTTTTTGGTGTTCTAATGTCTAATCATGTCCAGCCATCTATCTAATTAATTATTTAGATCAAGGTGTCTTCTTCCATCCTTTCATTTTACTCACAGTTACATCATTCCTTGATCACATTCTTCTTTTTTTTTTTATAACAAGATCATCACTTCCAGAGCCAAAAGAAAAAAAAAATACATTTTCAAATAATAGTGCCAAGTATAAGCCTGTATCGCGGTACTGTTCCTTCTTGATTGTTTAATAGATCGAACATTTTTCATGGAATCTGTAAAATATTATATCATCTTTTATACACAGGCGGAGAAAAACGGATACATGGTGTGCAAAAAATTTCGTTTCAGAGTTGTCTTTGGTTTTCAAGGGGAAAGGTGTTTGGATGAAATCTTGTTCACTCCTGCCAAACATTTGCCATTTGCCAGGCTTTCTAATATTAATCTTTTATATCAACTTTCTAATATTAATTTAAGACTAATGTACGCGTGAAGTTTTTGAGATCTTTAAATAGAGCGTTGCAAAAGGAGAAATTAGATCTCCGCAATCACATGATTATGCGATACAAGAAAAGAAGAAAGAAGCCGTAGGCAGAAACTCAATTATAAAACAAGCTACACAAATGCACGACTCTAATTAAAAAGACTATTTCAGTGAAAGAAAAAAATATATATTGGCAGTCGAGACGACGTCGGATAAATTTTGTTATGTTAGCAGCAAAATTCATGAGATCTTTTATGCTTATGGGCCCAAGTTAAATCCTAATCTTACACGTGAGAACACGCCATCATGTATTTGTGTGAGTGTGTGTGTGTGTGTGACCTTGATTCAAAGAGCAAAATATTGCACGGGATTGGATGATTCTATTTGAAGCCATCAAGAAACCACAAGAAAAAAAAAACATAAATCATAATATTTTGGTTGGTTAGCTAAATGAAAAGGGAGGCTCCAGCTGTCCGACTTTAATTAAGTTCAGAGCTTTGAAGTTGAAACCGATTACATTGTTTGGTTATGCACTATTCTGCTTTGCAATTCATTTGTCCCTGCAAAATGTGGCCTTTATTTTTTATTTTTTTGCTAGAAACATGAAATATCATTAAAAATAGTTTACAAAGACAAATCAAGGCCAATGAACAAAACATAAACAAGAGAAACTACACAATGACAAAAAATCCTGAACCTAATAGAAAATGACATAGAAAGAAAAGAAACGATATCACCAATACTACCTGCAAGTTTTAAAATGGAACCAAAGAACAATAAATGCTATCACTGTCATGAAATTTCCTAGAGTCTAGAATTCACGTAAGAAAATAGAGATGGGTTTCATAAAACCATCCTAACAATCACATCCATATATAAATGATAGATGTTACTTAGATAACACATTTACTTCTTTCATGCATCGTGTTTCATGTAGAGAGAACACAAACCATTTGCAATGATAGCAAACTAGCTACCACCATAACAAAAAAGCAACCCCATCTTTGTTGCAAACTATTATCTATCAAATTGAGGAGCACAAGCCAATACTCGAGACAAGAAATCAAAATCATCAAGATCCATGTCGAAACCCTCCGCAACTCTTAGCTTACAAGAAGAAATTGCAAAACCTATAATTAACTGTCATGCAAATTGTCAGTCCTTTAAATAGATAACCTTAACCTCATCAATGCAAATCAAACATCCATTCCCTTCTCAATAACTTAAATCAAATGAAGAAACAACTCACACCAACAAAAAGAGATGAAAATCTAACCACAACCCTACCCATGCTAAATGTCCCTCTTATAGGAGAAGCCAGTGAAAAAGGTGTTATAGAACAAAGACTATAAGAAAAGAAACTCCTGTCGACTAAGAAAGAAAGCTCTCACAAAAAAAACCTCATGATGACTAGATCTTAATTTTTGGATTCCAAAATGTAGCCTTTGTAAAATTATAATGTTTGTAGTTTATAGGTATAGGAGGTACAACCTCTTGACCTAAAGATGTCAAATTTATTAAGAATTATCGCATTAACTTAAATCAAAGCCTACAAGTAAAACCTTCCTTAAATTACATGTAAACCAATCTTGAAACAACATTGCAATGACATTATTAGTTGTTGTGAGTTTTTAATATGTGTATAGGATTTGAAACCCCCTCCTATGACTGGATTTGCTCAAACTCAAGCCAAGACATAACATCACAAAAATTTAAACTAAACCATTAAAATAAATTCAAAATTAGTTGGGTTTATTATGGAGCTAAATTCTGAAGGCTTTACTCTGATTCATAGTTTTTTTTAAAAAAAAAAAGAAAATAAATGAGGTTAAATGAAATTAAATAAAATTAGTTAAGATATTTTTTCAACTCAACATATTATAACCATTTTAAACTTAACATATTGTAACCATCTTAATGTTATAAAAATTTTATTAGAACAAAAATATACAACTTAATTCAATTCTTTCAATTTTTAGAGTACCTAGGAAAAACAAAATGTTGGATGGAGATTTAAAAAAAAAAAGTAAAGCGAGATATTAAAAAAAGAGGAAAGGGAAAAAATAATAAATAATTAAATTGGGCCACAGCTAACAGCCACCCAAAATGCCATGGCCCGTGTTTTTAATTTTAAAAACCCACGTTCACTTAAAAAAATCATTCCCAACCGTGTCTTCCTCTCTCCCCCGCAACAGTGCGCCTGGCGAAAACAGAGCATTCGTTTCGGTTGAGGGAGATTTCCAATGGTAGACTTCATTATAAGATACATTGGGTAAGGTTTAGAGTTTCCTAAGGCTGGATAATTTTTTTAAATATTTTTTAGAGGGTATTTCTCTATTTATTTTAAAATTCCTCACAGCAGAGAATTTTGGGTTTTTCTTAATTTTTGAACTTCTGGTTTTGACCTTGAGGAAGTTTTGGCTATTATATATGGATGAAATAGAGCTGTTATGAGTATGTTATTCTTGTTAGAACAGTGGAAATGAATAATTTAGGTATTATATTCTTTTTTTTTTTGTTGATTTGAGCAAACCCTAGGTTAGAAATATGTAATGTGGAGAGTAATCAAGTGAATGGTGGGTCTAGTTAGACTTATTAGAGTCTAATAAAGCTAATGCGACCATTAGATAACAAGGTTGTCTAATAAATTTGAGTTTTGGGATTTTTGAACTAAATGGATGGTTGGGAAAATTGTGATATTGGTATTGAATTAATGTTTTTAAGTAGTCTAATTATAGACTAAACTTTCTTAAACTCTTGAAGCATTTTAAAAGTTTGGAATTAGATTGAATCTATTAGTTCTCCTTTTGAGTACCTCGAAGGATAGAGGTAACCCAGAATATAAATTCCCTCATACACTTGTTTAAAGATTTTTGTAGTATTAAGAAATTGTGAAATTCATGCTATGTATGAAAATCCTCTTTGGATGTTTCGGAAAATGTGTAAGGTGGGTTGAATTTAATCGTGAATGAGTTGAATGAATTGCATTATATGACAATTATAAGAATTGAATTTTGAAATATGTCTATGTTTATGTAATTGAATACGATGAGTCAGAGATTGAATATGTTGGCGTGCATTACTGTATTTGTATGTGTGAGTAAATCTATTAGCATTGAGTATTTGTACTCATCCTTCTTTTTTAACATGTTATAAGAGCTAGTTCATCTAAAAAAAATGAAGAAAATGAGCATTACGTTAAGTGATAATCACTTCTGTAGGCCTTTTTTCTTTTATTTTGATATGTATATTCAGTTTATAATATTGTCAATTAAAATGATATATTCTTAATCTACTTACATTATGAGTTTTGTGTTGGTTGAAAATATATTTATATTAGTAGGCAAAAATATTTGTGTAGTGAAAATAGTTATTATATATATGATTTGAGAATTAAAATATTATTATGGTCTTCTCTTTGTTTTAATCTTCAAGGGGGAGTAGTTGATATTAACTATATATGAATAAAAAGAAAATTTCATACATGTGATGAGTTATTGATAGATAGATGATATATAGATTATGATGGTTAGGTGATAATTATTTAATGCTTAGTGAACCTCATGTTTCCATACATGTTTAATTAAATATGTGAGTCCTTGAAATATTTTTAAAACTTAAAATTTCTTTATTTTAAATAGTTTTTGAAAATACATGTTAATGACTTATTTAAAATAATTTTTTATAAGATAATTTTTTAAGTTAATTTTTAATTATTTATAATTAATGTGATAATTTAAATTTTAATTTAGGACACCATTACGTGAGATGTGTTTCAATATCCAAAAGCACAATCCACACTTTCTAAGGCCTCGCATGATTGGAAGCCTCCGGTCCACTTAAAACAATGATTGCGTTTTTTGAAGGCGCTGGTATTGTTACATTGCATCCTCATCATTAATTGAAGTGTCTTTTTTGTTTTCCTTGCTCCTGTCAAAATTGTCATGGATGTTCTGTTTTCATTTTCTCATCCATAGATATCACACTGATCTTTATTTTTTAAAACGTGATAATGATAAATATTTTTAACCATACATCAATTTTAAGATGCTCGTCTTAGTTACCTTAATTTTTTTACTCTTCAATATCTAGCATTCACTGCCAAGTGACATTCACAGCAATTTGGAAAAACACCCCTTAGCATGAACTTTAAGGCTAAAATTGACGCATGAAAAGTACTTTAATTGTGACTAGGATTTATGATAATTTTGGTAATCAGAGCAGTAAGAGGATAAATTTACCTTGAAAATTATGACAACATGCTAGAAACTAGTAAGCAAATGCACTGTGAGTTATTGTCTACATGATACCTTATAGGCATCAATGACAACTTAGACTTGGTAAGTTTAGCAGTGATGAAATAGAAATATAGAATTGTTTACATGACGAAGGATGTTCATGTTTGTGCTCGTCCTAAATAGCTTAATTTTGTCTCAATTATATCGTGATGAATCTATCTTGACCTAATAAAAAATGGTGTGTAATTTTAAAGAATAGAATAAAAATATGTTTAAGACGAGACAGATATAGGATTTTTATTGAGATATTTTGTCCTATATATATTATAATTTTTTTTCTTGAGTTAAAAGTTATTTTTATTCTTCAACTATAATTTTTTTTTTAAATAAGTTAAGGGTGGAGGGGGTGGCGCTGGAAGAGGGAGATGCAAGGTAAGGGAGGAAGAAGAAGAGGAGATGGCTTGTGCATTTTCACACTTTAGCTCAGGAAGGGAGGGGAGGGAGGGAAAGAGTGAAGATAGGGAGAAATTAATCTTTTTATAGTATAAAAAATATTAAAAATGGTGGGATGCACTATTGAATATTATTTAATATTTTATTTTAATCATAAGTCAAAATAACAAACAGTCAAAACACTGTCAACAAACAATAAGGTGAAGGAAATTAAAATATTTGAGGTTAAGAAATATAAATAACTCATAATTGAGTTTATGATCATTTGTGATTTTTCGCGTATAGTTTATGGGCGCAAATGATCCTTAATCCCCCTCAAAATAATATTTAATTATTAGGCTGGCTGGGACATTAATTATTTTTTATTCTCTTTCTACAATTCTCATTCTAGCATCATCATCTCTCATTCTCTCTTATTTTTCATCTTCACTCTTCCATCTTTTCTCCTTTTCTTGTTTCTATTTTAAAGCCTAAAGAAAGTATCGTTCATTGGACACATTTCTTGCTGCAGTCTTTTTTTTTTTTTTCCCCTATAATTTTGGATCCAACCAAAGCATTGGAGCATGCACCATTGAGCAGGAGATGTGCGTTTTCGTCTATGTGCTACTCACTATCAGGCATGCTTGTTCATTTTTAATCCAAGCTTTATTTTTCAAAATACAAAATACTAAATGCTTAATTTTTTTTTAATTTCTAGCGATAAAAAACATCAAACTCTTATGCGTCAAGCCTCCATACTCATTTTGTCTTGGGCCTTAAAATTCCTTAAAACAATCGTACTTATAACATGGAGGTCATATATGACTAATATGTATTTGACTTTAAGCTGTGGTTGTCATGATTGTGCTCTTTCATGTTAAATTATAGTTACTGTAGTTAATAATTAAGTTTATGCACTTGTTTTATTGTGGTTTTGGACTTAATAAGATACGTAATTAAATAAATGTTGTTATATAAGTCTCTCTTTTACAAAAATTTGTTTGCTTCATCAAGACCTCCCATCTCATCTTGATCTCAAATAAGAAGGGGCAACTTATGGAACAAGACATGAAATAAAAATTTAATTATATTTATTTTTTGAGATAAGATATAAAATAAGGTGGTCTCGATTTTGTCACTTCTTGTAAACACTCCTGCACGTGGTTATAATTTTGTAAACTTCTTGTGAACTCTTTTGCTTAGCCAATGGTGCTGGTTACGCATGATACAATATGAGTTTGTTTATTGATAATAAAACACTTCATCTTATCCTCATTATAAAACGCTTTTAATTATTTTATTAAAATTAAAAAAATAACAATTAACTCATTAAATATATTTAAAATTAAAAAAATATAACTTTATTCCTATTAAAAATAGGAGGAGGAAAATATATAATATATGATGAGTTATAAAATTAAATTTACAACAATGATAAAAATAAAAAATGGTAATAAATAAATTATCATGTGTCGTATATTAAAGACCAAAAAATAATCTTAAAAGGTGCTCTATAATAAGAATGAAGGGAGTATTAACTAATAATGGAATTAATTACAAGTTAAACTTGGACACACAGCAGTGGCTAAAAGGGCTGGGATCGTAAACTATGAAACTGACATTAAAATAAAATGCATGGTTAGTGAAGGGTGGGAATTGTGAGTGAAGTGGATAATACTGGATAAGGATACAAACTCCGCCGCCGCGTGTTCCAGCGTATAAGTCGAGGCATCCAGCATGTCCATCTCTTCCCATCGTGGCGTGTCGCGCACGCGTGGCCTCCACCTCCACTTCCCCGCACCCCCTTAGCCCATTCAATCGCTGGATAATTAATGGTCCGGATTTTGGTTAATACTTAAATTTGATAAAAGAAACATAAAGAAGGAACAGATTTTGTTGGGACATGTGAAACGATTTTTTTTTTTTTTTAAATCTCATCTCAAAAGGAAGCTGTAACCACTCTCTCGCATCTAGCCTGCGAATGGAAGGCTCAGTTGAAATTCCCTGACCTACTTCGCCAAGGGAACTTTTGTCCATAAACAGGGCTTCCTGTTTCGGTAACAGACCACAGTTTAAAATTGAAGCATTCCGGGAGGCTGCAAAATAACTTCCCCATATTGCCCCCGGGCCCGCCTCTATCACATGTTACGTGTAAAGCAGCTTGCGTCCCTTCACGCTCGCAACTCCATGTTTCAAAGGTCACGTGTCGGTCAGGCAACCCCTTCACGCGTGTCCAAAGAACGCCTCTCCAGAAACGTGTGGTGGGCGGAACTACACGTGTCCTTCGACCGAATAAGTTTACCCTTCTGCCCTCCTCCTCCGCCCTGACCCTTTCATGTATGTGGCTGGTCAGCCCCACCTCCCTCCCCGAAATTTGATTCACAACATCTCTGACTTTGAAGAATCTGCGAGAAAATTCCCGAGCAAGAACAGCAAGAGGAACACGGTGCGTCATCTATCTGGCCTGACAAAACAGTATTTAGCTCCAAGAATCCTTCTAAAACGTTCAATTGTCGAGGTTTCATCATATTCTTATGGTGGCTGAAGCAGACGTTGTGTGTCAACAGGGCCTGCCTCTGTTGGATGTACAGTATATTCCTAAAGCGAGCGGTATTCGTGAGAACGAAGAACCACCTTTCGTCTCGCCCTCACCCGGGCCTCCCGGTCCTGACAAAGTTCGTGCTTCTGATGCAGTCTCTGCCCCGTTACTGAATTCACAGCAAGTGAGTTTTTCAGCAACCTTCCCGTAATTTCATCTCTCTCTCTCTCTCTCTCTCTCATTTTTCCGTGATATTGAAGGCAATAAATGGAGATATAGTACTGTTTCTAATCGAGGTTGTTCTGCGACTAGGTTTCATTTCTGCCCCCTCCCCCCTGACTCCTCCATCAGGAATTTGTGCATATTATGGGCTTAGTTGATGAAGATTCCTGAACTCTGCGGAGTTCATCTAGATTACTCCCTGTTTGTTCTAGGAATAGCACCCCTCCTGACACCTTTTTCTCCAGAGAGGCTTGACCAGCTTCCAGACTAGGTCCATGTAGTATCCGGCATCCGATTTAATTGCTTATATCTGTTCATGTCAAATTTGTTCATGGCATTTTAAAAAAAAGAAAAAAATTATCCTTTTGAATATTTTCTTTTAGATATGTTTTTGGTAGAATATTCTTTTATGTATGTTATTAGATAGAATTTCTGGTGAATGTGCGCGAGGGACGCGGTCCCGGCCCTCTTCCCTACTGTTTAGGCGCCTAGATAGATTTTATGGCACGCGGATAACTGTTGCTCGCGAATGAGTGTTGAAAAACATGGTTTTCCCTGCTTTTTATCAAACTTCATAGTTTGTAGGACTGTTTAAATTTGGTGCAAAAGTCATGCTAATTCTTACATCACTGAGCAACATTTTCTGATCTGCATTGAACTATCCCTGTGCAGGATGTTATAGCTGCAAAACAAGATCCCCATGCTTCTCTTGATTCTGCTCTTGTGCAGTTTGTACCCAGCATCCGTTCAGGCAGTTATGCTGACATTGGGCCGCGGAGATACATGGAAGATGAGCATATAATGATAGACGATTTGTCTTCTCACCTGGGATCACTTTATAAGTTCCCTAAACCAAGTGCATTTTATGGGGTAATCAATCTTTCGGTTTTTAGCTTCTATGTTTTTGTTTGCTGAATTCTATGCAAATGTTTTCTTAAAACTAAATCTGATTGGTGTTTGACGAATTTCTAAGGTGTTTGATGGTCATGGAGGATCTGAAGCTGCAGTTTATGTCCGAGAAAATGTAATAAGATTTATTTTCGAGGATGCCAGCTTCCCACAATCATCTAAAGTTGATAATCTTTTCTTACAAGAATTAGAGAACTCCCTCAGGAAGGCATTCCTTTTGGCCGACTCAGCCTTGGCTGATGATCGTAGTGTGAGCAGCTCATCAGGGACCACGGCACTTACAGCTTTGATATTTGGAAGGTATCCGCTTGTTACGCCCGTTGCATTCATCTGTAGTACTTGATCTACTCTGCAGTGTCTCGCATCAAATCCTTGATTTGGTATTCCCAGTTGCTACATAGTAATTTGATAGAGAACTTTTGTGCTGATTTCAGGCTTCTGATGGTGACCAATGTGGGTGATTGTCGAGCAGTTCTTTGCCGTAAAGGGGAGGCAATTGACATGTCTCAAGATCACAGGCCTATATATCCATCGGAACGGAGGCGCGTTGAAGAATCAGGTGGTTACATAGACGATGGCTATCTTAATGGGTTGTTGTCGGTTACTCGAGCTCTAGGGGACTGGGATATGAAGCTTCCACGGGGCTCTCCCACACCTCTGATTGCAGAGCCAGAGTTTCGGCGAGTGGTTCTGACAGAGGACGATGAATTCCTCATCATAGGATGTGATGGAATTTGGGATGTCATGTCCAGTCAGCATGCGGTGAGTCTTGTTAGGAGAAGCCTGAGGCGGCATGACGATCCGGAGAAGGGTGCCAGAGACCTAGTCATGGAAGCTTTGCGACTGAATGCTTTTGACAATCTCACAGTCGTTGTTGTGTGCTTCACGCCCCCTGATTACAGGGAACTATCACCCGCTCAGAGGTTGACACGTTGTAGCCTCTCTACAGAAGCACTTGGTTGCTTGAGGAGTTTGTTGGAAGGCAGTGCTAGCAACTGAGTTGATGCATATACAATTCGTCAAATAGTGACATTTTGGAGGTTTCATTTTCTGTTTTTAGCTGCTTCAGATTGGATAACACGAATAGCAGCAACCATTTTTTGGTCCGGTGTCGGTTGCATAGCTTAGGAGGTGGTTGACGGCGGTGTAAATACCAAGTTGAAATTATCCAGTTTTGTATGAATTTGTAGTATATTTCGGAGGATTTTTTTTCTGTTCTGAACACCTCGGTCTTATTCACCCCTTGTTGGAATGCGACTTGGTTGCAAGGCTCGAATGTAAGCTGAAAAACGTGGGTTAAATAAAAATAATATATGCTGTAACTAGAAGGCCACGAGCCGAAAGAAAATGAAAGTAATCAAACATTTATTAGTACGAGAAATCAAGGACAGACACCGAACGGCAAACAAGTAAATGCTAGCATCATTCAAACGATGCTTCGCCTGTTCTAGGCATCACCATCATCATCCCCTAGCTCGTACTACATCGTCACTGGACCCATGCCCATGTTAGAGTCGCCTATTGTTGATATAAAGATAATAGAAATCCCTGGGTGGGACTTTCAATTGACAAACCGATAGAAAAAATCCAAGGCCTTGAGAGCAATCCTTTTGTGTTGTATACGAAGAATCTAGCTGTCATCAGCATGATACCTGGAAGCACCAAGAAATTAAATAGTACTGAATAGAAGGAGCCATCATGGATTTCTGTTACACCAGAAAAAGAGATTATGCAGTGCAAACGGATTCTAGCGAATGAGATAATTCATTTTTTCGATTTGTTTTTTTTTTTTTTTTGGGAAGAATATGATCTTTCTGCAGTCGATTTATTCAGAATCCAACCAAAAATTTACATATGCTGAGCTGGATCCACGGAGCGAAAACTAAAACTAACATAATGCTCTATTTAACAAATAAGACTGTAGAATTGGACTCACCTTGAACAAAATAATAAACACATCCCCATAATCTCATAATTAAGCAAGAGCGAAGTTAAGAGCATATCTTTGTTGAAGTCTTATCAAGATAGCAATTGAGGTAGACATGGCTTCATGCTTTCAACCTTAGTTGTTCATTCCCATAATTAGATCGGAATTTCCATCAACACTAATAGGAAACTTTTTACTTCAAGAATGGGATAACCATCAATCTAAATCCAAAACTGGCATGTTAACTATAACAAAATTTTTCCAAAATAGAAAACAGTACCCAAAATCAGCGATTTTTTTTTTAAATGCACTTTTGATTTCTATTCCGGTGTTAAAAGAGTTAGGACAATCAAAATAAAATAGGGTGGGTGCTATTTACATAGTCAGAAGGAACCCGCCAGGCCAGGTGCTTTAGTATCTCCTGGCCAGACTAGCAAATCGTTCCAAGCCACGCTGCAGTAAACCTTCAAGAAATGGTTGCAGTGCCTGCAAAAGATATTATAGATGAAAGAAAGTCGGAGTGGATTAAAGCCCAATTTAAACGTCAATCTGCTGATTTTCTCCCATGACATGGGGAAAAGGCGACGGAATGGTATGGACTACAACAACGTCTTTCAGTTTTGTCTTACTGTCTTCCAATCGACAATCCTGACATGAATTGTCTTTTTGTGTCTGACTACATACCGATGCCACGGGAGCCAAGAGCTGAGGAACTTCATATGATACTGTCAGCTGTAAAGGACAAATGCAGCAGTAAGTTCTTGAACAAAGCTTGGGCCAGTTGAGAAAGAAAACAAATGGAGAAGCTTCCATTAGCCAGAGCTGAATTTAAAGGAAACAGGTTGATAGGAATAAAAACAGGAAAATAAATTCAGGAAAATGATCTATGGTATATCGATGTATACCTCATGAATGAAATTTCGGATAAATATCCTAGGAAAATTAGATTGTGATTAAGATAATCAGTAAAATCTCAAACAACATCATATAAGAAGCCTTACTTCTACTACACATGATGACGGACCTTTTGGATAAAATCGAACAGCACCTCTGCCATGGGAACAATCAATCAGTTAAAGTTCTTGTGTGAATACTAAATGATGCTTCAGAGCAAGATTAACTCAAAATCACAAGAACATTGTGGTGCAGATTTCATTTATAATGACATGAATGAAATTTTAACAAGTAAATTAGCGCCAGACGCAACTTGTGTTTTTGAGCCACCCTAAAGGCTTGAACAAAATATTCCAAATCATATAGAAGCATAGACAGACAAAGTGTGACTGTTGGATACCAGATTTCCCGTCCAGGTAGAACCGACCATGTCTATCACAGGACCCCTCATTATCAAGATGGAGAGAACAGTAAAGATTTGCACAGCTGAAATTTTCTTTCCAGTCTCACAAGTCCAATGTTCTTTATTTTGTGATGGCTTAACAGATAAGTCCCAGAAATTTCCACAGAAGGTAATCAATCATGTTTTTACTCCGCAGACGGAGATCTATCCTTGTAAATTACCTGTTAGGTAGACCTTCCAGAGATCGCCAGTGTATTTTCTGATTTGGAATAGGCTGCAAGAACGCAATATAATATGAATAACAAACTCCAATTGACTTTTAACATAAAGTAAGGAACACCTACTAAGAAGTTATAATATTATAGTTAGGACGGTGATCATTTCCTGCATATTACGGGCAAGCCAAGAGTACTCGATATCACGACCGAATGCTTTATACTTCAAGGACCATCTTGAGAGGTCAGGCTTTTCTGGCAAAATCTGTGAAGTAGATTAAAAATTTAGGCAATGCAAAAATCATAATAAGACACGCAATTTGTAACTTTGTGACCATTTAGCGAAGACTGCTGGTTTCTCAACATTCCAATTGTAACATTTCGACCAGAAACATTAATGCCTTGATGCTAAACTAAAGGCCCACTTTAACAAAGAGCTCGAGGGCATGTTTGGTTGGAGGATTTTGAAGGGAAGGGGAGTTGCTCCCCTCCCTCTCTGTTTGGCTGACATTTACTGGAGGGGAGGGAAAGGAAGTGTCTTATTGGGTTCAAAAATTGGGGAAGGGGAGGGGAGCAAGTGGGTTCAAAAAGTCTCCTCCCCTTGTGATTGAGTAAAGAGAGACTATGACAGTGCATTGAGACTCGATCTTGCGCACCGTAACAGAGGAAATAAAGGGCATCCAACGAGGGATGGCTTCACGATCAGAATAACAGGCATAGGCAACCGAGGCAGGCACGTCAACCTCCAGCTTAACCCTGCAATTACAACACTGTTATCCTGTCGTCATCAGAACATGATTAAGCCGGAAATTATACCAAAATCATGATAGTCAACCTAGTGGCTAAACATTCAGCTTGAGAATTATCAAATTCCCAAAATATGAACATTATCCAAAATAAATCGGAGAAAATGACATTCGCTGAGAAAATATAGATACTATAAATCACTTCTCATCAGTTCTGATACACTTTCACTTTCCAATTCCAAACATAGAAATTTATTTTTCCTTATGATGAAACGAGGAATAGGTAGAATAGTGTAAGTATCCCTAAGAATCTGTCATATAAAATACAAAACAGGAGAAAAAAAAAGAGAGAAGGTCAAACTTCGTGTAGGGAAAGGAGTTACGTGCAATCCTGCCACTCCATGACAGGGGAAAGGCGCTTGAAGCCATGGAAGGATGAGGTCCGGGCAAATGACCTGGATGTTAGTCTGAAGAATCGGTGATTGAGAGAGTGTGGAATTGAAGAAAAGGTTCCGCTAGAAGGATTAGAGCGAAACAGAACGGAACAAGTGCTTCGAGTTGAGAAGGACAAGTGGCTCGGATATGGAAACCCTGGACTTGAGATCAAAGTTGCAGCAGACATGGCCTGTGAATGCCCTCAGAAATCAAACAGCGATGCCGATGCAGATGGATAGTTGGGCTCCCAGTCCACGACCACAAGCCGCGTCTCAGATATTCCCCCGCTCCCTCCTGCTTCTGAGCCAGCTACGATGCAATATTGATGCCCCGTGTTAATCACACGCTCAAATGGATGCTCCTACATGGCTGTCATGAACTCAGTATCACTGACCAATTACCTGTCGCCTAATCGACATTAATAACAATTTTGGGCCCTTGGCTACTGCCGCTGGGCTTTCAAAAGAAAAAACAAAAGCAAGTATTGCCACTGGGTTTGTAAAGCACCCCAACTCCAAACCTTAGAGTTGCTTATGGGCTTCGTTATGCGATTTGGGCTCAAGTAGCCTGGTTTCACTTTTTTAATGATAAAATGGCTAAATTATATTTTCATCCTTTAATTTTATACAAACTTTTTTTTGATCATTTAATTTTATAAAGTATATTTTAATCATTTAATATAATATTATTATTTTTATCACAAATTTTTTATATTAAATTTTTTATTAACAAAGCATTATCAAATATTAATTTATTAAGGTTAATTTTTTAAAAAAATAACAATGATATCATAAAAATAATCATTTAAAACTAACAATGTTATAACAATGTTATGATTAAAGGACTAAAAGTATGTATTATAAAATTAAGGAATTAAATTAAAATATTATATAAAATTAGATAATTAAAACTATGTTTTAGTCGAATGATAATTATAAACAACTAATAGGAGTTGTGTCTAGTAGAAGGGGTTAGTCTTTTACAATATGTTGAATTAAGATTTAAATTTTTATTGAGAGAGGTGCTCATATTTAATATTTGAAAGTACCTCAAATAGAATTGCCTCCCATAATAATATATCTGTTAATAATTAAAAAAAAAGTATAATTGTGAACATAACATAAAAAACGATTACAAAGTGTTCAATCAACTAAAAATTGAACCCTAAAAAAATTAAATATTGTCCTGGGAAACTAACCTTGTAAGATTTCCATAACATATTTAAAAAAACTTTTGAAAATAATATTTATATTCTAGCCCGTGGTATTAATGGATGTAAAAAATCTTTTGCGACATATATTATCGAGTAAACTTAATGTTTTTAAATTTTATTTGAGTATGATTATTTTTAAAAAATATTTTTATTTATTTATATTTTTATAAATAAAATTTATATTTCACATTATACTTGTTACTTTTAAAAAAATGCACTAATGGTAATGGACGTTATTAGTGTAACACCTTGGACTTTTATCCTGAGAATTTTAAGTATTTATAATGATAGAATGGTAAATTTTTAAGTAAATTTTTTTATTAATAATGTTTTTGGGATACTAGTATACTTAATGGATCATTGGACAACTTTAAAAGAGGGTTAGGTTGGTGTTCTTGCGAGCTTGAGCACAGAGAGAGAGAGAGATCTAAAATGTGTAGGATTCTCTATGCCATGCACACAAAATTTGCACTTATTAATCGTGAAACAAACTTGAAATCAGAAAGGAGAGAGAGAAAACGAAAGGAGCGACAAAGGAAGGGCTTGTGGCTACTAGGGCTTGACATTGTGAGAGATTTAGAGGCATTTAGAGCTTAAATCACTATAGGGTAATTTTCTTATTTCCTCTCCTTTCCTTCGTTGTGAAATTTATGACTTTTGGGACACTTGAAGCTTTGATTTTGATTTTTTTAGGTTTAAACCAAACCCATTAACTTAGTTAAAGTCTTGGAGAGATCAAGCCTCCAACCCCAGGTTTATGGGTTTTATGTTGATTTAAAATTTTTGACTAGGGTTTGAATGAACTCTATGTAAGAATTGGTAGTTTTAGGACAATGTGTATAGATTATTTGTTATGTTATAGTGTTCAAATGTTAAATATGATTGATGGAATGGATTTGAGGGGTTGATATTGTTAAATAAGAATTTTTGGTGTTATAGGTACTCAAAATCTAGTAATCTTGGGGTGTAATCGAAGTAATAATTGATAATTATTACTAAATTGTGTAGATTGATCGTTGCTTAAGCCTTATCATCCGTGTAGAATTTGTAGAGCTAACATTGAACCACGGTAACTTTTTTTGTAATAAAAGAGTTGAGGTAATAAAATAATTTACGTTATTTAATTAAAGTACTTAACTATTTATGAGTAAATATATATTGTTTACATATGTTTGAAAGTTTGCCATATTGCGAAAGATGATCTTTATGCATGTGATTATTTTAAAACAATATAGATTGTGAAAAGTCCCTTATATGAGCAAGCTATGCTTTTCATACAAGTATGTGTTATGTTCAAAAGCACGAGCACAATCATGTTAGAGTGTGTAAGTTCACCTATAGGAAGGGGCAGTGAAAGTTCACATAACATATATCTCCTTAGTGCCTGCCTAGTAAGGCACGGTATTGAAAATTATCTCCTTAGTATTTGAATGGGATATGGCGTTGAAGATTAATGCTTCTTAGCATTAATGATGCGATGTTGGAATATCAACATGTCGATTCGTAAGTGATAGGGGAAATCATAGTCTGAAAATGAGATAGAACACCTTTGGTCGAGTGATCCTACCACTAAAAGTGAGCTCGGGCCATTGTGAATACACACTTTGTCTAAGAGCCCATGATTTCAATCGAGGTAATATGGAGGCTCAGATGGTAGAATGATCATAATCATGATGATTGTAAAGACTATGTAAATTATACTGGAGGCATGTTTTTGTGTATATTAGATTTACTTTCTTATAGTTGCACATGTTAATTATTAGTGGTGAATTATTTTAATACTAAAATGTTTATCTCACTTTATAGTTATATTTTATAAGTAAGGGCCCTGGTAGGTGCAAAAAGAAAGAAGGGATGATCGGAAAGTAAAAGCTCATTTATATATCTCTTTTCCCTTATCATTTTGGTTTTTGTAATGAGCATTTAAAATAATGTGCCAAGTTAGGAGCATTTCATTGTTTTAGTTTCCACTTATATGAAAATCTAAGAACATGTGCGCATTTCGACCTAAGCTTGTAGCAAATATGATTAAATGTGTGTGAATGGCCAAGATAGTAGTACAAGTTATTTATTTGAGTTACATATGTGTTGGAATTACCAAAATAATAATTATATTGAATTTTATCCACTCCTTTGCATTATTGAGAATTGAGAGTTTGGTAATCATTTTATGTATAGATGGTTGATTGTGTGATATGATTGGCCTAATATGATGTATATAGTCCATTTGAGTTGTTCAAAATGATTTCAAAGCTAATTGCACTAGGTTGTATAAATTGGACACCTTTGAGTGTGTTTTCTGGTGAAAACAGACCATTTTAAATTTGGATGTCTACCTTTTTAACGAATGATTATTTAGATGTGAGATCGATGCCATTAATTAGAGGGCTCAAAGAGATTCGTAAGGATATTTAAATCACTCAAATTGGACATAGGATGGTGAAATGGAGGGCTTTGAAATTTTGAAGTGTTGTCGTGATAATAGGCACATGCCGCAACGCATGACAGTTGCACCACGACGTAATGCTTTATGAGGGATGAGTTTCTCTGTGCCATCTGCTGTGGCAAACAGGCTAGCTTTTGAAAAAATTTTAGACTGTTTCAATTTGTTTTCAAATGCTAACTAGTTTTCATGCTTTCGTTACTTTGTTTAACTCATTTTAAATTAAAATTTGATCTCAAATGTCTTTACAAAAAATACTTTTCTTGAGATCTCAAATATTTTAAACTATTTACTCTTAAACTCTTAGGTTTGTGATAACTTTTACTTAAAATTTTAATTAATCCTAGTTATCATAACAGCGTGTTAAAGTGTTGTCCTAATAATATAAAGACAGGCATTATATTTAACACTTAAATCACCCTCATCACTCTCCTTGTCGAGGCTGCTCCTTTAGGTCATTGCCATCAAATATATTGTCTAATTTGAACACCAATAAGAGGAGGGAAAGCATTATAGAAAGTATTGTGAATAAGCACGGGCAAGAGATTTTAGGAAGCAAATGTGAGAGGAAACTTTGCCAAAAGTGAAAAAGATAAAGAGGTCCTATTTAATAGTGATTTGAGCCGAAAGTCGCTACCTAAAATGCAGCGAGTCATAACATCAAGGTAAGACTATCATTAATGCATTTTTAAAATGATAATGATTTAGCAGTAAATGATTACACGAAGCACCACCAAGGTAACTATTTGTTATCTAAGGTAGCTTGGTTGTGGTTTGGGTAAAAATTAAAGTCATTACAAATATAATAGCAACTTCATCCCAACCGCTACCAAGTTTCACAATTACAATCCTAGTAACGGTTTGCCCTAATTATACTGCTATAAGAGCTGCTATTATGTTTCCCGCCAAAAGCCAGGGGTCTTGCAACAGTTTGGACCAAAACCGTTGCATTAAATCGCTACTGAATCTTTTTTTTTTTTTTAAACGACCGCATCACTAACTACGTACTCTTAAATAACGGTGGCATGCATTCAGTGCTCTGAATTCATGATTAGCGTTCATTGCATATTTGATGCCTAAGAGCACGGCGATGCTTGACTCTACCATGATCCAGCCGAAGAAGGACTATCATTTTGAAGATTGGTCACGTGCCTAACAGCCTAAGGAATGTAATCAGCGTGCAGAGGATTTGACTATAGCTAACCTCAGTCCAGAGTTACCTCGTGAGACGCATACTTGGGATACCATTGTGAGTAGGATCCAGCTGGTGTACTGAGTAGTCATGTGCGGCTTTTCTTTTGTAAAGGAGGGTTGGGGATGAAAATTTTAACCAAAAAACATTTTCCGCTAAAAAATATAAAATATTTTTAAAATATTAGATGTTAATAAATATAAAATATTTTTAATTTTTAAAAAATAAATATTATTTTTATTTTAAAAATACTTTTGAATAAAATATCTTATTAAATAAAAATAAATATAGAAAGATAAAATTATTTTTAATATAAGTAATTATTTTATTAAAGTGGAATTCAATTTAATATATATATATTATTTGCATATAGTTTAATCAATGCCGAAAAGCAATATAAAATTTTAAGTTTGTGGAGACTGGAGGCTCCTTCCTTGACTCTAAAAATTTGGATACCTCGCCATAAAATCAAATCCTCAGCTTTCAGATCGAATTGCAGGTAGCACATCAAGAACCAGTGGCCGTGATCGATATATGTCGACCAAGCAAAGGTGTGAATTTTTGAAATCCCATGCATACACACAACCTCTAAGGAACTAGAAATTGCCGTTAACGTCTGGTTTTTGCAGGTTGGAGGGTAAGGTGGCGATAGTGACAGGAGGGGCCAGTGGGATAGGAGCAGAATCAGTCAAACTATTCGCCGAAAACGGAGCATCAGTGGTCATCGCAGACGTTCAGGATGAGATGGGTTACCAACTTGCAGCTTCATTAGCCTCACATCAAGTGAGTTACCATCATTGTGATGTAAGACGAGAAACAGGTGGAGCAAACTGTAGCTTTCGCCGTCCACCAATACGGCAGCTTGGACGTCATGTTTAGCAATGCCGGCATCGGCGGCTCCTTCTCTGGCATACTGGACCTCGACCTCAACGCATTTGATAATACAATGGCCGTCAACGTTCGCGGTGCGGCTGCAGCCATCAAGCACGCGGCTAAAGCCATGGTGTCTGCAAACACCTGTGGCTCCATAATCTGCACGGCAAGCGTGGCTGCTTCTATGGCCGGATGCGGGCCCCATGCTTATACCACGTCCAAGCATGCACTTGCGGGCCTTGTCCGCTCTGCTTGCGGCGAGCTCGGGGCTTATGGGATCAGAGTGAATTGCGTATCGCCATATGCTGTGGCCACACCTCTTACGTGCCGATCTATGCATATGGGGGCTGATGAAATTGAAGCCCTTGGCATGTCTATGGCCAATATGAAGGGAATTCCATTGAAGGCTACCCATATTGCTGAAGCTGCCCTCTTTCTTGCTTCTAATGAATCTGTTTATATCAGTGGGCATGATTTGGTGGTCGATGGAGGCTTCAGTGTCTCTTAAATATTGTCCTCTTCCTAGCGATTAAAACATTGGCTTTCTTATTGTTCTTTAATGTCTGAGATTATTGCCAGCATCTTGTATTATATCTAATCTCCCAGAGTCTTTGTATTTTACTGAACAAATGATGTCTGGGACACATCACTGCACGTGGGGAAATCAGCCTTGAAAATGATTCTTCTGCGTTTTCCAAATTGAAGGAGAATCGTATTGAAGGCTCTGCCATGTTGCAGGAGCTGCTCTGTTTCTTGTTCTTGATGCATCGGTTTTTGTATAATTAGTCAGTGAACGGAAGGTTCTTGCTGTTTTACTTTTAAGCCTTAGTTCCTGCTTGTTGATGAAGACTAAAATAGGTTGATGTTTAATTTTGCTCTGCACTCACGCTTTCTTGTCAATTTTCGTTTTCTCGTCGGTCCACAAGTCTATTTTCGCTTCTTTTGCCCTCCGCCCTAGCTCCACTTCCTTTCCATTTGGCATTTGGTCTATCCCTGATTTGACAAATATATCCCTTGTACTATTGCAAGTTTATTTTTTTTTTTTTTTTAATCCAAGAACACGGGTAGAACGTTTCTCTCGAATCTCTTTTACCTTTTGGTCAAAAAAATAAAAATAAAGTAAAAGAATCTCTTTTACCTTGAGATATATGAAGACGTGAACGTGATCAAAATGCTAGTTTGATCTATGGATTAAAATTCTCTAAAATTATATGTCTGAAGTTTCGTTAAATTGAGATAATATTAATCATTGATTAATTCAAACAGCGTAAAGTTGTCATGTAATAATAAAAAAAAAGGAGTATTTTCTTAATAGGTTACTAATTAATATTGAATTGAAACCCATCAATAACTTCAAACAAAGACTGTTTCTTTTATTAAGTAATACAATCATGAAAGTTTGTTTAATCAACGTATATAATATAATTTCAAATTTACAAAATTTTAGAGCCAAATTCATAACATTGTTTTTCCCTTAATCTGTAATATTGTGCTGCACTATTAAATTTAATATGTTAATTATCTTTATCACATAACATACTATTGTTTTAGGAAATTTTGATTGTGTTATCCATCCTCGGATGTATATTACGTGAACTAGCTAAGATAATGAAACGGTTTAAATTTTATTGTTTTTATAATTTTTAAGCCACAACATTATTTTTATTTAAGCCAATAGTTGAATATCAACTTTATCCTATATTTATATGTCCAATATACATATTAAAGTTTGACCAGAGAAAAATTGGCTAGAAAAAAAAAAGTGTTATGAAAATAGATATTGAGAGGAGGAGAGAAGAGAGAAAACTATAACAAGAGAATGAGAGAATTAACAACTTTCTATGTGGAATATAATGGAGATATTTTTTATTTATAGGCACAAATATATTAATTAAATTAAAACTATATACAAGATAATAATAACTGAAAGATATTATGGTAATTGAAAGATATTAGAGAATCGAATATAATAGACATCCACATAATATTTTAATATTCATAACACTTCTTCTGGATGTCCAACTATGATGCCTCATTAAAATCTTATTAAAAAAAAATCTAAGGGGACAAAAAACTTAGTAAAGTAAAAGGAGTGCATAATATCTTCATATTTATTGAAGCTGTCTTATTAAAAATCTTACTAAGAAAATTCAATGAAACAAGACCTTAATTTAAAAAAAAAAAGAGTATAAGATAATTTTTACTCTCCTTGATGACGATATCACTAATTGTTCTTAAGTCTTCTTGAGTCCCCTTGACTTATGTATCAGTTCTTGAATATTATTGTTGCCAATACCCTTGTGTTCGAGATTTGATATTCTTTTAGAATGATATTGCATATGAACCATTGAATTCATGTAATATTTTGGATGATCTTCTCCATACATATCTTTCGAATATGAAAACATTTTCTACTTCTCTATTTTGTGGGACTAACAATAAAAGTCCCTAATAAACAATCATGGGGTGCGCACGCACGTGCGCAACCCTGTGGTTCAAATTGAACACATATAGAGCATATGTATAATCGATTAAATTTGATCCTAAATAAATTAAGTAATTGCAAATAATAATTTCTCAGGCAAATCATATCAATTACATAATTGCAAATCAATGTAATGTGATAAACTATAATATGAAAGCATTTATATATAGTGTTTCAGAATTATATTTCATAATTTTCTTGAAGAAAAGTGATATCGATGCTAATTATCCAACATTTTAATTTTTCTTCAACAATTAAGTGCTCATATAAACTCCTCTTGATATTCAATAATGTTAAATTAATAAATTTGGATGCAAATCAATGGTATATAATCATGTGAACAAACATAATGATAGAGAATTTTTCTTGAGAATAATCTTCATGAGATTTGTCATCTTGGATCCTTTTAAGATTTTCAAGTAAACATCACTGTGCAGGGGAGCCATACAAACAGGCTACCATTTACTAGACACATATCAAATTTATATATTGTCAAACTAATAACATATCAAAAAATCATTTCATCCATCACAGAATATATTAATACATATTTTGAATCTTTATAGAATATTCTTATATTGAAAGTCAAACTTTACATGTGATACTTCATATTTTTCCTTCTTATAAATACTCATGTATAATGTCACATTTCAAATGCTCAAACTATAAGTTCACAACTTTCATGTCGTGAACAAGAGGACGTAATTTTACTTATATTGCATCATTTTTTCTAATATGATCAGCTTTTTATTCACATTCTAGCAAGATCATTATTTGATAGTAATATTTTATTCTTATTGAAAGTGTTACTGACAACTTTATTCTTTTCAAATCCATCATTTATCACATTGACATTGTAACATTCTAATTAAATTTTTAGAGTTAATTAGAATTAATAGAAAATAGAAAAAATGTTTGGAGATAAATAAATTAATTAGGAAATTTTTTTCAGTTTAACATGAAATATAATTTTATGTTAAGATGTGTTTTTAGAAAATGAAATTAAAAAAATGGTTAAGACTTGTTAACTTAAATGTTAAATTATAATATAATAATAATAATAATAATGAATGAGAAGAAGAGGAGATGGAGAGAGTATATAAAAGTGATCATTTTTGTTTTTTCTCATAGAAACTCACGCACAAGAGAGAAAGAGAGAAAGAGAGAGATAGAGAGAAGGAGAAGGAAAGGAGAAGAATAAAGGCTTGAAGGAATTTTGATATAATATTTCATGCTCAACACTATTTATATTCTCAAAATTTTTTTTATAAATATTTTCTTACTCATTTAGAGCTTTTCAATGATAGTTAAATTTTGATCAGTAAAGCAAATTTTAAAATTTGAACTTAGAATAAATTTTTAACAACGAAAACTATTAATTAGTAAAGATAAATTAGCACTTAAATTCTATCGATTTAAATTTGATCTGTTGACTGATTTGAGAGTTTAAAATTAAATTTATAGCTATAAAATTATTTTTTTATTTAAAGTCAGTCAAGTCTTGACCTCTTTTAGAATGTCAGATTTCTTAATATAATTATCTTGATTATATGCTCCTCTTTTTTCTTTCTATAAGATTTTGTTTCGTTGGAACCAATCTGTCTTTCACGCTCCATGCAGGATTCAATTTTTTTTTCTTTGCATTCAAGAGCATTGTTAATTGGAACATAAATTTAATAAATTTCTTTTCGTTAATGTTTACTCCCGGTAGTTATTTTCTAATATTTCATGAACACAACATTTTTGTGAACTTCTTGTTCTCTCTCACACACACATGAGGATCTATGTAATATGTAGAGAATGCATTTATTTAATATTCATTTCCCATCTATTCATTATCTTCTCCTCATTTTGGGGATAACAAACGATGTAATATAAGCCTTTCGGATTCATTTGTTCTCTATAGAAACATCATTTTGTTTCATTTAAAAATAAATAAGAAGAAGTATTTTAATTTACCCAACATCCACTCCCAACTTTATTTGAACATCTATTGTACTGTGGTGGATTTTGGACAAACAAAGTCTTTGGCTCTTGTCAGAAAACCAATTTTAGAAAGTATTCGTGATGCTTTATTTGCTTGATGCATATAAGTGATGTAACATGCATGCTTGCATATCTTATTGAAAATATTTCTTTCCCAAATATTGGTCTAATCATCTAATCGGAGGCATAGATAATTTTAACAAACCATTATGACAAATAGAATTCTTTTTATGTCAAAATTTATTGAAGCCTGAGATATGAAATCACTAACATTTTCAAGTGATACATCTCAAATACTTCTCAAACACTAGACTAAAAAATGTGCACATAATATATTTTTTTCCTCACAAATTTCAGGCTGTGAATTAATTAATATATACCCATGTGCCCATGTTGTAGATGAATCAATTAATTTCATCATATCCTTGTATGTTTCATATACCTTGGATTCAATCCCAATTATCACTAGTGGTCATCTCATTTTTTTTAAGCAGCACATGAAAATTCTTTAAGTATATATCATGTTAACTGGTTAGGAAGAATCTACTAGTTATATAATAAATATCATTGTAAATTCTTGATAATACTTTGTATCAATACAAATTTGAGATGATCCAACAAGAAATGCCAGACAATGTTAGTATGCTCCTTGTATGCTATACCAAGTTAATAATACACTTCCAATTTAACAATTTATCTATCACTGTAGATTCTAGCTATATAGTTACAATCATAATATGACATTCAATATCAAAATATTTGAAATTCAAGAAAATAATATCATGAATAAATTTTGCTTTATGGGAATGAAAATTCCTTTAAAGCTTCCATCAACTTTGTCTTTGTGACAATAACACCTCTTATTTGTCAAATGAGTGATTAGTTAATCCTCACCTTTAAACATTATTTATAGAGAACATAGCTTTTATTCAATTAAGGATGATGCTAGTTTTCATATGTTCTTCAAGAGCTAATTCATAAATGATCTTAAAACTCTTGATATTCCGTTTTTACTCCTACAATCACTCAATGTAATGATAGTCTAACTTGAATATCGAAACATAATCCTTTTCTATTTTGAGTAAATTAAAATTTAGCATATGCCATGAATGTTAAAAGAAAAAACCAACAAGCCAACTATAGGGACATATAATTAAAGAATTTTTTAAAAAGAGGAAAATATTATTCACTTTCCCACCTCTTTTTAGAACTTGAGAGAAGGTCATTCATGTCTAATTTCTTCTAAGACTAATTCCCAAAAACTTTTAAATGACATATAAAAATTTTCTTAAATAAATTTTCCCAATAAAATGATTATAGTTATCCACATATAGACACCTTCATAAATTTATTAGTACGATAGCTTTTCATAGTCATTCATCGACATTTTTCAAACATCTCATAATACTTTGTGATAACAAGTATCAATATTTTTAAGTTCAATAAATAATAGGCATTTTTGTCTATATGACTATATGCCATATTATAAGTTTCTCGTAAGCATATTTGATGTAAAAAGTTTTTATTGATTTTTTGTAACATAAATTTTATTAGCTATGATTAATCTTTTGAACTTGACAATGCCTTTTAAACTATTAGTTTTCAAGGCTATAATAATTAAAACAATCAATTTAATAATCAAGACACCAAGCAAAATCTCACAAAGCTTATATTAATTGTTAGAGCTATAAAATTATCATCATTTTACAAAACAATCACGATCAAAAATAAGGCAATTTCTTCTATCCATATAATAACAAGATCAATTATGGTTTCTAACTATGTAATTACAAAAGCAAATATAGCTTTTGGCCATGTAATTACAAAATCAAATGACTTTCGGCTATATATAATAACAAAAGAAAATATAACTTTAGTCCATATAATTTATTATAATTATAAATTGATCATTTATAAAATAAAAGAAAACCCTCTGGGAGGTGTTTTATTATACTCCTTCTATCCTAAATTATAGAACACTTTTAAAAGAGTTTTTTATTTTAAAATATAATATTCTTTGAGTAAATTAAAGTTTCATTAAATACATTAATTTTAATATTATCTTTTTTCTCTCTATAATTAATTTTTATCACTTTTTTTAATATATTAAATGATGAATATTTTAAAAAATTTATATTTTTATTTTAAAAAGATAAGATTGTTGAATATTATATATATATATTGGAAAGAGATGCATTAATATATATTGGGGGGAGGGAGGGAGGGAGAGAGAGAGAGAGAGAGAGAGAGAGAGAGAGAGAGAGAGATATGCATTAATATATATATTGGAAATTGAGAGTGAGAAGAAGAATGACGCAGCTGCAGCAGTTTTTTTTTTTTTTTTCCTTTTCCCCGGGGCGCGCGCATATTTATATATATTAAAACGTGGGCAAGGTAATTAATCCAAAATAAGAAATTGAAATGTGATTATAACAAATAAACTAAACAAATTTGAGATGTTGTTACCGACGATTTTTTATTATTAAAAAATATAAATAAAATAATATATTATTTTAAATATAGATAATTTCAAGACTTATTTTATATTTCATATGGATAGCTTTAAGATCCACAAAAATTTAGATAAATAAATTTTTTAAATTGTAGATAATTTCAAGATGTACTCTATATTATATGAAGATAATCTTCACAATATAGTTTATATTTTATATGAATAACCTATAAACAATGGATTAAAAATAAGAAATTGATCATAGGATAAACAAAAAATAAATAATTGAATGTAAATATAAACTTCAAGATTCACTTTATATTTTAAATGAATAATTTTAAAATTCATAATAATAGATATTTTGATTGTAAATAACTTCAAGATTTACTTTGCATTATATATGTAATCTTTATAATCCACCTTATATTATATGTGGATATTTTTGGAATTCACTTTACGTAAATAATTTCTGGATTCATTTTATATTATGTATGGATAACTTCAAAATTCACTCTATTTTAAAATTAATTTACGTCTTATACTTCTAGATGGGGAACACAATGTCTAATTATTAGATTAATTAAGGGAGGGAGAAAATAATATAACAAAAAATTCAATAAATAAATGACATATAAAATAACATGAGTGCATGGGTAATGGAGATTTGCTCATTCAATATTTAACCAAATGTACCCCCACATTTATTAGAGATGTTCATTGATATAAGCATTAATCTCTAACCTAATAATTATAGTTGCATAGATATTGAGATTGAGGAGGAGAGAACAGATAAAATTATAATGAGATAATGAGAAAATTGAGAGTTTTCTCATTTTAATGTGTGGAATACAATAGATATATGCCTTCTATTTGTCGGCACAAATATATCAATTAAATTAAAAAATATAAGATAATAATAATTGAAAGATATTATGATAATCAAAAGATATTAAAGAATAAGAGATAATAGACATTTACATAATATATTAATATTCATAACACAAAGAAAATAAAATTTAAGCTTGCCAGCTGAAATTGAGATCAAAATATAAGATGAGCTTGTTAGCTTTTTTGTCCACCAAGCTTAGCTTGGAGAACTAAACTTACTTTCTCTTCAATTTGGACAATGTAAATTTAATTTCAATAGTCTAATTTAATATTAAAAAACTTAATAATTTTTATATATTGACTATTTAGATATACTATAGACAATCTATAGTTAATATTAATTTTTTAAAATTTGTAATTTATTAAATATAATATTAAAAATGAAGATAATCTTCAAATTGAAACTTTAAAAAAATTAAAAAAAATTGCAAGTTAAGTATTTTAAATTTGGATCGTCCAAGATATATCCTAATAGTTAATTTATAAAAATTATAAAAACTTATAATGCTAGATACCTCCTTGGATTTAGTTTCAGTGTTTATTACCAATGAGCATCGAGTGGTGAGCATCTAGATCATCCGTATCTATCATTTTTTATATTTATTAAAATAAAAATTATAAAATTTTTAATAAACTTACTTTCTCATCAATTTGAATAATGCAAATTTAATTTGGATGGTCTAATTTAATATTAATTTTTTTATAATTTTTATAGATTCACTATTTAGATGTACTAGTAAATAATCTAAATTTAATATTAATTTTTTGGAGTTATTTATTTTAGTAAATATAATATTAAAAATGAAGATAATCTCCAAAGTAAAAATTCTAAAAAATTTTAAAAGTTGTAAGTTAAATATTTTAAATCTAGATTGTTCAAAATATATCTTAATACTTAATTTATAAAAATTATAAAAACTTATAATTGGACCATCAAACTTAAATGTATCCTTTTCAGATTAATGATAATGTAAATTTATTAAAATCTTTGTAATTTTTTCAACAATTTTTTATCATTTTATTTTAGTAAATATAAAATAAAAACAATAAATTTGAATAGTTCAAATTAAAAATATAAATGGTTTAAATACTCATCACATAATAAATATTATATTATTCATCAAGTGACGAGCATTGAAATTAGACACATATATTATGATTAAAGTCAAGAATAATGATTCAGTTTGAAAGGCTGCCTATTCAATTTAAAACGCACCATATCTAGCTTAAAACAATTAAACAAACCCTAAGCTCACACTGCCTTAGCCTCACAGCCCTCACTTGCTTGACTCTGTAGAATCTCCCTCTTGACCTCTCTTGTCTCTTGACTCAAAAGCTTAGGGTCATGTCCATAAACCTGCCTTCAAAAATATTAAAATATTATAAATTAATTAAAGTATTTTAAAATTCAAGATGAATCTAACAAATCCAAATTCAAATCAAACAAATTCAAGAAAATAAATAAAAAATTTAAAAGTCTAAATTAAAGATAAAGAAAAAAATCTTCATCAATTTAAATTCTAATCCTCCTTCTTACAATACTGCGAAGAAGCAAGGATCACAAAAAAAAAAAAAAAAGCAACAAGAGCAGCAACATATCGTTCAATTTTCTCGAACAGGATAATAAAATAAAATCACAGAAGCAACCGATCAAAACTGAAATAAAATCACAGGACAATAATGCCATCAGATCGAAGGACCAGAATAAAAAAATAATAATAATAATAATAGCAATCCAGTTCTGTCCAACTATTCAAAACATTCCCTGCTAGGGTACGTATTGAACCTCCAACTCCCAAACATCATAAAATGAGAAGTGCCCAACAGGAAGCATTCTAGTGCGTGCGTATGTACATTAATCCAATAACTTTTGCTACTAGGAATTTCCACTGATACACGATAATTATTCAGCCATACGGGAAACGCCAGGAAATATAAAGCGAAACACGAGGAACGCGAAGAGCAGAGAAACGAAGGATAATGGAAATGCAGAAGGTACCTGGAGATTCAAAACGGACGGACTCAATGGAAGAGACAGACGAAGTGCAGAAGCCACGTGGCTTCCTCCTCCGATGAAAAGATGAAGTGTATGAGCAAAGAATATTTTATATTCTTTGTTTCAAGTTTTGTTCTCCCCATCAATCCACCTGTCAGCCATTAATCAACCTGGATGCTTGCATGGAGACATCCATGCTTGCTCATTGTCCATCTAATTAAGGTGTCAGCCATGTCATCATGTCAGCCATGCTCATTGATGGCAATCGGTTATTAACTAATATAAATTTTGATAAGTGACGTTTAATTGCTATTTTCCCATTTTACTATCCACATAATATTCTCTCCATTCAAAATATAAAGCATTTTTAACTGAATCTCACCGATCAATAAAATAATTGACTATTTTCAAACTAATCATATCTTTTCATATTTACCTCTATTAAATACCCTATAATAAATATAAAGTCATTCATCAATAAAGACACTTAAAAAAATAATAATTATAATTTAAAAAACTAAAATATTTTATATTTTTTAATATTTAACCCTTCAAAAAAATATTTTATATTTTTAAACATAAGAAGTATATATAATAAAAACGTCCATTCAATAAACTATATCACTTTTAAATTTTGTGTAACACGTAAAACATGCATCAGTTATGTCTCTATAGTGCCCTCTCACGTAAGCAATGACGTGGTGGTTTCGTCGTCATGTACTTAATCTTCATGTATTTATTGTTCTTTTTAATAAATAAATCAAGCGTGTTCCAATTTGCCTTTCATTACTCTGAAATTCTCAAGTTTGATTTTTAAAATTTATTATTTTTATTTTTTAGTCTTATAAAATCATATCAATTCATAAAAAAATTTAAACTAAACATAAACTTGCGAGTTTATCATTTTTATAATTCTAATATATAAAATTATATCAATTAACTTATAAAATTAAATTGAGTTAGTTAAATATATATTGTGTAAAATTTGATTTATAAAAATGGTAAGACATGGTTTCAAGAAAAATAAAATTAATATTTTTTATGACAAAAAAGATAATATTAATAGAGAAGAAAACAAAAAAATGACAAAAATAAGAGATTATTTGGTTTCTGTTCCCATTTTTTTTTAAAAAAATATTTTGTGATATAGTTTTTAAAATTATTTTTCAAAACAAAACAAAAGCAAGAATATGTTTCGTTATCTTAATTTAAAAAATTTTTAGAATTTAAAAATAGACTGATGGTAATAGTTATAAGTAGTTAATAGTGATTATTTATGATAAAAATTGATTATGAAAATTATAATTTTTAATAATCAGATGTAGTATATTTTAAAAATAAGAAAAATAAAATAAAAATAAGTTAAAATTATTTTTATATTTTGTTTTGAAAAAAAAAAACAATTTTAGATACAAGTAAATGGAAACCCTTATCTAAACAAGTTTTTAGATTTTTTTTTGTTTTTGAGAACCAAAAATTTTTTTTAAAAACTGAAAATAAATAGGCCCTAAATTACCCTATTTTTAAATTTTTATGTTGAAGATCTATGATAATATATCAATGTAGATAGATTTAATTTTAATTTTTTATATTTGAAATATATGTAAATCAAATTACAATCTTATTTTATAATTTAATTATTTGATGATATGCTTTCTAATGACTATTATTAATATATTTTTTTTACTAGTTTACAATTCAAATTTATGATTTAAATTTAGTTAAAATATATATTTAGGCCTTTAACTTTACAGTGTTTTATTTTAGTCTTTTAACTTTATAAAGTATCTTTTTAATCTCTTAACCTTGATACTCTTAACTTTATCTCAATAAATTTTTATATTAAATTTTTAAATATTAACAAAAAAATTTTAAATGTTAACACATTAAGTTTAATTTTTTAAAATAATAAATATTGACACAAAAATAATCATCTAAAACTAACAATGTTAAGATTAACTAATTTACAAAATACTTTATAAAATTAAATAATTAAAATAAAATCTCATACAATAATAAAAAATTAAAAATATATTTTAACTTTTAAATATATATTCTTATCATAAGTTTATTTAAAATTGTTAGTTTCATAACTTTTATTTTAAGTAACCTATCATCATCAATGACCTTATAATGTGAAGGGCCTGGCAATGGGAAGCACGAAAATTCAAAACTACATCACGAGTCCATCTCCATGCATGGGAAAATTATTACTTCCTCGGGACAAAAATACAGGATATTAATAATTAATTTATAATTTTAAAAAATTAGTTAAAAACCTTAATTTCTTCAATAAAATTACATCTTTTCAATTTTACCTTCGTTAATAGATATTTCAATAATGATAATTAAAATTTTAATATATTATTTTTTAAAAAAGTAAAAAATAAAGTAGTGATATAATTAAAAAAATAATTATAAAAATTATTAAATATATTATATTTTGAATTAAATAAAACTCTTATAAGACATTTTATGTTATGATTTGGAGAAAGATTTATTATAATACAGTAAATTCATGTGGACGAGGACCGATGGTTGTATGATGAAAAATGTTGAATTGAATATAAAAAATATTTTATATTATACTTCTTTCGATCTTTATTACAAAACATTTTTAATGATTTCATGTATTTTAAAAAAATTAATTTTTTTGCTTTATAAAAAATGAAAAATAATTTTATTTTTATCCTTAATTTTAAATAATAATACAATTATATTAAATATTTTTGAGCTAATAAAAAATAAAATTAAAAAATAGAATTAATTATTATAAGGTATTATATATTTTAAATAAAAATTATTTATAAAAAAATATTTTATAAATAAGATCAGAGAAAACATATAGGTTTGCTTGTAGACTCCACAAAATTAATCCATACTCCTTTCCATTTAAAATATAAACAATTTTTTAAAAAATAAGTATATCAATAAAGTTTTTATTTTCATAAAAATATAAATTATTTTTTTAACTCTAATTCTAATTATTCATGTACTATATGATAGGTAAAGGATATATTTATATAAATATTTTAGGTTAATAAAATACAAGGGTAAAATAAATTTTTTAAGTTACTTATATTTTGAATTAATATTAATTAAAAAAATATTTATATTTTGTAAAATTTAAAATCTGGCTAATTATGCACTAATCAATTATGCTTGACCTCGAATTTCGTAGCAGCATTAACAGCATCCAGTTTCATTGAATTTAAAAAGTCGGGGATAATGAATGAGTGCAGGAGATTCAGTTCATTGCATTCAGTTCCACTCTCACCATGAAAAAGTCAAAAAGAAAAAACAGGCTGTGGGCCTTCAATGCCTCATCCCCAGGCCCCACCAAAGTTGCCGCCACACAAAGACTTATCCTGATAAAGAGAAACGACAGGTCCTCTTTTAACTTAGGTGTTGAATGTCAGACCCTAAAAACTTAAATGTTCTCCTAATTCTACATTTTTATCCTGATAAATTTATAACTTATTTTTAAATTTTAATATAAAATAAATAAGTAAATTTGTATTTCTTATTAAATTTAGAATATAAATTATAAATTTATTATAATAAAATTATAAGATTAAGAACCAAGCATATAAACTTATGGAGTTTTACATTTTAAACTTAAGTTGAATTAATTAACTGTGTCATTCTCCCCACCTATAAATCTGGACAACTCTCCCTCTCCAAAACCACACCCCCCATTTTCAGAATTGCAGATAGCACACTCATCGAGGAAGCAACAGCTCTAATCAATGTCGACCAAGCAAAGGTATGAGTTTTGAAATCCCATACACAACCTCTAATGAACTTGAAGTTGCCGTTAACGTTGAGAACATATTTGTGCGGATTTTGCAGGTTGGAGGGTAAGGTGGCTATAGTGACAGGAGGAGCCAGTGGGATCGGAGCAGAATCAGTGAAATTATTCGCCGAAAACGGAGCATCAGTGGTTGTAGCAGACGTTCAAGATGAACTGGGTCACCAACTCACAGCTTCATTAGCCCCACATCAAGTGAGTTACCATCACTGTGATGTAAGAGATGAGAAACAGGTGGAGCAAACTGTAGCTTTCGCCGTCCACAAGTACGGTCGCCTGGACGTCATGTTTAGCAATGCCGGCATCGTCGGCTCCATGGCCGGCATACTGGATCTCGACCTCAACGCATTTGATAAGACAATGGCCGTCAACGTTAGCGGTGCGGCTGCCACCATCAAGCACGCGGCTCGAGCCATGGTGGCCGCAAACACCCGTGGCTCCATTATCTGCACGGCCAGTGCAGCTGGTTCTGTCGCCGGAAGTGGGCCCCATGCTTACACCACGTCCAAGCATGCTCTTGTGGGCCTTGTCCGTTCAGCTTGCGGCGACCTCGGGGCTTATGGGATCAGAGTGAACTGCGTGTCGCCGTATGCGATTGCCACACCTCTTACGTGTGCAGCGCTCAATAAGGGGGCAGATGAAGTTGAAGCCATTGCCAATTCTTCCGCTAACATGAAGGGAATCTCATTGAAGGCTACCCATATTGCTGAAGCGGCCCTCTTTCTTGCTTCTGATGAATCTGTTTATATCAGTGGCCATGATCTGGTCGTCGACGGAGGCTTCACTGTCGTAAAACGCTGGGCTCCTAGAGACGTTTTATGAAAGATGGGCCCTTTGCCTACCTTCATCGATAAATTTACAACGGTCTCCCGGATCCTCGCTGTGCTACTCCATTGAATAAATCTGTTCCTCATCAATATATAATAACTGATAAAATTTTGTATTGACCGGTGCATCCATTACTCCATTTAATAAAACCACATCAATTCAATTAAATAAAATTTTATGTATTATTATTTTTAATGATTTTATTTTTATAATAAAATACTCATTTAATTGCTTGCATTTTCTCTTTAATATTGTTAATAGAAAAATCAATACATATTTAATATCATATGAATATTATGTTTTTATTAAATAAAACATGAAAGATGTGGTGGAATAGCTTCATATAAGACTTTTTATATAATAATTGGCCCTAGGGTTTTATTTTACTTTTACCAGGGCGTTATTATATTATTGTTTTTTAATACAAGTAGGGGATATTAGTTAAGTATTACTAATAATTAATTTAACTTTAAATTTCAATGTTAACGGGCTTAATTTTAAGTTTGGTTTGAGGGGAGAGAGAAGGGGAGGGATGTTACCTTATTTGATTCAAGAAGAGAAGGGAGAAAAAATAATTATATATGAATAATTTTACTCTCATTTCATTAGTGTTGAGATAATGAAAAAGTGTATCTGCATTATTTAAACTTATCATCAAGGACATATTAGTCGGGGTGTAATAAATTTTATCCATCCCCTTCCAATTCCCCCAATTTGGAGGTGAGAGGAGGAAAACCCTATCTTTTAATTTTTCAATCCAAATAAGAGACTTCCCTCTCTTTCAATCAAACACTCTCATCGCTTATCCAACTGGTTTTAATTCTTATTTTACAATGTTCAAACTTTTGACTTTTGTTTGTTTGTTCAAGAGATGCGGAGTCTTTTCTATTCAACTGCTAAGGAATAATAATAGGAAAATGAAAATTGAATGGTGCAAAATGGACCAGCAATAGAAATATCCGGAGAAAAAAGGCGTGCGTAATTAATTTATGTGACTTTGTCACCATCGGGCAGATATTTTACGGGAGCGGGTGCTTCATCGGACGTACACCCACCCAATCTTAGAATTTTAAAATTTTCCACCATTGAATTTAATTTGAACTGTGTCGCCCCCACCGAATGTATGTCCCCATTTGCAGCAACTGTTCGTCAAACTTGATATAGCGGGGGTCAGGTGCCTGGTAGTCATAACTACCAGTCACGCACCAAAATTAAAAACTCACAAGCGATGGCCATTATAACCCAAGCAACTTCTACAACTCCTTCTCCTTCTCCTTCTTCTGCAAAATTAAACCCCAGGATGCCCTGAACGTAGCAAGATAATCTGAAAATGGCATTAGAGGTTGAGTGGTACGATTTTGTATGTTTTGGCATTGTGGGAGTGGCTTTAATAGGAGCCTTATGGGTGCTGGGGAAGAAGGAAGCAGTTTCCCGAAGACAGTACGACACCAGATACGAGAGCCTTCTGGTGGCTCGACCTGATTCTGAAGTAGACGCTACTTCATCATTACCTAAAGGTCATGTGAGCTCCTCCCAGCTATGGACCAGTTGTTTGCGAGAGCTTAACCCTTTGTGGCTCTTGGCAACGCGTTTCACTTCTTTTCTTGTAATGGCCGTTCTTCTAATTTGGGATAGCGTCAAATATAGTGCCACCATCTTTTACTACTATACTGAGTAAGTTCTTTCTTCAACTATTCCTTTTGCTTTCGGTCCTGTCTTCATATATTATTTAGGCTATTGGGGTGGTAGATTTCCTGATATCATCAAGGAATGTCGTCCTTTGTGTTTTGTGTATGGTATATAGCATCTGGTTTCTGCGGACGAAAGAAACTTGGAATTGATTCCTTTCAAACGAAATGTCACAATTTTCTGAAAATAATTGTTTTTTTGAATTGGTTTATTGCTGAAGTCAAATTCTACTGGAATGAGAGACCAAGGTTTAGTTATTTATAAATATTGGACCTCTCTGACTTGGTGCGGAAGCAAGAGATACGACAGTTCGACCAGTTTTTCATACTTAGGCCTCTTTCGCTTACAGAACTTTTTCGTTCATCACATTAATTAATTTGCCACGAAAATCACTCGTTTTCGTAAAAGAATATGTTCACCAAGTCGTGGTTTCTGAATGTTTTGAGTTCAACTGTCTTTCCAAATTCCACTTTCGAGGAACTTCCCCGCCCTCCAAAACTATAAGCCTCTCTGCCCTTTCCTTTAGCTTTTCGTCGAAGGCCTTGAAACGCAGTATGGCCTACGGGTACTGGCTTCAATGGCAAGTTCCTGCCTGTGCTATAATCCTCATTGTGTCGGTCACAATATCTGTATTTCACATCTTGAAGGCCAAAGCAGAGCCCTTGAGTCACAAAGCCCTGTGGATTCCACGCTTGAGAAATCTCAATCCCATGTGGCTTTTCCTGCACAGAGCTTTCGCATTCCTTTGCTTGGCTCGCATTCAGTTTATAATCGTTTCCTCCGGTGGAGCTTTCCCTTTCTATTTTTACACCCAGTAAGATGGATTCTTCTTTTTTCAGTTTCTTCTCGAACAGAACTTACTGGAATTGATAACATATCAACAAATGATAATGGCATAGTGTAATTAATTATTCTTTATGAGGGCATGCGTTATTCTTGTTTCCGGAGCATGGAGGCCTTTTCATTAATGATATTGCACTTATCTGCAGGTGGACTTTCACATTAGTTACGATTTATTTTGCGGTAAGTCAATCACGGCATCTCTCATTTTTTTATGTAAATCACATAGTTATGCAACAGTCACGTCACGTTATCTTGGAAATTGATTAGGACTTGGGAGCTATAGTGTATATGCACACATGACTATAGGCGCATGTAAAGAAGTTCTTGTTTTTCTGAAGAACCTGTATTGTTGTTTCAATTTAGCTGGCAAGCGTAGTATCTGCACATGGATGCTGGCACAACTTAAAACCTGAACATGAGGCAGAAGCCGATTATCTCAGAAGAGATTTAGAAGAGAGTATGTCCTCGAAGACTGCGACATTTAAAGGGAAAGAAACGTGGGGTTCCATGAAGTTGCAGAGCCGATATGCCGAAGAGGAATTTTTACAGAGAGCAGGATTTTGGGGTTACCTCATGCAAATCATATATCAGGTAGGTCAAACATGAGATAGAATAGAGTGGCCTAGTTCAATGCGGTCTATCTACAAGAAATTAATCATGCTTCAAATATTTATTTGTTATCCTATTTTTCGCCTCTCCTTGGTCAAAAGAATTTTCACCAAATCTTGGTTTAAACTAATATCTCTGCATTGAACAGATATGTGGAGGGGCCGTGATCATCACAGACATTGTATTTTGGTGTGTCATAGTACCATTCTTGTCAATCGCCCATTTGAAGCTAAGCCCGGTGAGTAATCTAGTTTTTTTTTTTTTTTGGGGTACAGGAGGGCATAACCCTTTTTGTTGACTTGTTCTTGTGGAAATGAGTTATTGAACAAAGTCCAAAGACAAAGATGATGTGCACAATATTATCTATTGAATAATATTAACGTTTGTTGATCTGCAATAAACACAGCTGATGGGTTGCATGCATACCTTGAATATAGCTTTCCTGCTTGTGGATACCGCTCTAAATAATCTTGTAAGCCTCGCACTCGGTGAAATAAAATCCAATCACTAATTAACACCAGACAACTCAAACATTTGGCACTGTCATTTTTTTCCTCAGCCATTTCCCTGGTTTAGAATGGCTTACTTTGTGCTGTGGAGCTGTGCCTACATCATCTTCCTCTGGATCGCTCGTGCCTGTGGCCTTTCATGGTAAATGAGTAAATGACTATTGCTTCTCGCCTTCTCCTCGTGAAAATTTGACTATTTTATTACCCCTTTGTTTTCTTTTTTAAATGCTTTCTTTTACCATTTCAACACATATATGTAAAATCCATTCTTATCGACAATTATCACTCTCCCAACAGGTGGCCATATCCATTCCTGGAGCTTGACATCCCATGGGCTCCCCTATGGTAAATTTCAATGAACATATCTTCTTCAACTTAAGTGTTTTTCTATTTATAGAAAAGATGATTTAGTGCTTCATGCATGCCGCAGGTACTTCTTCTTGGCTGTGTTCCACATACCCTGCTATTTGTTGTATGTACTCATTGTGAGAGCTAAACATAAGATTCTGGCAAAATTGTTCCAGGATGCATTTTTAAGGCCATAATAAGTGACCTGCTTGACATTGGATTAGTTCTTGTCCTAAATAATATCGAACGTGAATGCTTCATCCTTTTTCCATACCTGCTGTTCATATAAGTTCAATACCAGGTTCAAAACTTTATTGCCAAATTTACGTAGAAGTTGCCCAAGTTAGTTTTTTATCATCCTAAAACGCAACTCCACACGGTCAACCTAAAACAATAGATTGGCAAAGCAGTGGCATGGTCCCCCCGATCACAATACTCTTAACAAACGGCCTGCTAAATTGCAGAACTGATATCGAAAGAGAAATATCATGAACATCATGTAACACAACAACATTGAATATCTCCATATTAATAATGACCAAACTGAGGTGTAATCCTTGTGTTAAAAAAAAAAAAAACTGAAGTGTAATTCTATCGCCCAATATTTTTCTTTCTTGGCACAGCGTAGATCGAGAGTCCCTCTGAAAAGCGTTAGTGGCACATAAGAAACCTAGCAAGCCACACGATTAACCATTCTCTCACCAGGCATTACAAATAATTTCATACATGACAATGTCAAAAGCATAAGTCATAATAGCCCAAGCATTAAATTCAAAATAATGTTAAAATGCAGCCAAAAAAAAAAATAAGACCCATAAGATTGAAGGTATAAGGTAATGCTCACCAAACCTGTGGTTCCTGGGTGGCTTCTGGGTCAATTAAGAGATTGTCAGCCAATTGATCGTGTAGATGCTAAAAAAAAAAAAAAAAAAAACCAAAAGAACAGAAAAGAAAAGATTCCCATCCAGAACCTCTTTACTGTTAGTGTAAGATCGGTTCTGCATTATTCTTGTAATGGCGGACAAATATGAACTTGATTTCAACGCCCAGTCCTTTCTTTATGGAATCCTGTTGATGGGTCTTGTCGCCAGAGGCGTTTTGTCAAGTTCTGAGGCTCTTTGTTTTTCCTCGAGAGTACTGAATTTCCATTTTGCTTCCAGTTCATCCATTTCCGGCATATAGACTTGAATATGAATTCTTGAATTACTTCAATGCTATGTTATGATTGCCATAATACTAATAAGTTATTTGGCAATAATCAGGATAGGAGTTATCGTCATCCCTGAGATTAAAAAAGTATCCATGTTCTTTGATACTCCATTAATTTTTCTTTGCAATTCAGCACTGGCGCGTAATTTCTCTGAATGCTACGGTGCTTGTCCTTTCATATGTGGATATAGTATAAAGCTATATTTTCCAACAGCCCGGCAACATTATTAAAATCCAACTTTAGCAGTAGACGATTTAGATTTGAATACTGTCCGGTACACTAAAGGCATGAAGGCCGTGGGTAACAAGTAACTCCTTAATCACTGGGATTCTTAAACAAGCCACACTAACAAAATTATCGTCTTCAAATATTATATGGTTGTGCGAGTCAAGAAAGGCAGACTGGATAATGTTGAACAGGTTGCGTCATGCCACACGCACCCGATTACTTTTTAAGCACTACTTCCACTATCATCACTCACCATCGCATCCCCTTCCACTTCACACTCACCTGGCTCCGATTCAGTTTCAGATTTCGACCATCACCATGAATCCTCCAAAAGGCACCATTGTCTTCAATACTGTTGGGAGGCCTCAATACGGTTTTGACGTATTCTGCATCAACCTCCAAAACCTTCCACACCAGGTCACCGCAGACCACCGTCTCACCGATGGAATTTCAATCAATTTCAATGCTCAGTTCATAGAAGATCATCGCAGTATCGTCTTTATCTCTGAACGAACCGGATCTCCTCGGATTTATCTGCTCAGCCCCGAATCACCAAAGCCCCAACCTTTACCTTCTGTTTGTGACAGCCTCTTTCATGATCGTCCAATTATAAAAAATGGAAGGATCTATTTCACGTCGGCTCACGAGCAACCCGATCGTCATTTCCAGAGTTTTTCGGCCGTTTACTCCACCAGCTTCCACGGTGAGGAAATTGCGAGGCTGACCCCTTATGGGGTGGTCGATTACAGTCCTGCAGTATCAAAAACCGGCAAATTTATTGCTGTCGCGTCCTATGGGTCTCGTCAATGGGGCGGTGATTTTCGCGAACTCAAAACTGACATCGTTGTTTTCAGCGAATCCAACCCAGAAAAACGTATTGTGGTGTGCGAGCGAGGTGGATGGCCCACTTGGTCTGGGGACTCGACCATCTACTTTCACAGAATAGCTGATGACGGGTGGTGGAGCATTTTCCGGGTAGATTTACCCGATTCTGAACTTTCTGGGTCTCCAAAACCACCAGTTCGGCTCACTCCACCAGCGGTACACTGCTTCACCCCAGCGTCCATGCATGATGGAAAGCGAATTGCCGTCGCGACTCGCCGGCACGGCACAGATTTCCGACATATTGAAATTTTTTATATCGAGACCAAGACATTTCAGCCAATTACTGGGATAATCAACCCGAATATTCATCACTACAATCCATTTGTATCTCCAAATTCAGACTTCCTCGGGTACCATCGATTCCGTGGAGAGTCAATCAAGGAGGGGGAGTCCATAATCCCCCATCTTGAGCCGGTGATGTCTCCGGCTCCGAATATGCGGTTGCTAAGACTCAACGGTTCGTTTCCAACCTTCTCACCTGACGGCAATCTCATTGCGTTCAATCACAACTTTGATAAGAACTCCGGAGGGAAGATAATTAAATCCGACGGCTCCAAAAGATGGACCTTGTTTGAAGGGCGTACGTCATTCTACAACTCGTGGAGTCCCACCGAGAAGCACGTGATCTACACCTCCATTGGTCCAATCTTCGAGTCACCAAAAACAACGGTCCAGATTGCACGTATCACGTTCAAACCCTCAACTCTCACCGATGACCGCGAACACATACCCTGTGATATAAAGATTCTTACCAGAGATGACACCGGCAATAATGCGTTCCCGTCATGCTCCCCAGACGGGAAGTCCTTGGTTTTTCGGTCAGGTAGGTCTGGGCACAAGAACCTTTACATTGTTGATGCCGTAGAAGGCGAGTTCAATGGAGGCATACGACAGTTAACGGATGGGCCGTGGATAGATACAATGCCGAGTTGGTCACCAAAGGGGGATCTAATCGCTTTCTCATCAAATAGACATAATCCAAATAATGTCGAGAGATTTAGCATATACGCGGTGAAGCCCGATGGCTCTGGTTTGAGGAGAATTTATGTCGCCGGCAAGGAGGGTTCAGGAGAAGTGGACAAGGAGAGGATCAACCACGTGTGCATCAGCGAGGATGGGGAGTGGTTGCTCTTTACGGACAACTTGGCGGGGGTGACGGCGGAGCCGGTGTCGCTTCCGAATCAGTTTCAACCGTATGGGGACTTGCACATGGTGAGGCTAGACGGGACTGGGCTGAGGAGGCTGACGTGTAATGCATACGAAAATGGGACGCCGATGTGGCACCCAAGCGATGAGATGGACATGGGCCGCTTGTGCTTGGAGGATGGAATTGGAGATAAGGTGAAGGGCGATTTTGAAGAACCACTTTGGATCTCCTGCGACATGTGAGTTTATCTTTTGAATATTTTAGTGTGGCGTTAAATAAGTTTGCTATTTGTCCCTTCGGGCACATCCCGTAAATAAATTTTCTATTTGTTTACGGACTGCACTTGGGAGCTCCGCAATAATGACGTCACACCTGGTTTGTTGTTCCACATGCTGCTTTGTCATGTTACCAACTATGGAGTAGTGAATAAATATTGGTTCTCCTTCGGTTTTGGTACTCATCAGATGATACGTAGGACGATTGAAGAGTTGTTTGGTTGAAAGAAAGGGAAAAAAAATTTCTCTCTCCTTCCCTCCAAAACTCCCTCTTCCAAATTGAGGGATCTATCCCTCCCCTCCCCTCCATTTCCTTTTCCTCAAATCAAACAGGACCTTTATCAATTTTATTTTTATATTTTAATATGTATTTATTAAATTATAAAATATAAAATTTTAATAAATTTATTTTATTATGAATTTAGACAATATAGATTTAATTTAAATAATTTAATTTAATATTAGTTTTTTTAAAAAAATTACAATATTCTTCACTTCCAATTATCTTTAATATACAACATGGACTATGAAAGTTAAATAGATCACTATTCATCATTCACAGCACTAACCATATATTATTAAAAAAATACAACATTGAGAATAAATTTTTTCTTGCATGCATTTATTATTTACTATCAGCTTCCATAATTAAAAAAAATAAAATATACGATTTACGAATATTTATCCACGTTTATTATTGAAACCTATTTCTATAATTAAACATATTTTTGGATGAAATAAAAATATTGTAATTTTGTAAATTAACATATTTACTGATTTAGAACATTAATTATAAAATAATCCCGGGCGTTCGGGTATCCAGAAATAATCAATATTACGTTCAAATGTTATTTTTAATAATAAATTAAAAGATAAAGAAGAAAAAGCCAGAGCATCATAAAATATTTTTACTAATAGTATGTCTAAATTAACGAATCAGCTAAAAATATAATGGGAGAATATGATATTTAGATGGAGGAATAAATCTTTTATATTTATTAATTGATATTTGATGATAAAGGTGTCAAAAGCATTGGAAGAGTTAAAAAAGCATGAATCTCTGAATACATTAATTATAGTAATTTGAGTTCGAACAAAGGGAAGGTGGCGAGAATGAATGATGATTGAGGATTGAAAATATCTTATTACTATTAGGTATTGAGAAAATTTTAATATCAATAGTTAAATGGAATAAATTATGAATTATTAAATAGTATTTGGAGAAGCTTTGTCCATCTTCTTTTACATATTTCTATGTCAAATTTTCATTTAGATCTCCGCGCAAATTCACATTTTTTTTTTGTAGAGATTTTTTTTCAAGGTCGGATTTTTAATAATTATTGCACCCACAATTTTTTGTCATTAGTTGTATCGGATTTCTTTTGTACATTTGTTGTTTTTCTTCTTCAACTATTTCCTTTCTTCTTTGACTCCTCTCTGTATTTTCTTATTGTTGATATGGTTATGAATAAAAAAAAATATTTAAAAACATATGCTATTTATAACAGGCATGAGAAGAATTGAATCACGCTTCATCATTTTAAAAAGTTTTGAATTTTATCTCTTCACGTAAAAAATTTTATACTAGTAACTACAATTTTAAAAATAATTTCCCCTTTTCCTCCCAAGAAAAATTTGTTGTGTCCCCTTAAAATTTTAAAAATACGTATATTTGAAAATATAAATTTCTTAAATAACTTGTATAAGATTAAAATTCAATTTTCTTTTTATCTATCAAATCATGCTCATCTTTGCTTAATAATTTATGTTACATTTTTTAGTTCTTTTAACTTCTTTTAACGTTAATACATAAATTTAAAAACGCGATGCAATTTCTAAAATTGAATTTGGTGTGGTCTCTTATAATTAACATAAAATGGCACACAAATACATTTGATACTTTCTTTGCTTTATTTATAGGAAATAAAATCTTAAATTTACATCACAAAGATATGTCACACATCAAACATCAAACATAGAGAACGAAGCTCTTCATTAGGAAGCCAGGAACATGGATCTCTAGCTCTACAATTTTCTTCATTTCAGTTGTACGATTCCTCTCTTCAATTGTTTCTAATAATTTGTGCATAAGAAATAAAGCGTGTAGGTAAAGAATTGTATCTAAAAAGCAATGGTCATATTCAAGACCAAAAAAGGTGGAGAGATTGGACTCCAAAGTACTGTAGTAATAATTGAAAAAAAAAAAAAAGGGAGAAGCCTACCCTGAAGTGATAGACCTCCTTCCTCACATCTAAATAGGGTGAGAGTTTCAATATATGATTGATATTTTGTTCATTAAACATCATATTGACCAATATATTTTAAGTTCTCCCAATGAAAAAAAAATAAAAAATCTGAATGATGATTGATCATATTAGGCATTGGAGGCTTAAAAATTAATGCATTAGAAGCATGAATGTAAAAATGAAATGCATTAAGAGACGCGAAGAAGTAAAGATTTTATTAAAAATAATGAAATTATAAGTAGATGGGAAACAAAGAAGTGGGAATACGAGGATCAATAGTTGAAAATAATAAAAGGATTAGGTTAGACTAAAAGAGTGACCCTCTCTTGTGTCCACTCAATGCTCTTAATAATTTTATGGACAATGCATTTTGTTTTACTTGGACACGGTGTGATTTATTTTCCAAATTTCATAAAGTGCTAGGACCTTTACTTTGGAATTGTAAGGGGTGAGAAAGAGTAATTATTGATAAGTCAGACAATGAGATAAAACAATAATGAATTTGAATTTAAATTTCTACTTTGGAAAAAAAGGGGCTAAAAATTACAATAAATGATCAAAAAAAATTATGGACAATGATCCAAAAAAATTACATAACATGACCAAAAAATTTATTGGTCATTTTTTATAATTTTAAAGGTCATTTTCTAATCAACTAACATCAAAATGAACTTTATTTAACAATAAAAGCAAGATTGTACTGTTTTTAAAAGTTAAAGAAACACTTTGTAGAGAAAATAAAGGAAAAATTAATCATTTAATTTTTATAATTTTAACCTAGTTATAACTTAATCCCTAAATCTTGACTCGTTATAGCTTATTTTTTGAAGTTTTGACTTGATTATAAATCAGTCACTGAACTTTATCTCTTACAATTTAGTCTCTGAAGTTTCAACCTCTTAAATATTGATCCCAATATTTAAAAATAAAATTATAAAAATTTAAAATATTTTAAAATTTATTACTAATATCTTAAATTACTAAACCATTTTAATACTTATAAATACTAAAAGTTAAAAATATTTTAAATTTTTATAATTTTAGTTTTAAAAAAATATAGGGACTAATATTTAAGAAGTTGAAACTTTAAAAACTAAATTGTAAGAGACAAAATTTAAGGACTGATTTACAACTGAGTCAAAACTTCAGAGACTGAATTATAACGAGTCAAAATTCAAAGATTGGGTTATAACTAAATTAAAACTATAAAGACCAAATGATTAATTTTTTCAAAAATAAATTTAGGATCTCAAATGTTTTTACATTTATAATTTAGAAATCGATTTACTCATTTATAAAAATATATATTTGAAAGTACTACAACCATTGATTGTAGCATAAGAAATGGTGAGCCAAGATAATAATGAATTTGAATGGTGAGATAACAAAGGCGGAGTCTTATGTAATTTGTAAAGGCAAAATTGCTAACTGCAAAGGCTATAATAAATTTAAGTGAAAATATAATTTTTAATTTCTACACCTTGCTTATATTTTGTCACAAGTTCTAGCACTTTTTTTTTTCGTATTTTGAATCATTGTACTTTCATTTTTTAATGTTTTAAATTTTATGTAGAATATTTTAAAAAGTGTATAGACTTATCACAAAACACGATAAAGTGCAGGACAACAAATAATGTTTTCCTTAAATTTAAATATAATTGAAAATTATAGAGAGGTAAGAAAAAGTCATTAGCATTGATTAGTTAACTGGTGAGATAAGATAATAATAAAGTTGAATTTGAATTTAAATTTAAATTGCTATATATACCCAAAAAAATTAAAACACTTGGAATTACTATTAACACTGATCATAAAGCATAAAAAATGTGAAGTCTCATTAACTACAGGGTAAGATAAAATACAAAACAATGAATTTAAAGCTTGATAAAAAGTGGGCATCACATAAGAGTGAAATTTTCATTTATTTATGCTTTTTTTTTGGACGAGGATTTATGCTTTCTTTATAAACAAGCACATGATCCATTAAGTATAATTACTGTTCACCAGGATTTATCCATCACAAAAATTCAATAACTAACTATTTTTTTACCTGTCAATAAAATTTTTAAAATTTCAACAACTAAAAAGATATATTCCTCCATCTAAATACCATATTCTCACAATAAAATAAAATTTGATGTTTTGTAAAAGTTGTTATTAAAATTAATATTAAATTTAAGACTGTATTGGAGAATGAAATTATAAATGGATGAAAAATAAAAAGATAGGAGCACAAGAATTAATAATTAACAATTGAAAATGAAATACTAAAGAAACTACGTAGATTGATGGTTGAAAATATGGTAATGAATTTAATTGACAAATTTGACCAATAAGATAAAAAGGTGATGTGAAACGATGAATTCCATAGTGTGATAACAAATTTAATTGACTATTCAGAATTTTCTTAAAAATGTGACAATGAATTTAATTGATCAATCAAATTTCACTCACTATTATTTAAAGATATAAATTGGCTAATTAAATTTTACTTACTAAGATTTGAGGATATAAAATATACTCACAATATTTGAAAATATAAATACATAGATATAATATTATTATTGTTAATTAATAATAATAAGGTAAATAGATGGATAGACAGAATCTAGATGGACAGGATAGTATTACTTATTAATGACGACAGATAATAGACAGGATATTAATATTTGAAAATATAAATAGATAGATAAAAGATATATATATATATATATATTATTGTTAATTAATAATAATAAGGTAAATAGATAGATAGATAGAATATAAATAGATAGGATATTATTAATTATTAATGATAACAGATAGATAGATAGGACATCATTAATTGTTAATGACAATGATAATAAGCTAAAAATTTCATAACTAAGACTTGAATCCTAGGATATTGTTAATTATTATTATTATTATTGTTCAAATTGTCCCCAGTCATGCTCGAGCGGTCGGCTTTTAGACTTGCCTGGTGGGGTTTGGTGTGGCGAGGATCGTGGTTGGGCGGCGAATTACGGATTCGGAGAGCTTTCCAGTTTCCACATGAGTTGTTATTTCTTACTTCACAAAATTGCCTGATCCTCCCAGCCTTGACCCTTCCTTTTCTTATCCTAAACTAATTGCTCCGCTCCTACGACGCAGAATTATTATCACTTTGAATTTGAATTTGAATCTTTCTTGCCACCGTGATCAAATTGTTGGGGGCAACCATTTTTAAAACCTAGATTCGTCTCCTGCGATTGGCCATCCGAATTAGGGTTATATTCTCTCGGTTTCGGTATCTAAAGAAGTTATGGACGACTGCTGTGCGGTCTGCGCCGAACCTTTGGAATGGGTTGCGTACGGTCCCTGTTTGCACCGGGACGTTTGCTCGACCTGCGTTGCTCGTCTCCGTTTCATATGCGACGATCGTCGTTGTTGCATCTGCAAGACCCAGTGTGACCGTGTTTTTGTCACGAAGGTAGGTCAATCGGGCATTGTATTTACTCCTCCAATGCGCGCCGAGCTTCCCTCATTTTTGGCTGGATTTATTATATCGGTTATCGTTGATGCTTAACAACGTAATTCTGAAATCTGTTAATCTTGCATACATGGCGGTGCTCCTGTCTGGCATTATTTCTAGCTAATATAGATGCCTATATTTTTGTTGGCAAGCATACAGCTCAAATTTGATGTGGGTTAACATTAGATAGGACGAATTTACTTGCTGAGTGATCAGCCTTTTTTGTGTTAATAAGCGTAAAGAGGGATATGCTTAAATTTAGAAGTCAGTTCACTGTTTATCTACTTTGGGTCAGTAAACCGTTCATCTTTTTGGGCTCATTGTCATTATTTTTTTCCTGTCACATTTCCACTGCTTTTGTAGCATTTCTGATTTTTTATTTATATTCTGGATCTCTTTTGTAGCAGTTCCATCGCATCTTCTGCATGTCACTGGGATAATGTGCTAGCTAATAAATAAATGAATAAGTTGGACAGAGATAGGTTTGATTAAAGAAAAAAGGATTGTTTGCTAATTTTGCTCGTTGACTGTACCTTCATTCCACTTTACTGTCTAGTGCAAATCTCCGATTGTCTGGTTCCAGTGCCCCAAGCAATAATAGCATCAATTTCCAATTTCTAGATTAACTCCATTCATCCCTCAGTAGAGTTCAATTGCGTTCTCCTTATTAATGATTATGTTGATTGATGATAACATAATCTCCTTTGCTACCATTTCAGCCTTTAAATGCTAACTTTATGATTTACCGCCTCAGCACTTGACTATGAGTTTTCCACTACTATAATCACTATCATGCAATTGCCTTGAGTCCTGGACCATCATTTTATTGTAATTCTGATAGTTTATGAACAGATGGTGGGAAATTTGTTTTATGGAATGGTAAAATATAATGATCTGTGCTTTTGTCATTATTTTTTTTGCCTTTTGTGGCTGTAAATGCATTTTGAATTAGAATGATGTCTTCATAGTTGATCATTCACTTCCTTTCCCTTGTTACGGGGATAATTTGGAAAAATGCTTAAATTGAGCTGAATTTGGATGCCTCTAGGCATTTATTTCTAGAAATCCGACCAGTGCTTCTAAGCTGTGTCTTAGAGATTTGGAGAGATTGTTTTGAACTGAGAGCCTGATGACATTACATACAACAGTATATGTCTTTCAATCAATAAGTTGGCATATGATAGGTGTACTGCTGATGCCCCTTCTTCATGCTATTTCAGCTTGCTTTTCACTTTTAAATTCTAATTTTGGGCAGAAAGAGAACAGAAACACTCTTGCCCATGTGAACCAAAGCACTGCAATAAAAAAATACAATATAGAGACAAGAAAATAGGTAAAAGTAATTTGAAATAACCCTTCATGTGGATTCTGAAAAATTATGACACAAACAAAAACTAAATAAATGCAGTAGTTATGTTAATTTTAAGTTATTAACAATATATAAAATGCACTTCTCATGTTAAAAACTTAAATGATATTTTAAATTTAAATTTATAATGCCTTTTTGTATGGTAATGTCCTAGTTTGCATGGGCTTTTTTGATGGCATTATATGGTTTTTGGGCTTGGAATCCTAGTTAGACTCCATATGACTAAGGTGCACTAAAGTACTTTCTCCACGTAAAAGTTGCCATTTGCTAAATGTGCTTGCCTTTTTGGTGCACTAGTGAAGCCGCCACCTACCCTTTAACAACACTGAATCAACTGCCATTCGAAGAGTGGATTACCTCTTTGAGTGAAGAATGCTAGGGCTTTGTATACCCTTAACCCATGTTTATTCCTCTCGGTTCACATTTTTTCATTTCATTCCATTTTCTAAATAGAGCTGTGTCAACTTCTATACATCTTGCGAATCAAGCAAAGAAACTATCACGCCACATCATCCATCTTTTTGATAGAGGAGAGGTAAAAGGAACGGTATAGTGATCGTGTCTGTTTGTTTCTGCTTTACATTATTTTCTTCTTTTCTTTACATTACATAAGGCCTTTATTACTTATTAATGCTTGTGTTTAGGATCTGTATATTCTGGAAGAAATTTGGTTATTAATGCTTGTGTTTAGGATCTATCTATGCTGGAAGAAATTTGGTTTTGAATGTGTTTGATAGAAAGCTAGAAAGTTGGTTTGGATTATTTTTAGTTTATTTCAGCTGTTGTTGCATGTTGACTTTCATTGAAATGCATTGGTGCTGCCATCGTTGCAGGCTCTAGGAGATTTTACAAGGATGATTAATGACTTCTCAGTGCTGCCATCTGATGTAAGGGAGGGTCAGGTGGGTTCATACTGGTACCATGAAGATACAAATGCTTTTTTTGATGATGCGGACCACTACAAGATGATCAAGGCTATGTGCAAGCTTTCATGTAGTGTATGTGACAAGATGGAGGAGCAAGCACATGATGCCTCAAAGCGTCGAGCAAGGTTTAGGAATATAGAACAGCTAAAGGGTCACTTGTACCGATTTCACAGGTTGCTCATGTGCAGTTTATGTTTGGAAGGAAGGAAGGTTGGTAACACTCGCATGTTTTGCATCTTGTTGGAATTTTGGATGTTAGTTACTAAATCTTTGTTCCCCCTTAAATATTGACACTTAAGATTTTTTTTTTATTTTTACCATAATTTCTGTGATACAGGTATTCATTTGTGAACAAAAGCTATATACTAGAGCACAGTTAAATCAGCATATAAACACAGGTGATTCTGAGGTGGATGGAAGTGAGAGTGAGAGAGGTGGTTTTATGGGGCATCCTATGTGTGAATTCTGCCGATCCCCATTTTATGGGGACAATGAACTATACACTCATATGTCAACAGAACATTTTACTTGTCATATATGCCAAAGGTAACATTTGAGCTAACCATCTATTTTGTTTGATAATGTGCTAATATGCTAGGTTTAATGTTATAGATGTAATCCTGAAATGTATACTTTTTAATGCAGGCAACATCCAGGACACTATGAATATTATAAGAATTATGATGACTTAGAGGCAAGATATATAACTGTTGCTTTTCCTCTTAATCGCAGAGTAAATGGATAAATATTTTTTACCCTCATTTGAGCTCTTGAGTATTTGTGTAAACAGACCCACTTCCGTCAAGAGCACTTCTTATGTGAAGACGAAGGTTGCCTTGCTAAGAAGTTCATTGTATTTCAATCTGAAGCAGAGATGAAGGTGATTCTGTGGATATTTTTTTCCTCCATATTTTTTGGTTTTAATTATGTATTTGGCATGTGTTTGTTGTACATGCATGGTCATCACCAATGCTTTTAAAACTGGACAGATTATTAAACTGTTGAAAGGTTTTATGATTCATTGGTTCAGTCATGATCAAACTAGTGATAGTTAAATACGGGATTTTTGTTTTATATATTAAAAATTTACAATGGTAAACAACAAAAAGAACAGACATATATGAATATATTTTAAACTTTCCAAACCACTGATACTTGATAAGTGGATAGTGGAGTCAGTGTCAGTGTCACCAACTTTGCACTGGAGGTGAGGTTATCCTTTTCAAGCAAAATTTTGCAGGTTTGTTTATAAAAATTTGTGGATACAATGGTTAAATGTCTTATGCTAAAGGTGTTGGCTCACATGAAGCAGCCCCTTGTTTGAGTCTGCAGGTGGACTTTGGAATTAGGAGGGATATGAGCATGGGTTCGTTCAGGATCTGCTAAGACCTTAATTGTTTCCGTAACAGTTCAAAAAATGAGCTTATAAAAAACGTATTCGCACAAGAATCTGAAAGGAACTGAAATATATTACTTACGTACAAGTATAGCTTTCTAATTCATATGTCACCTAGTGATACAAGTAGTATCGCGGCACTAAAGCTGCGGACACTAAACTACAAACACAGATGATACAAACGATGCTGAGAGCGAAGATATAAGCAACAGTACGGAATGCTAACAAAGATGGAGAACAAGAGTATTAAAAATCTGTTACAACAGACAAACACAAACACAACACAATACCTTCCAAATACTGAACGGAGAACAAGTTTGCCTAACTTTTGAGGTCGGCTCTCTCCACCAAGACCTGACTGGAACTTTTCTTCTCTCTTCCTTCAACCTTCCTAGCTATTCTCTTTCCCACTCTCATCTTACTAACTCCTCCCTCTAGCCTTCAACATTGCTCCCTTCTTTTGTTCCTTTACTTTTCTATCTTTTTTGCATATGAACTTGTGTTTTCTTCTGGATCAATAGCCCCCCCTCCCCCGCCAAAAGGGAAAAAAAATTCTGCCATTATTTGCCATTCCCCTATATCTTCATGCGTGCATGTTGGCGGCAGTAGTGGGTTGGGACCTATCAGTTTGCTGGTTTGCTGATTTCTTGCTAAACCCACCTGGTTCAATTCTTTTTTTTTTTACCGCTATTGATTGGTTCCTACACAAATCAGTTCACAGGACTATCCAGACTGGACCTCAGGCCAATTTACTGGTTTTCCATGTGAATTGGCCATCAGTCTAGTTTACAAACTATGGTCCTAGCTCATTCTAGTTTACTCTACATGCTTTTGCATCTCTCTGCTTATTGTTTGAACTTTATATATTACATTGCAGTTTTATATGACTTGTGTTTTTGTTGTGTGGTTACCATTTCATTCATTCTTAATGATATTTTCCTTGTCTGCCAATTGATTAGAGGCATAATGCTATTGAACATGGAGGGCGAATGTCAAGGTCAAAACGCAATGCTGCACTTCAGGCATGTTCAGTGACTCAATATCAAATAATTAGATTTTGTTCGCTTCTTATTCTCTTACATTGGCTTTTATTCTTTTCCCTGAAGATTCCAACTAGTTTCCGATACAGACACAGTAATCAACAAGATCAACGGCGTGGAAGAGGCCGGACATTTCGTCGTGATCTTTCTGAAAGTGAACTTTCTATGACCATTCAAGCCAGTTTTGACACAGCTAGTGTAGAGTACACAAGTCATGATCCAGCTACATCAAGCAGTGGACAAGATGCTCTTGGTTATGGGAACTTTGATAATGAGCCAGCCTTCCAATCATCTGAATCCTTAGCTACATCAAGTTCTGAGTCATCTTCAAGATACCTCCAAGCCTTGGGGCAAAATTCAAGGAGTTCACCATTGGAAGATTCCTCCTTCCCTCCACTTCCCTTGACATCAATCAATGGCCAACCAAAGCCCCAAAATGAGCCTGAAAGTTCATCTAGTAACACTATGGCAGCACATTTGCGTCGGCATGGCAGCAGAAATGTATCTACTTTTGATTCTGCTAATGGCTGGCCAGTGGCAGGTCGTGGATCCGTGCAACCATCAAGTAATCCTAAGCAATCTAAAAAGCCAACAAATGTTGCTCCTGGAGTGTCAGGCAATTCCAGTCAGCCAAAGACTGTCATCAATCATGGACCTGCACCTTCAACCTATGCTAGTTCTGTCCAGGCTGTGCAGAGAACTGCTCATGGACATCTGTCTCCTGGCACATCAAGGGAAATGCGTGACAATGTTAGAATATTTCATTCTGCATCTGCTCCAAATCTCATTGCAAGTGGTCCTTTGGAACCCTCATTTTCTGATTTCCCTCCAGTATCATCTACAAAAATAAACAAATTGCCTCAGAGTAGGCAGTCTTTGACGAATGTGGAGGATGTTCATTCTGCTAACAAGTCCTTGGTTGCAAAGATCCGTTGTGCTCTTGATTTTGATCAAGATAGATACACCCTTTTTAAAGACATCTCTGCTCAATATCGCCAAGGAATAATTGATACAGGCACATATTTGGATCACGTGCAGCAGTTTGGATTGTCTCATCTTGTACTTGAGTTAGCTAGGCTGTGTCCTGATCCACAGAAGCAGAAAGAATTAGTTGATTCTCACAATGCTAGTTTGCAAAGAATTGCTTTGCGAGAAAATGATTGGGGTGGCAGTAGTATCCATCACAAAGATGGCAAGGTCTCCAAGAAAGGTAAAGGTAAAGGTAAGGTTAAAGGAAAATCCATAGATCTTGAAGAGAGGAACTTCAAAGAGAATTTAGGAGATAGCTTTATAAGCACTGTACGTCAATTACAGTTGAATCACGAGCCTTCGGAAGAGAATGAACAGGTACTATCAAAGGGTGATTACCGTAGTGCCAAAGGTAAGTCGAAAATTTTGGCTGATGAACAACTGATTGGTACTAATTCTGGTAGTATCCCGAAGCATTCTGAGCAGAGTGAAACATCGCGTGGTGGTTTTCCTAACCAGCCTAAAGATGAAGGGGCTAGTGGGAGCAAGCAACGCAAGAAAACTTCTAGGTTCCACAGAGTGCGCCTTGGTGATGGTTCTGTGGAAGCATTGTTGGATCTCAAGAGTTCAAATACCAACTCAGATCCTGGATCAACAGAGGCCTTGGAAGGTAGTAAGAGCGATGCAGGAGGGCTGCCTGTACGAGGTGTCTGGCGGAATGGGGGTGGTCATAAACTCTTTTCCTAACTTCCTTTGGCTTGGGAAAGTGAAGGATTTCATGTAAGTTAGAGCTAGCTGGCAAAGAAACAGTAGTTGAAATTTAAAAAAAAAAAAAAAAAACCCCCACTTTTGGCTTGGAAAATTGTGTCCAAAATTGTGTTGATTTTTTGTTTGGCAAAGTCGTGAATTTCCGTTATGTTGAATGCATAGTGTCATTGCCTGGATGGTGGATTAATTTTCGCATGGTTTGAGTTTATATTTTGATAATGTGTTTATGCTTTGTGTATCCGATATGCGTTGCTTTTCCAAGAGCAATCTGTTCTCTACAGGTTCTGTTGCTCATTTCGGGAGTCATTCAAATCAATATGTGGCTGAACTTGAAGCGACAGTGACTGTGCCTTTCCGTTAAAAAAAAATTTGCAACTGAGGTTAGAAACCAATTGAGTTTAGCAAATTAAAATTAAAAAAATCAATTGAGTTTGGCAAACTAAAATTAGGTAAGAAAAAAAGTTTATGATTGTAATGTTATTTATGGTTGGATATTATGTCAGTAACATGTTTGAATAATTTAATTTAAAAATTAATTGAGATGTATAATGAAAAAAATAGATGAGTTTGTTGTATATATTTTTGTGGCTAATTTGATTTTTTTAAAAAAAATATTTAACTTAAAATCACTTTTTTAAAATAGATTAAAAATATAATTCAAAAATAAGTTTAGATATATAATGATTAAAGAAGACATGAATTTTATAGCATGTGTATAAGTTATATAAATTTAAACTAAATATGATATATATATATATATATATATATAATTTTTTGGTAAATAAAACTACTAAAATTAAAAAAAGACAAGTTATGATTTTTCTTTATTTGTTCTTTTTGTCAATCACAAAACCCTTCTCTTCCCACAGGCTTAAATCTCAACCTCTTTAGATGTATCCGTGTCGTCTCCATAATGAGGATGACAAGCACTAGAAGAGAGAAAAGGGAGTTTCGAGCGGTCATTCCGATACTATGTGAGAGAGAGAAGGGCAAGGAGTGAAAAATGCCCAAAAACACTGCCATGCCATTAATCCAACCTTAACAGCCAAAATTTTCAGCTTTCATTTTAACGTGGCTTTTTTTTTTTTAATTAAGTAACAAATACAAATAGTTCAAACAGGAAAAAAAATACTATTACAACCAAAAGAAGAAGAAGAAATAAAATTCAATAATCCTCTCCAAGACTCAGGCAATAATTCTATCCAGTACTAAAAAAAGTTAAGAACTTGAAAATCACCCCATAAAATCTGTGTTATAAAATCTTTGGGTGCTATGCCGATAATGTTCCTAAATAATTTCCTGTTGATAACTATAGTAACGTCAGTAAATCGAGGACCAAAACCATCAACATCAATAATCCATTTGAGAGCTGATCTCATTTCTTTTAAAGCAAATTGTTTTTGACAATCACCTTGGGAAGCTTTATTTCTTCTTCCATTGATGTAAGAGAATTATGTGAAAATTAGTACTTTACTTGCCCTGAGTTGGTGTCTGCTTCTTCCATGGCTTCCATTAACATCAATGAAGAGATACTGGAAATTCCATGGCAATGATTCTTGAGGCACATACTTTACCAAATGATTAGATATCGCCAAATTAATGGTAGCAAAATGCCAATTGATTCTGGCTCTAACTTCCTTTGATGAGACTTCCTCTGCATTGATTTTTCTCCTATTTTGGCATTCCCATAGGATTTGAACAACAAAAAGAACCTCCTTTAGTAATGTCATCCACTGCTAATTAGAAATGGATTTCTTAATCCACCACACTAGAAAAGATTTAATATCAGAAATCTCTCCTCATCTTATAGAAATATTCATGGAAAACAACACAACTCTGGAAAAATCACAATGGAGAAATAAATAATTCATAGATTCCTCTAAATTACCACACATCACGTAGCGCTCAAAAACTTGTAAATGATGCTTCTTTAAAACATTAAGAGATCGGAATAGCTTCATTAACTATCTTTCATGAGAATAGTAAAGTTTGAAAGGTAATTCAATCTTCCAGTAATTTTTCCAATCTACTCCATGAACGAGAGTAGATCTTGGAGATTATTCATCCATTAGCAAAGAAAACCCTTTTTTAACCGAATAAACACCATCAAAAGATTTCGTCTAGACAAGTGCGTCCTTTTGATGATTGAAGAAGGAAAAGGATGTTCCTAAAATATCATAACTCACATTGCAATTGCAAAGAGAGGAGACTAGCTACTCATTCCAAACAGCATTATTTTTGTCTATAAGCCCAGCAACAGTCAAATCACCATTGCCAACATTAACTTTCAAAGGAAACCACTTCACATAGTCAATTGGAATAAAACTTTCATTACCAACCTGCCATTTCAGGTTGTCTGCAACTAGAGATGATACTTTAAGCACATCCTTCAAAATCCAAGAGTAACCAACCTTTGCTTTGTTGTTGCCTTCCAGGATTGGCCTCTAGTATTTGATTTTAAGAGTTCTTCCAATTAAGGAATTATCATCAGCTTCAATCATCCTCCATGCCTGTTTTGCAAGTAAAGCTTTATTCATTTCATGAAAAGGCCAAAATTCAATACCTCCTTCCTTAATGCTGTAGCATAATTTCTTCCATGATAGAAGATGCATACTTTTACCACCCGAGCTAGAAGAGCCCTAAAAAAATCGGCACATAAAGAACCAAGCTTAGAAGCCAGGACTTTAGGCAAAAGGAAACAAGATAATTGATAGATACATGAAGAAGAAATCATAGACTTAATCAAGGTCAATCTCACAGCTTGAGACAACAAAGAAGCTTTCCATCCATAAAGCTTTTTATTGAGCATGCTTAAAATATCAGAAAATATATTCTTTTTGTCTTTGAAGTCATCAATATAAACACCCAGATAGTTTCCAAGCCTATTTGAGTATCTGACATCCAGAATTTTGGCCAAGAAAGTTTGTTATCATCAAAAGTGTTTAGACTAAGGATTATTTCAGATTTTCCAAAATTAACCTCTTGACCCGAGAAATAGCAGAAGTCATCAATAGCTTTTTTTGACATTTTGACATAAAAAATCATTTTCCTAGAAGAATAGAAAGGTGTCATGCGCATAACTCAAATGTGAAACCAGGTGAGCATTTTTACAAAGTTTAATACATTTCCACTTGCCTTGTTCTTCCATCCTTGCTATGTAATGTGAAAGGGCATTTGCACATAAGATGAAGAGGTAAGGAGATAGAGGATCTCCCTTTCTAACTCCCCTACAAAGTATAAACTGCTTCAAAAGATTCCCATTTAAAAGTAGTTGGTAAGAAACAATAGGCACACATTGCATAATTATTGAAATCCAGATTGGCGGAAAGTTCATCTTTGCTAATATCTGATGAAGGAAGTTTTAGGAAACCTTATCAAAAGCCTTAGAACAATCAATTTTAAAAGCTTCCAGCATCGCTTTTGCTTCTTTGTTGAGTGTATATAATTGTCAAGAATGCCACCAAAATATTAGTAGAAATCAATCTTCCTTTAATAAAGCACTTTGATAGGAAGAGATATAATTGTCAAGAATGCACTCCTATTAGCAAGGACCTTAGAAACAATTTTGTAAACCACACTATAAAGACTAATAGGCCTGAAGTCTTTGAATGTCTGTGGCACATCACACGTTGGAATCAAGTGAATGAGAGTCTTATTCAAGCCTTTAAATAGGAAACCTCTTTCTCTAAAAGTATAGATCATATTACAGACATCAACCCCTACAATATCCCAGAAATGTTGAAAGAATTTAGCATGGAAACCATCAAAAGCAGGTGCACTTTGCAACCCAAAAGCTGCTCTTTTGATTTCATCCATTGAAAACTCTTCCATCAAGAAATTTATATGGTTCTGATTCAACTTCAATAAGTTTAGACTTGAAACAAAGTTAGCACTATCCTCCCATGCAACAGAGACTTGAGAGCAAAAGACACCTGTAAAATGCTTGACAACAGGGGATTCAATCATCATTGAATCAGATGTTCATGCATTTTGCTTCTCTTTAATCCTATAAATTGTACTTATTGCTCGATTTGATTTGACAAGGGAGTGAAAGAACTTTGAGCAAAAGCTCTCTCGAGAATTTTGTTATCCAAACAAGATTTGAAACTAGTCAATGGGCCTTTTGCTTCCCAATCTAGGTTAGGCCCCCAAAAGCCCTTTTAATAGCAATCCAAACATAGATTAAGTAGTTCTTGGGTGTTTAACTCGGCCTGCCATTGCATCATTTACCCAGTATCAAATTCAAAGGTTCTTTCTTTCTTGGGTTAAATATTATCCTTACCCTTCAATTATTTTTTGAGAAGCGTTGAATATCCTAAACTGTAAAGTGATACAAAATAAATCATAAATAATAAAAAAATATAGCATCTAGCACCATCGAGCACTTCCTTTTTATTTTAAACAAACATATGTTTGTTGACCGATGATTAGACTAGAAAAAAACTCACATGCCACGTGATTCCCCCCTCCATCTCTCTCGAGTCCACGAAGAGGGCTAGAGTCATGTCTCCGATGGAAGATACGGCAAGCCCTACCGATTCCTCTACACCTATTCAACTTTTTTTTCGCTGATCGTTCACTCTTCACCTTTGGCTACACAAGTCCAAACGTTTATTCCTTCCTTCAATAATCTCGTCAAAGAAATCATCGAGCTGTCCGATGATGTTATCTGCTCCAGGCAGAAGGCCATAATTGTGTCCCCCATTGCACTGGCCGATCTCCGACGCCACTCTCTGCTGTAACCGCTTCGTCGAGATCATGAGCGCCTATCCCAGGAACAATCGTCCCTCGTACTGATGGTCCAGCTGATCATCAAGGCGTCTTTGATCGGATTGGTCCAGCTCACCTTCCACAACCTTCCCTGCGCACGACGAACGCAAACCCAAATTCCAATGCCATTGTTGTTGGCAGTGCTTCTGGTTGCGCTGCTTCTTAGCTGCTCAGATATTATAAAATATTCATAAGTATTTTAAAAAAAATTATTATAAATTAATAATATTAATTATTACTTTCTTGAATCTTACTTATAAGATTCTTTTTAAAAATAATTTTAAATTCAAAATATAAATATTTTATAATAATTAAATTATTTTTTGTAATTTTATGACTTTTTAATTAACGTAATTACATTTAATATAATTATATTATTATTTAAAGTTGAAGATAAAAATAAAAATACATCTTACTTTTTTATGATGTTAAGAAAATTAAATTTTTTAAGATGTGTAAAATAGTTGAAAGTGTCTTATAATAAAAATTAAAGAGAGTATTTAAGTCTATTTATTATTTTATAACATACATTACAACCATTTTTTTTATTGTGATTAGAGTGATTTTATTGCTCGTTATGATGAAATCTACCTATAAAAAGTAATGCTTGCCATATGTTATAGAAGAGCCTTTGTGTTCTCAACCTTTCTCTTCTCTTCTATCACACTGCTTCACTATGTTGCTACTTGAATTTACTTTATGAATTTTTGTTATTCTGTGTCCCTACTTTTTACAGAGAGAGTTCATTTAATTTTAGAGAGCTATTGCATGATCAATTCGATGTGGCGAGATACCTTTTAAATTTAATATCTTGAGCACAACTCAAACTATAATTTTACCTGTTAATACCAGCAACCTTAAGAGCTATTTCTATCATGTTGGTTTTCTTTAATTGTACTAAACTTAGTGAGTTTAGATCCTATGGAGGTGTACAATGAGGCATTGACTTTTGATGATGTTTATGAGCATAATTGGAAATTGGGGCACATGTGAGTGCATAATCATTTGCTAAAATAGGCAATGATGGATATAAATATCGCATGCTAATAATATTTGCAACTTAAGAAAAGTGATAGCTATAGTGCAAGGGAAGCATTCACGTTCCTTAGTAAACTTGACCCAAAAGTGCTCCACAAACATGAAGATCGCTCAGACTTGTTAATTAAGGACGATGAGGTCCTTATAAGGGTCGTTGCCTCTTTGAATCACACCGATAGTCTCCACTAAAAAAACTTATATAAGCCCCCAAGCAAGAAGGATGACTTCCATCATCTGGGTATGCAATGCTAAAATGGTCACCCGCTGGAAAATTAGTGAATGTTTTTTATTATTTCTAAAATGATTAAGGCTGTTTTTTAGAACAGGTGCGTTCTTTTCACAGCTTCAGTGGCAAGAATAATGCGTGCATTGATATTTTGATAACGTGTGCATGAATGTAAATTATCATATATTATAGATCATTATGATGAGACATAATCAGCTTTCAATTTTATAAATATTAAGGGTGGAACATAATGTGAAAAAAATGTGTTACTGTTTAAGGAGTTTGAATATTAATCATGAATTAGTAACGCTGTAGGCTTTGATAGGATTAATATTTGGATGATAATTAAACTAATAAATTAAGAATGCCATTAGCGGATTATAATTTTTGTTTCCGCATCAAGGTTGGAAGAGGTTCCCCTGTGCATTCATTCATTTTGGAACTGGAGAATTGGTTTGGTTGCATGTTGAGTCATAGTAATATTATCATATGCAGTTGATATAGCATATATATTAGTTGGATTGCGTAGTGCATACTAATAATTTTTTCGATTAATGGTGGAGGTGATGGGATATATTATTTAATAAATTTTTATAGTATTTCTCATGTTTGATTGTGTTCATAGTATTGTTAAACTATGATTCTGAATTGTAATTAAGGAGCAAGATTATGAATTGTAAGGCGCAAGTCGATTATGTGCTTGTTGAAATTAAAATTCTGTGAAATTTAATTTAAAGAAAAACATAACTTTAAGTTTTTATACTTTACTCAAATTTTGTTATAGGTTCTTACATTTTTTTTAATGTTTTAGGTCATTATATTTTTATTTGTTAGTATTTTAAAACACCACAAATAAAAGTGTAGGGACTTGGAATACACAAAAAAATGTAGGAACCAGAAGTAAAACTCAAATAAAGTATATGGACTCAATTATATTTTCTCTTAATTTAATATCCATATTTCTTGTATATGTGTATATTGATGTTCAGTTTTATTATTCCATTTCATTTGCTCGTGTTGCTGTCATACTATGTTACGATGATATACATTATGATTTTAATTAAAGTGTAGTAAAATATGCATCTTTATAACTATAAATATATTTATTGTGGGCTTTATAATTTTGGCAGTATTGAGACATAAGATTTGATTCACAATGATGGTCACGTGACTTTATGAGTGTGAAAATAAATTATATCATATGACTTTAAGTGTCAAAATTGTAATTGTTTCAATGAAATTTATGTTGATTTTGTTGTCCTAAAGAAAATTATATGGCATTAAATTTGAGTATTTTATTTGGTGAATTTATTAAAAATTATGAGAAACTATAATTTAATTAAAATTATTTAAGGCATGAAATATTTTTCTTATAATTGAAATATTTAAAAGTGTGGGGATGTTTAGCAAAAATTGTTTTGATTTACCACAAAAAGTGTGTTGTGTCAAATTGTTAGCCTTATTTTATGAATGCCAAGATGTTTTTGTGGTGTGATTTAGAGAGATAAATTAATTAAAAGGAGGCTATTATTTGGATGAGGGCCAAGTTTGAAATTTTATGTCTTGAACAAGCATTATGATGGTGATATAAAATTTAATCATTTATTTAGTGTAGATAAATATATTTTAAAATAAGAGCATGACTTATTTAATTAACTTAGCATGAACATTCATTATTGTGATTGTGAACAATGATTTATTTATGTATTATGATTTATATGAGATAAATAGAATATTTTTTAAATTATGAATTTATGAATAATAGATCCTCAATGTGTAAAATATATTGATGTTAATTTGAGAAGAGTCTCTAGTGATTAAACACCCTTAGTGGTGATGAAAACAAATATAATAATAAGACCACAGAGAGTTTATTACTCTGAAGTTAGAGGCTAAGTTGTGAAAAATCTTCTTAACAATTATTTTGGTGTAAATCTGACATTTAATATCGATGAAAATTTTCATGATACAAACATGTTATTAAAAAAAGAATCTAAATGTGATGATTTTATTGCTTAATCTGTGTGCATGCACAAATTTTTGAGAGATTGTTACATTAATCAATATTAGTCATAACATATACTGTGTGGAGATTGAGCACATCAAGTATAGTCTCATTGAAAGATGAGACAAACAATTATTTAAGGGATACCATAAATATTGGTATCATGAATAATGGATTTCTATTATGTTAAAATGATACAATGAAGTAGCTAAATTTTATATTCTGATATAGAAAAATCCATTGGCAACCCAATAAAATATTATGTGATCCAGAGTATATTATTCTAAAGTTGGCTAGTAATGAGGTTGAGTAGTTGAGAAATTTCTTGATAAATATTATATTGAGAATAAAAATGGCATACTATGTTGATGTTTTGTGTAATCACCAAATGGCAATAGTTATTGTATAGAGAACATTAACACAAGTGAACATCATTTGAGATACGATTAAGCATGCTAAAAAATGAAGTTATCTCAATCAATTGTGTGAGATTGTATATAAATCTAGCGAAATCATTAACTAGCCCCTGAGGAAGAAATTAATTATTAAAATTTCAAGGGGAATGGGATTTGAGCTAATTTGAAATTAACAGTGATAACAATCCAACATTTATAATTAGAATTTCTATTAAGAAGGTTCAATGGATAAGAATGAGTCATTTGTTAGTTCTACTATCATTAAATTTTTGTCCTTTCATATAGCTTAAGAAAGCACTAGAATTCATTGATCGGAGGCTGAGTAAAAACTTTTAATGATTTTCATAATCTTTATGGATAATGTATTCATTTTAAATGCCCTTGATGAAATCACTTATATGAACATTGAGTGGGGTCGCTCCTAAAAAAATTTATGAGGTAGGTTCAAAAGGAATTATTATAAATTAAGAATATTAATTATTATTTAAGTCTAGTTATTATTTTGTGACATATAATTTAAACAGCATTATAATTTGAAACCATTTTTAAATTATAATTAAGGTGGTTTTATTGTTTAACATCACGAGATATGCTTATAAAAGATAGTGCTTGTCATGGAAGAGCCTTTATGCTCTCGGCCTTTCTATTCTCTTCTATCATACTACTTTGTTATGTTATTGTCTGAGTTTATTATGTGATTTTTTTGTTGTTTTGTGTCCCTGCTTGTTATAGAAAAAGATTGTTTAATCTTGGGGAGATGCCATGTAATCAACCTAATATGATATAATAGCTCTTAAAGACAATGTCATTAGGCACTACTCAGACTATTATTTTACCTGTTGATGCCAACACTCAGTCTAACTATTATAAAGTAGGAAGCAAATAAGTTTGCTTATCTTTCATAGATTAATAAATACATGTAGCTTGCTTGATGACATTGAGCTTATATAAGACACATATTGGGTGACTGAATAGAGACATTAAAACTAGCTTGATAGCTTTGCCTCACAACTCCCATAAGCAAACTCTATTAGATCCACAACTCAATATCTTTTGAAAGTTGTAAAGGACTTATATCTCAAAAGCAAAGCACATCCCACTTCATTACATAAAATTATTTGTCTTCGTGAATCCTCCAGCAAAACAGGGTCGTAAAGATATGGAAGTTGTATCTTAGAAATGAAATCAACAAAAACATACAATAATACAGTCAAGGGACTCCCGGAAGGTGGAGAACAGAATAGAAAGACGGTAGGTGTCAAAGGAGAGAAGTTAAACTGGGGGGTAAGAGTGTTCTTGTGGAGAAGAGGAAGCTTGAGGTAATCTTGTGACTTGTGAGGTGCTCTATGAGCTGCAGAAATGGAGGGTAGCAAGGAAGAAGGACGAAGAAGAAGAAGATACGGGTGGTGAGGAGGGAGGGAGGGAGTGAGAGAATGAAAGTGAAAAAGGAGACAAAAATGCCATGCCATAGGTAGGGAAGAGGGTACAGAGAGATGTGGGTTGACAAAGAAATAAATATAATGTGTTAGATTCATATGAGCACACAATATTAAATAAATATTTGTCAATGGAAAATAAATAATAATTGCTAGGCATTGTGATTTAATTAATTCATAATTTATTAGTTTTATACCATCTCATATTAGAATAATATTAGATGTTAATGGAAAAATAGTTTAAGGATAAAGTTGGTTTTTAACTCTTCTTTCTTTATTTAAAAAAACAGAGAGTTGTTGTTTACATTCAAAATAGCACATCATTTATATTCTAATTGGTGATTCATTTGTGAATTTAATCTTCCATATTGTTCTACCCAAACAACTGAATGGCAAGTGGCTTATTGATAATTTGTCATGTTAGTTTTAGTTTCTCGAAATGGTCATGGCAAGCCACGTTAGCGCGTCGTTAGTTGTCACTACTCACAGGTGACACCTGTAATATGGAAACACTTAACAAGTAGGGCTTTGATCTGTTATTACTCTACATTGTATTGTACCTCTTCTAGCTAGCAATGAGACAGAAATTGTTAATAAAGATTTACCACAACCCAACACAAAAATTGCTCGGTGGGCAGTCCTAGGCCCCACCCCTCACTTTTCCTTTTTCCTTTTTAACTTTTATTAATAAATATATTTATTTCTCATCTTTACACAAGAAATACATGCCACAGTAATTACTAATAACAACTACATGTGAATTAGAGCTCTTCCATTGAATGCACCGTAGACATATAAAGGTGATGTATTTTTACGAGGGAGGTTCCATGGGTTGATATTTAAATTTAAGGTGGATAATATTTTATTATTTCCCTCTCATGCTATAATTTTAAATTCATTGGTTGAAGTGTCTAAAGAATCAAGTAAATGGAATTCTGATTCTGAATGATTGTGTAGGTAAACGTGTATCATATAATTATATAATTCATGAAGGCCTCTATTGACATGAAACACACTAGCATCATAACACATCACCTCATCAAGCCACACACAATCCTATTATCCTACTAGTATGTTTAAAAATGTGTATCCCATTAAAGTGTGTTTGGTTTGAAGGTTTTGAAAGGTAGGGGAAGGGAGAGGAATTATCCCCTCCCCCTATTTGGTATCTGGTATTATTTTAACAAAAATTGATGTATTGAGATTAAAAGGAGCAATTGTCAAAGTCCAATCCAAATTGATAAGAATGCAAGCCTAATAGCTAATAAGCCCCACAAGAACTAAGTGGAATGCTGTGTTTTAGAGGCTTGGCAACCCAATCTCTCTCACTTTCCACACTCTCCACATAAAATGAAGCACTTACTCCCTCCACTCTCCCATGATGAGGTGTCCTTGCGATGCTTGGTAGCATTGATAGTTATTTGCTTCTTCTAATACCAAGATTCAAATTTGAAAGAGCAAGCCATTATCTTTTCCTAATTAGCAGGCAATGAGCGTGTAACTAAGGGTGTCTTTCTTGACACTTTGCAAATCAATTTGTCCAACACAATACTCAAATAATTGATCTAGCTTTATCAAGTTCACCTTATGCAATTCTCTTTGTTGCTACAACTTAGGCTTCTTATGCTATTTTACTTAGCTTCCCCCTTCGAGTACTAAAGTACTAGCTTTAGCTGCTTACCAAGTAACACAATCAAGTCACATAAGCTTAAATTTCTTGTCCATCTTTAACCTTTTAAGAAAATTGTGGGAAATGACCTTAAAAACCCATGCAATCGTTTGATCTATTACTTACATTAAGAATCTACTTCTATGATATGTTTGACAAAAGCCTTAAGGGGCGCAACACTCCAAACATGAATTCCAAAACCACTACAATCAAAAACATAAAAATTAGAGAGGGAAGAACAAGAGTTGTTTACTTGGTTTGAGTAAATAAGATGAGGGGCCTTACCCTCCAATTCGAGGGTTTTTGGAGATGAGGGCTGCATGTTATTTACCATGACTAAATTACACTTGTCAACATTATTTTTTTATTTAAATGTAATTCTTCAGCTTTTTTTTTATAAGAATATTGACCTTCCCTGCTATATGGTTTTATGTCAGTGTGTTGTGTTTTTTTATTGCTCTTTTTTTGGTTTTTTTTTTGGATTTCTTGATGCTCATTCATCAAATATATTTCTTAGAAAAAAAGAAAAAAAGAAAATCAATCTTGGAGCACTGCACTGAACAGATGGAGATGGTTTTTAAAGCCTTTTTTTTTTTGGTGCACAAAAGCCTGGGTTGCAAGTCAAGAGCATTACCCTTCAATTTTGCACCTCCCTCTTTTTTTTTTTTTAAAAAAAAACTGCATATCTCACGGATATACATTACCAAGTTTTAATGAAATTCTAAGGCGAAAGGTTTGAAATTTTTAAAATTGTGATAAATAAATTTTAATATAACTATTTTTATTAAAAATTAATTTAAAATTGATAGGAATATAATGGTCAACTTATTATTAAGTAACCTCCCCTCCCTTCCTAAATCGAAAAAAATAACATTAAATATCTCCCCTCCCCTCTATTAAGTACACGCATATTTATATAATTTTAAAAAAATATTATTTTATATTTTCAAATACACTTGGTGAATGATGTCAATAAAATTTTATTTTAAATATTTTAAAATGTTCGATTTGATTTTTATGAAACTAATAAATATAATTGCGATGGGTTTTTCTTTGGGGTGTGGGGAGGGAAAATCAGAAAGAAGAGAGAAATACTTGACATTATTTATAATTTATTTAATTAAAATATTTGAGGTAATTTAAATAAAATCTTACATAATATTTTTTAAATTAATTTTATTTTTATAACATAATATATATTTATTTTTTACTATCATTAATATTAAAATTAATTTATATTTAATATTATTTAAATATTATATATTTTTTGAACTGGTCGTAAAAAATATAATGTATCTGGGTTATCAAAATATTTTTGCACCCTCATCTGGATGGCTGAAGTACTGGGCAAGAAAAACCGTACCGGATCCCCTCAACCGCGTGGGCCCGGTACTTGTCTGCTTCCCTATCTTTTTGGAATTCACTGACAACGACGCATCGGCTCCGGCGTGAGATATACCCAAATTATCTTCCTTTTTCTTTTTCTTCTTTTTCAGATTTTAATTTCTTGATGCTCTCCTTTTTCCCCTTTCTTATTAAGAATAATAAACAAAAATAAATCTGAAGCACAATAATCTCGTCTCCAAAGGGCAAACTGGCAAAGCATTGACAACTGCCTCTACTTATTTGGCAGCCCACGTGCTATACTGTCCTTGTAAGAATTTCTTCTGTCTCCATATCACTATTACATTAGCTGTTGGCCCGTCGAATGCTGACATATATGTCAATATAAAAAATTGTTTGACTATTGTATGTTAATCTGTCAATCAATCTAAAGTATAAACCTTACGACAAGTCTGGATATTTATATAAAAAAATTGAATATTTGTTGTTTCTACCCTGCATGATGCATGGGTAATAAGCGAGGTACCCACCCAGGAAGACGTTAACACAGGGATGCCAGTGGTGTAGATATAATGAATACTGATAGAATGTTGGCCCAAAATTTAAAAAAAAAAAAATGAATACTGACAGTATGAATATTATTTGGAGCTTTTATCTTTTTTTTTTTAATAAAAAGCACTGGATCTGCGGTGAGATGACTGCGATTTCAGCTGGTTTGACACACTTTTAGGCATTGCCAAGTTGCCATGGCCGGCCAGCCACCAACCTTCATACCGCGTTTTAAACCAATGTGTGATGATTCCACTGTTTAAAAAGTGACTTGCCAATCAAATAAAAAATATCTTAATCCCGTCATTTAAAAATATAAAATATTTTTTAAAAAATTAAATATTAAAAAATATAAGATATTTTTATTATCTTTGTTTTTAAAAATGTTCTTATTAAATAAATTATTTTATATTTATTTTATGACATTTATAGAAATAAATATAAAAAAATATAATTAATTTAAAAATAAGTAATTATTTTATTGAGAGATGAGATTAAGTTAAAAGTATTTTTTATTTTTTAACAAAGAGAGTATCAAACAATGAAATTTTTTTTAAATCAAACAATAATCATGATAAATAACCCAAGTCATGTATCTTAATTAATTTACGTGTCATAACAAAATATCCATAGATTATACTGGCCTTGATATTCCAACCACACTTGTGGCGATGATGTAACACTCTAAACAAATTAATTAAGGTTAAGCTAATTTAAAAAGAGTAATTAAGTAAATAAAATGAGATATGTGATCAGATGAGTTTAAAAAGTGCGTTTGATTATGATTTCAATTCCAAGTGCGAGTTTAAGTGAAGTCGGATCATTCGAGTATTAAAATATGTGAAAGAACTGAAGAAGGGTTCTTTGTGTCATATGTCACAACATGAGAAATGTCCGCCATGGCTCACAAAGGCAACTAATAAGGGATAAGCCTGTCTATGACATGCATCATAGCATGTGGTATAAAGAGGGTACTCTCGCCTTCTATTAGCTCGTGCGCAGCATGCCATGCACGGACCGTGACATGTGGCAAAAGCCATTTCTCATTTTTTTTTTTCACTTTTTGACATTCAAGTGATCTAACTTTGCTTCAAACTCAATACTAAAGCTAAAATCAAAACTCAAAACGTTTGTTAGTTCTCTACAATTACATTAATTTGCATAATTAATCTCATTTATTTAGCAGATTAAATTTTTTCACATGTTACAACATGCATTCCCTCAAAACCTAATCTAGCTAATTCTGCTGAATTTAATTTTTGTTTAAAAATTCTCTTGCAACTGTAGATTGTGATTTGGGCGTGATGACTGACGTCTCTCCCCTCACCAACTAATTACAGTGCGAGGCGAGGGTTGGTGGACAACCGGCGATCTCAGGTCGTAATTAACATCACTCACCTCACCAACCTCGACAAATCTCTCCCTTTCCTATGGCCTTCCAATCCAACGGCTATGCACCTCTTGCTTTTTTAAAAAGAATCTACCACCGCTCGTTCCGGTACCCGGTCATTAGCGCCATGGGCTAGTATAAATTGCGCGACTCTGGTTGAGATACTGCGTCCTTCCTTCTTCCCCGGTCAATCGTAGTAATCACTCTGAGCCGGTTCGAGCGAGCGTCAAACCGAATCTTCGTTCTAGACCTATTGTTTGGTGCTCTACTCGCTCCAGGTTATTTCTCTTTTTAATTGTCCTCCTCATGCCTTCGCTTGCATCCATTTTCGATGTCTTCTTTTAACTGTTGGGCTCGTTAACCGATGTTTATGGCTTTAAAGGAGTATATGGTCATCGTTTTTGTCCCCTGCAGACAATCATAGCTAGAGATCTGCGTGTTTCTTTCTAGGATAGACCTAATACTTGTTAAAGTTCACCTTGCTATATCTCCTGTCTTTTGCATTATGGAGTGCCCTTTGCCAATTATCTGATGGCCATCGTGCTTTGGATTTCTTCGACGCTTGATTAGGGCTTTTTTGTGATTGATCTAATATGATTCTCTTCCTGAAAAAATCCTTTCAAACCGTTTTTTCCACCGATTCGGTTTTTGGTTTTCCTTCTCGGTTTTGTTGTATTCTACCGTTGTCAGGTCTGATATTCTGATGGATTTACATTTATTGTTTACCGAACTTTAGCGGCAGCAGTATCGTTTCTGTTGATGTTCATAATTTCATTGTGATCTACGTTTCTCCCGCTGCCCTGCACTAAGTCTAGGGAGCGAACTGTCTTTTCTGGAATTTTTTTTTCATTTCATTCCTTTATCAGTCTACCTACTAGAAATCAGAAATGTAACTCGTTAGCTTGTTCATTCGCAACGAAGGATACGATTTAATTCCCAGAGTATTTCCTAGTTTGATGTTTAACAGAAGTTGCAGAATCTATTCTAAAAGTGCGTGCGCGAGGGATCTTTACCTTTTTCTTTTTTTGCGTTGGTCGGGAGAAGAACTTCTAAAAAGAAAGGATAAACTATTTTTAGCAATACCGTTTTGTTGCTTCAATTGTCATATATGGAATTATTTCTGCATTTATCTCAGGTTTCATTTATCTTCTATACTCGCATGAGCTGCTTTGCTTTTTCAGTTTTTCCAAAGCAGCCCGTGTATTTTTCTGCTTTTGGTATTCAAGTTTTCTGGGCTTTTTAGTTCCAATCTAATATTTTGTTTGCTTTTGTTTGTATAGCTTGAGTAATGGAGACCTTTCTGTTCACTTCTGAATCTGTCAATGAGGGTCACCCTGACAAGTTGTGCGACCAAGTCTCTGATGCAGTGCTTGATGCCTGCCTTGAACAGGACCCCGACAGCAAGGTTGCCTGTGAAACTTGCACCAAAACTAACATGGTCATGGTCTTTGGAGAGATTACAACCAAGGCCAACGTAGACTATGAGAAGATTGTTCGGGACACATGCCGCAACATTGGATTTGTCTCTGATGAGGTTGGTCTTGACGCCGACAAATGCAAGGTTTTGGTGAACATTGAGCAGCAGAGCCCTGATATTGCCCAGGGCGTTCATGGCCACTTTACCAAGCGCCCAGAGGAGGTTGGTGCTGGTGACCAGGGTCACATGTTTGGGTATGCCACCGATGAAACTCCTGAATACATGCCACTGAGCCACGTCCTAGCAACCAAGCTCGGAGCACGCCTTACCGAGGCTAGGAAGAATGGTACGTGCGCTTGGCTGAGACCAGATGGTAAGACACAAGTAACTGTTGAGTACTACAATGACAATGGTGCCATGGTTCCCGTTCGCGTTCACACTGTCCTCATTTCCACCCAGCACGATGAGACTGTCAACAACGAACAAATTGCTGCTGATCTCAAGGAGCATGTTATCAAGCCTGTAGTCCCTGAGAAGTATCTAGATGATAAGACTATCTTCCATCTTAATCCTTCTGGCCGCTTTGTCATTGGAGGACCTCATGGGGATGCTGGTCTCACTGGAAGAAAGATTATCATTGATACTTATGGTGGTTGGGGTGCCCATGGTGGTGGGGCTTTCTCTGGGAAGGACCCCACGAAGGTTGACAGAAGTGGCGCTTATGTGGCCAGGCAGGCAGCAAAGAGTGTTGTGGCAAATGGGCTTGCCCGTAGGTGCCTTGTGCAAGTTTCTTATGCTATTGGTGTGCCTGAGCCATTATCAGTTTTTATTGATACATATGGAACTGGAAAGATTCCTGAGAGGGAGATTCTTCAACTCGTGAAGGAGAATTTTGACTTTAGGCCAGGGATGATCACCATTAACTTGGACCTCAAGAGGGGTGGCCATAGGTTTCTCAAGACAGCTGCTTATGGACACTTTGGAAGGGAAGAACCAGACTTCACTTGGGAAGTTGTGAAGCCACTCAAGTGGGAAAAGCCTCAAGCTTGAAGAGCTACGAATAGTAAGCCTACCCTTAACTAGTTTGTGGACGAATAATTCGCTTGTTGTGGTTTCTGCTTCGCCATCCACAGGTTTAATGCAATAGCTGATGTGCCCAACCCATCTATCCGTTAAGACTTAATATGTTCTCTTTTTTGTTCCTTTTTCCCCTCTCGCGATCCCATTCTTGTCATATATGTACCGTTACCAGTGTCCCAATGAACGCGTATCAGAATTTTGTCCCGTTTGGTGGCAATGGCAATGGTGAGAGAAAAACTGTCTTTACTGCAAAAATCCCATTAAATTTGCATTACGTTTCGAGAATATGCATGGGAGTTTTGTCCCCATTGATGGCTGTTGAAATTGACAAATTGTGGGGAGGAAAATAAATATTGAAGGGAAAAAAACAGCTGCAGCATTCTCGGTAAATGCTAAATGTAATGGCTAGCTAGAGTAGCATTGCTAACACCTTTGGACCCAACGTTTAGGGTTCGGATTCCTGGAAAAAGTAATTTTTTATCTGTTACAAAATGGCAAAGACCAAAGGGAATGCATGCAAGTCATATTCTAAGGTAGGATACTCTTCACAAGCTAAACATAGGAACACTGAACACGTCTCGGAATTTTGTCCTAATTGATGGTGGTGGAAATTGAGGGCAAATCCATCCATATAATACTTCATAGAAAACGCAGTGAAAAGACGTTCTAATTGAAGTTCAATACAAGACTCAACGGCCCAAAAAGATTAGAATTTGGGCCTTCGGAGATGGCCAGGGCAGTTTTTAATTGAGCAGTGGTATTCTCATCTTAAAAACAACCCCCGTTTGAGGTAAAATTCAATATAAGGGCTTCTTCTAATTAGAACATGTTATAATTAATGCTACAAAAACTCTTGTAAAGAGATTTAAATTTGAAATTATAAAATTATTTTAAAAAGTGATTTATATAAAAGATTGAAGGAGTATTAGTCAACTTCTAAAAAGATCTCGTAGTTTTAAATATTAGCCACTTCGCAAAATATAAATATATGAACATCTTTTTTCTCACATATGGCCTTGGTTTGTTGCTTTGTTTGCTCTTCAACCAAGAGGGGCCGACTTAATTGTGTCAGTGGAGGTGATAAACTGTTGAAAAATGTGAATTATAAGACGCTCTTTAAGAGATAAGATATTTTATAGAAAAGCGATTCTAAGGAAGAAGAATAAAACATCCCTGCATCTCGTTAGTAGAAATGATAATAAAATTTTTTTTAAAATATATAAATAATAATTTAATCTCTTAAAATGTTATAATTTCTCTTGTTTATAGCCGGTCCCAAGTCCGACTAAAGGAGGAGGGTTGTGTTAGACCATCAACAGTCAATGTAAAACTTTGTTAAATCTATCATGAACATGGATAATAGACATTATAAAAATGTTATAATTTCTCTTGAAGTTCTTAAAAATTTTTCTATCATTAATAAATTTATATAAATTATTAAATTATTTTTATTGAAAATAAATAATTTATAAATTTTATTTAAATATTTAATTTTTTTTTATATTTGTAACAATGCAACAATAAATCGCAACTTTACATATTAAATTTTTTATTTAATGTTATTTTTTTATAAATATAAAAAAATATAAATATTTAAATAAAACTTATGAATCATTTATTTTTAATAAAAATAATTTAATAATTTATATAAATTTGTTTATGACAAAAAGGTCATTAGAGATTTCAAATAACATTTTAAAAAATTAAATTATTATTTATATATTTTAAAAAAATTATTTTCATTTTCCAATCTCATTATTACATAGCAGATGTGTTGACATTAAGTTTTTTTTTTTTTTTTTTGGGAGTTGGGTAGGTTGTCGTCGAGTGGCTTAGACTGAGACAAAGATTAACAATACCTTGTAAAAAATGAGCCATGTTTTTGTCAAAAAATTTATTGAATAATTTGCAGGAATGCTCATTGTATAGATGAAAAATCACAATCCAAAAATTGGACTTTTTAATACTAAGCTAGGCTTCTTAAATGAAAAATTTTGATGGTGGGCCATGAAATGATCCATGATTTGAAAAATCAGACCAGACCAGTTGATCGACGACCGGATAAATCGGCTACATGTTCGGTCTAGTTTGTTGCATAGATCAAACGAAGCTCAACCCGAATTAACTCGAATGACTCGAAAAAAACTCACAGTAATCCGTTCAACCCCATGAGTTGGGTGCGTTGAAACATGTCACTTTTTCCTCCTTCCAAAAGCTCCAAAACGACGCTGGAAAAAGAAGAAGAAGAAGAGCAGTGGTGAAAAAGAAGCTGGCGGCGAAGATATGTTGCTCCTCTCCAGGTATAAATGACGAGCAAATCTAAACAGCAAAAGATTGAGTAGATGTAGAACAAATATAAATGACAAATAACTATAAGTCGATGAATCAAGGATAGAAAAACAGCACGAAGCAAATTTGAAAACATAAATATAAAATGCGGAACAGCTAGAAGAGGAAAGAGTGAAACATAAAAACTAAAGCGGGTGTGGCGTGACAAACGTTTTAAAAGAGAGAGAGGAAGGGATTTTTTTTTTAAATTTTCACTTAAAATAAATAATGATACATACTGACATTTTTTACTGCTATTTGTCTGCTTCACATCTTTTCGAACAATGTTAAAATTCAATTGTTGAAAACAGTGTTCATAGTTATTTTATTTTAAAATTATATTTAATTTTATTTTTATAATTTAAAACTATACATATACTTACGGCTTTACGTATTGTATTATTTTATATTAGATATTGATTTTTTTAATTTTAAATGATTATTTATATCTCATTTTAATTATATTTTATATTTAAATTTTGAAAATTTTATTCTTATTACTTTTTAAGAAAATGTTTTACTATTATATTTTTTACGTAATATTATTATCACTTGAATTATTATTTTATATTATATAAGATATTAAGTCTTAAATATGGTTAAATGTATTAAGAATTAATGTATTTTTATTTAAATTATATTATTTTATTATGATAAATCTGATTTTGATTCAATTCCAATTACATGATGGGTAAAGGGGCAAAAATATTTACAAAATAATCAGTCACGGGCACCCAATATTCTAAAGTGATAAAAAGTGTAAAAATATTCATAACGTTACATGAATAGATGCAAAAGTAATCAAATCGTTAATTTTGACCTAACGCTGCTAACTTTGGTCATTAAATGTTAACTGTGCATGCCACGTGTTAGTCTTTGCTGACGTGGATTAAAAAAGGGATAAAAATACCCATAAAATCATTGGCTAAGGGCAAAAATATCTATAACATTATCAAAGTTGGTGCAAAAGTGATCAATCTATTCAATTCCTTAAATGTTGACTGTTTAGCTGACATATAAGTAGTTGACTATTTTTTTGCTGATGTAAACAAAAAAATATTCCAAGGTGAATTTCTACAGATGTTGATCGATCATTGTATAAGTACCTATAATATTACTTTAATAGATGCAATAGTGACCAATCCATCAAAATCAATGCTATATTAATTTCTTTTCATCACCATGCATCTCGTCCCCTTCCTTTCTCCCTCTCCACTCATTTTTTTTGCCTGTAAAACCTGAAATTTATCATAGTAAAATAGGTTGTTCAAAATTAAAGATCGAGACTGAACACATATATCTTAAGAATATTGTTACAACCTTAAGTAATTGCATTCACAATAAATTTAAAATTTTTAAATGATTTTTCCCACTGTTGCAAAAAAACAAGCAATTTAATTTGATATTTAGTTAAAATGACATTTGTTCACATGATATTCATACAATAACTAATTAACTTTTAGAGAATTTCATCTAAGAATATTTTTTATCTGCATCAGTGAAAAAAATAGTTAACTTTTTCTTAAATGTTAGCTAAACAGTCAATATTTAAGGGATTGAATGGATTAATTACTTTTACACCAACTCTGGTAATGTTATGGGTATTTTTGCCCCTAGCTAATGATTTTGTGGATATTTTTGTCCCTTTTTTAGTCCACGTTAGCAAAGACTAACATGTGACATGTACAGTCAGCATTTAACTATCAAAGTTAACACTGTGTTAGGTTAAAGTTAACGATCTGATTACTTTTGTATCCATTCATGTAATATTATGAGTATTTTTATCCTTTTCATCACTTTAAAATATTGGGTGCTCATAGCTGACTATTTTATAAATATTTTTGCCCATTTACCCTTAAACGATTGACCCCTTACCCACTGTTTCAGTCGGTTTAATAATCGTTTAATACAATGATCAAAGGTCTTTATATTTAATTAGCGTCTTGGAAGCCGGACCAGACCGTCTAAGGGGTTGTGCCGGTTTGAGCAGCCCAGAACCGGCTTTTGAGCCGGAAGCCGGATTTAAACTGGAAACCGGAACGATTTGGAGAGAACCGGTCGTCCAAAAAAGAAGAACGTCAAGAGCAAGGAGAAGGAAAACTGAAAATGAAAAAAAGAAAGCAAACGGGAAAGATGGAGGAAATAATAGTATAGACGAGGACAAACTAAAAAAAAAAACGGAGAATAAATATCATGAACTGTTTGGTGAACGAAGAAAGCTCGAGTCCTCAAGAGTTAATGGACGAATCTAGCGAGTGCTTGCAGAAAAGCTGAGAGGCTGAAACCCAACCGGTACTCGCAGGACCGTGATGACAGCGAGCCGGAAGATGGAAAGGAAGATAGGAATTAGCCTTAAGTAAGCAGTAATGAAAGAGAGCATGAAATGAAAAGTTGGGTTTGGATTTGACAAATACTTTTCATCTTTGTCAGAGAAAAAAAGCCATCTGACGTACACGTGGGGTTTTTTTAATTTTATGTTTTTAATTAAAATGAATAAATAAATATGTTCTTTTTTCGAAGTATGATCGAATTGAATTGATATATGCATCTGGCACCCCTTTACCTGCTAATCTTAATTAATAAAATGTCAATTAATTGTTTCAAAAATAATAAGGTTAAAGTTTATGATATTATTGACTTATAGTTATGTAACATTATTTTATTAAGAAATAGATATATGTTAAATTTATTCCTTACATATATAGTATATACAATGTATTAAATTTTATTTTTTATTTAATTCATATTTAATTATTACATACTGATTCGACAGATGGTCACCCAGTTAAATTATGTATCTGATTTGATTTTTAAAACATATAACTCTTAATTTGACATCACACACCATGATGTAAAGACTTCTTTTTTTTAAAAAAAAAAAAAAAACCATGACGTATTGAATCACGTCACAGAAACAGAAATTTTCATCCAAAAAATCTCAACATGCATTTCGAAAAACAGATCGGTTTAAAAAATTATAGTAACATAAAAATTCGAAACAACGGTCAAGATTGTAGTTTCCCACACAGGGAATGCAATCCGTCCGAAAAAGAATGATACTAAACAGAGATTCATAAGAAATGCAACATCGACATACATTGCTCGAGTACATTGACGGGTCATAATATTAATGTAAATAACAATGCACGATTTAGCCAATACAAAGCACAATTCCTAAAGGAAATCAGATTCATACAGTTGATGAACACGTCCTAATACATCATGTAAAAATTACAAAGTTAATGAACCTCAGCTTGTTCCGAAATCCAGCGATTCCCACCTGAAGGGTTGGAACACGTACAGAACTTCAGGTGAGCTTTTGAACAGAAGGGCCACGCAGACACACACTGCTGCTACGGCCACCATTGAGAGCATGGCAGGTTTGTACACTAAAGACCTTCCAACTGCAGTCCTATAAGACAATTTATGGTCGCAAAGTTTGCAATGCCCTTGCACACGGCTTCCTTCTGCCTTTCCGATCTCCAAGCTAGTGGAAGACTCAGTTTGCTTCTGATTCATGCTAGAATCATTCAGATTGCCGGGGATATCTACCAACACGTGAGATGCTGCTGCTGCTTGTCTCTTGTTGATTTTCTTCTGAAGCAAGTGAATGTATGCATAATGACCACGTAAGCGTGCATAATCTTCAGGCGTAAATCCTGTGCTGTCACGAGCACTCTTCCATGCTTCAATTCCTACCTGGAATAGAAACCCCGTCTAATCATGTCTAAACTATAACCTTCTAACTTGACGCATAAACACGGAAACGATGTTGATGCTCTCGTTAATCTTTAATTCTCTTTTACAGGAACGGGGAAGGGGAAAGAACTGGATTTACCATACAGATAGATCATTTAAACAACACCTACTATTATTTCAGAAAAATTAGGTCGGACAAGAAGATAAAAGCAGCAAAACAGGTACTCCATTGGACCAGATGTGAAGTAAATCCTTGATGAAAATCTCACCCATTGAAGAGCATGATACTCACAATGATGTAATTTAAGATGGAAGAAATCTTACCATGCAAGGATCATTAGTTAAAGCATCCAATACATCCTCGGAACCATCTTTCCCAGCTGCAATATGAAGTGGTGTCAAGCCTGCAGGGCCAACAATGTCAGGTCTAAACAAGAAGCTCTGGTTCCCAACATCAGCTAGTGACTTGTTTTCAGGTCCTAGTTCATCAGCAATTTTCCCGGGAACATATCTCAAAAGCAACTCCACCAACTGCCTGCTATTTCTCCTTACAGCTTTATGGAGGAGACCCATCTCTGAAAGTGCCAAATATAGAGATGGGTGATCCCCTGCATCCACCGTTCCATCAAGTAAAAGGTTCAATAGTTTCTTCACCACCGCACACCAATCATGGTCCATAGAGTACTCCATGAGCTGCTTGAACCGTTTTAATGGAAAAGGATCAACATTAGAGTTTAGATGAACCATCCTAGATTTCAATTGGCTCCTATGGAGAAGCCAACCCATTTCATGAATAAAATCCATGGCTTGACTTGTGGCCATAAATTTTCCAGATCCTCCAATATCAGAATCAGCTTTGCTTGATTCTAGTAGAGGCTCAAGTGCACAAATTTCTGAGCAAACATCCTCTTCTGTGACTATGAAAGGAAAAAAGCTGCTGCTCAAGCCCTGGTCCTCAATCTGGCAAATTCAAGAAACAGTAGAAAACACAAAGCTCAGCTAAGAGAAGCAAAACATGGCATCAGGATCAAGTAAAAGGGTGAAAAAAAAAAACCCTAGCTTCCCAACTACTTGGCAACAAATTTAAAATTTTGGGGCTCTTGAGATCCATTTACTAACTTGAATTTAGAAGTGCAGTTAAAACTTCAAGGTTTTACATTATTTGGTTCATTTATTTGTTATAGATATGACACGTTGATACACTAGACATGTATGATGCTGACTTGCTTCCCAGCTGAAAGGAAGGCAACGGATGTCCTTGCTCCTACTATCAAAGAAAATGCATCTATTGACAGTAGCATCAAGAATACAGCTAAGAACACCAATCTTGGATGCCATTTTCTCTCTCCAAAATAAAACTTGCCATGCAGTTTAGCATTCTTATGCACATACTGAACATAACGTAAAAAGCATCTGTTCTTTTTAATAAGAGCATAAGAACTTAAAGGCTATTATTGTTGTTAGATCTTCACAACTGAACTCTTATTATTGATTAATATGTCAACAACTGAACGCAAAACAAAAAATCCACCAATAATAGACAAACTAAGGCAACAGAGGAATTTGCCAATCCCCTTGACTGATTAACAACTAGCCAACATTTCCTACAGTTTGTTTTCTTTAAATGTGAGAGATCAAAGAGAAAGAACCTCAATAAATCCTCTTCCATTCATCACAGGAACAGAACATGAAAATTGGATGCACTGGAGCTCATCAAGCTCTTTGGAGCACTGCTCCGTTGGCTCCTGAGCATCTTCACAAACCACATATTTCCCTTCTAGAGCACATAATAACCTGAAAAAGGAGTTTCAAGGCCCTATAACATGCTATTCCAACAAAAGTACAAATGCATGGACAAAAGCATCGAACTTAAGGAAATATTACTGAAGACAACTCAAACATATTCAAAATTGAACAAAGTATCTACATTGTAGAGATCAAAAGCTCATATACCTAGTGGCTGGCCGAATCAGATTCATACCCTTGACTGAAAATTGAGCTGTTTTGAATGCTGGTACAGCAATCGGACTAACACTCACAATCTTACCATAATTCTTACTTCTTAAAGGTAAGGATTTATCTATGACAACCTGACCTGCAGAAGGAAAATTGCAGTTAGATAGGCTGTCGTATAAAGAAATACTTCTCCCGATTGATGTAATTCTAAGGCAAGAATATAAAGATGGCAGTTAAAACAGTAACATAGGCAACATCAGCAGTCTATCAGCAGCGCATCAATTCTCAATCTAAGCCCGCCAACTTAATATGCTAGGATAGAGGTGGCAAAGAATGGTGTGAGACATTAACATGTCAAAAAACGAAGTTCATTTTTAACTTTCAAAAACTTAATATGCTTGATTGGACAAAACAATAATTAATTGACCTAATAGAAAACAGAGATCAAATTCAATTCCCAGTATCATGATCCCTAACAACCAAACAAAGAGTCGAGACCATTGAAAATGAAGGCTATCTGATGCTGCACTCTTGTGTAAACCCATCCAGTTCTCCAAAAGTCACCATCTGAGACATCAATAAGCCTATTCAAACTTGATGTAAGATCATAGCAAAGCTGCAAGAAAGCAACCACGTCTTGTAAGGTCTAAAGTGCCACCTAATAACAGAAGAAACCACCCATAAACACATGCTAGATTTTTTAGAACTGCAAAGATTACCTCCTCCCATACAGCCTCTGTCTGACGCAGATAAATAGTCAAAACAATACATCCAGGCCGTATGTAGCTCTCAATGTCAGTAGGACTGTGGGACAACCAGTCAAGAATCTGGAATTCCAAACAATTAGCATGATTAAAGTTCAAAGGAAAGAGATGCAAAGAACCGAAACTTGGTCGTTTGGGAACCTTAAATACCTGTGCTCTAAGTACAAGAGGAAAATCATTTGGTTCTTTACCAAAGAGCTTCAAAACAATTCGATCTGTGCGGCTCTGAAATGGTGAAAACAAACAGCTTAATTGTTTGGTACTTAGGTGGCAGCTACTTCCTAATTTTACATATTTGACACAAACAAACTACCAACTCATCATTCTTATGCTTGCTATTGATCCAACTAAGGGGGGATGAGAGTTGAACTAAAAAAATGATGGAAGTCCATACATTTCATCAAGGAGGTGAGAAATTGCAAGGCAAAAATATTCAGTAAAATAATCAGGTAGCATGACGTTTGAAATTTGAAGTGCAAAATGATCCTCAAAGACATAACTACAGGGGCTCGACTTCGTGCAAAGTGGCTATTTCCATATAAAGGGCATATGTAGGCATGCTGTTTCAAACCACAAGCTGTACACCAGAGACTAAGAGAAGCTAATTTATGAGGTAACGATTGCCATAGACACTTTGAAGAGTCATGAATTGAAAAACAGGTCACATTCATTTCTATTGTTCCTTCCTCAAGTAAACTTTACTTTGAAATGAACACTTTTCCTCAGATCGTCCTTGGAAACCATTCAATTCAGTGAAACAAGGGGGACTGATTTGTGTTGCCTGTTGATGAGAATAACTGGATGAATTATTTCATTGCTAACTGGCATATCACCGATATCGTAAGGCATTGTAAACCAGCAACCAAAAAAAAAATTAATAAGCAAATATTCCTGTACTATACAACAGATATTATGCACTGATTTTGGCAGAACATCCTCAACCTGTATAGAAAGTCATATGACCAAAATCATGGTGATGAGATGCAGGTAAATGTAAGGGCCTGTGTAAGCACAAGTACAATAGCCACTAGCCAGCCAATCCACAAGCTCTGTGATAAGCACAAACCTGAGCTTCTCCACTTGAACTAGAAGGGGACTGGGCAGATGCAGAATCTGAATTTCCACTTGTCTGAGGCGGGCTTGATTGATGAGAGTCTTGTTGTGCCCACTGATAATCAAGAGAACTAGCCCCAATGTTTGCAGAGACAGGCAATCTTTCAATATCTTCTATGCCATCATCTGAGTCAATATATATGTCATTCAAATCAAAATTATTCATCTTGACCTGTCCAGCAACACTGTCCCTGGCTTCTGAGTAAACTGGAGGACTGTTTGTAATGCTAGGTTTAGTAGAAGACACAGTCTGTTGATCAGCAGCCCCAGCATCATGCATCCCTTGATGTTGAATTTCACTCATAGATATTGTTTGCGGTTGTCTTATAACAGTTGGAGAGCCTTGAGAACCATGTGAGAATAAAGCAGAAACCATATCCGACTTCCCAGGAGAACTTCCTTCTTTCAACAAATTCTCTGGTTCCCGCAAAAGGTTAGACAAGCTCTTGGTTTCATGTTCACCATTTTGACTAGCTAGGCTCTTTAGAAGATGAGACAGCAGATCCTGATCCGTGGTCTGATTTGACCTGCTAGCTGCTCATGAAAGACGTCATTATCTAACCCCCAAAAACTGGGACAGCAGAAATACTAAATTAAGAAACAGGTATTAAAAAACTATCAGAAAGCAAATTTATTTGACGTTATTAACGCTGAGGGCCCAAGTTTCATCCTCAACATTTTCTTCAATTAATAAAGAATCAGACATTAATAATCTAGTAAAAGAAACCTAATGAATAAATTTCCTCTAGTATTGTTCCTCCAAAGAAATATTTGACACTATTTAGAAAACAATTCAAGTAAAAGTCCAGAATATCCTCCGCCTTGTTTATGTTTGCCAGGATAAAGTACAGTTTTCTCAAAACATATTAGCAAATGGCCAAACTACCTTTCTGCAGCTATGAACGATCAATAACATCTATAATGATAAATAGGTTGAGCCACAATCATACCATCATCATTCCAAACAAGACAAGCAAGCAGCAAAGATACCAAATAGAAGCCTCAAGCAGATCTAAACAGTAATAAACTACTGTAGTTGTAAAGATATACATTAAAGAAATACTTACAATGCATATTTGAAAGTATCTTCAACAATGTAATCAACAGGTAACTACTTGTCTGATCATCGTTTATTGAACTGCCATTAGGAACAGCATCATTATTTGTTTTCCTCCTCCTTTTATTGTGACCCGCCAAGCGTCTTCGACAACTTCTCTTTCCTTCATCAAACTCCTGAAGGATGTGAAACCTACAAATGGAGTAAAAGAATGTACATCAGTTATCACTGATTTGAATGCTTGCATAAAGGAAGTATTCAACTTCAGCTGATAATAGATTCTGTTTTTTAAGAAAAACTCCAAAATTTTATGGGAGCATGAAACAATGTCCTGGCATAGCTAAACCATCTATGTATTGATTCTCAGAAGCATTCAGAGATAGTTCTCGAATTACGAATTATAGAACTGTGATTTGATATTTCATCCATTCTCTTTGCTTTATACATAAGTAAAACAAATATCAAACTGATTAAATACTCCTAAAATTTTAAAGCAACCCAGGGGAACTTACCGACTACATTGCTGACAGAACCGCTGCATTACATTCCCCACAAGTGCCCTACTGGCCTTTGAGTGCATCTCACAAACCTTATGGCGCCTATGATAATCCTTAGCACTGCTCAGATCCGCGCCACAGTCCTCCACCTGACAGACAGCTCGATTTGAAGCACCTCCAGCTAATCTGGTTTTCTTTCCATTCATTCCTTCCCAATTTGCCATCTCCCTATCAGCAATTGGAGAGTCATGGCCCCCAAGCTTTAAGCTAAGGCCACCTGCACCCTCATTCAAGCTGTCATCTTCCACCACAATAACCCTCCTTTTCCTTTCTCCTTCCTTCTTCCGCTTGTCAATCCCAAGATTTACTTCATCCGAGCAAGAGGAAGAACTGTTGGAGGACCCTCCGGCCATGGGGATCCCAGACCCAAGAGGGAATAATTGTCGGCCTACGCTATCTTCTGGTACTGGTGTCAGTGGGCTAGCTATAAAAAGATCTCCATCCCATTTCCAATTGTTCAAATCCCATTCAACAGACCTCTTCCCCACTCCCCGCAAATCCGATGAACCAATTCCATAAAAGTGAAAAGCTTCTGGGCCAGATCTAGCTTCCATAATCGCAACCGAATTGTCCCAGTCTATCAACGAATCCAAAAATTTAACAAGGTAATATAAACTGTGAAATTAAGATGCAGCATCAAATTAACAGCGCAGAGTTTGATTTAATCAGCCTCGCTTCTTCCCCAAAAGTCGAGAAACAGTACACCCACGCCTCCATGATTCCAATAGAGGGCAACCCACATAGCCAACAAGGACCAAGTAACCACCAATCCCTCCAAAGTCAACTACAACATCCAAGCTAAGCTAAAGCACAGAGAAGTCTCATCCGGTAAAATCTTGAAAGAAAAACAAGGGGGAATTCAAATTCAACAACGACCTGAACAACTGAGGCCGAAGATGGAAGTCAGCCGTCGAAGTCGGAATACTAGCGTCGGAAGCAGCGAAGATCGGCAGCGATTGAGGGTCGGAAGTTTGTGGAGTTCGAAGGACAGATGGGAGGATAGGTTCGGAAGACGGAAACGGTCGTGATGATGACGGTGATGTGAATCTGATTGAGATTTGTGAGGTGATATCGGTACACTACACACCAAAAAAAAAAAAAAAAACGAGAGAGAGAGAGAGAGAGAGAGAGAGAGAGAGAGCTTAATAAGTAGGATGGTGGTGGTGGGAAGTGGGAACAGTATGCCCACCCCGAAGTGGTGGGGCCACTTGCACTCCTTGCGTGTCTCTCGCCCTAACGTTAGAAGAGGGTGGAAACAAAAGGAGAGAAGAAAGAAAAAGATGCCCGCGCTTTGCTTTCCCCTCCTCAATCCTCTGTACATGAACCCTGTTGGGCTCGCCTGTCCGCGTTTCGTTCAGTAAACGTCACATTTTTTGGCCTGTCCCTAACAGTTCGCTTCCGAGCCAGCACATGCACGATGCTCCACCGAGAAGGCAAGTGAGAGGGAGAACATGTAGAGAGTGAGCAGAAAGATTTTTATGAGTGAGGAGGCAAAATCGATCGACATCAAGAATATCAGTGTAATAATACGCGATGCTGTCTACCAGCCATCACTTTTTTTTTTTTTTTTTCATGCTCATGTGATCTCCGTGTTCACACCTAAACCTAGTTGAGAGTTTAGTGAAAAAATTATGGTATTTTACCTTCTGTATTTGGCATGAGAAATATTTTAACAATATACTATGGAATGCCATGCCATGGCACTATGAAATGTTTAAGGTTGCGAGGAACTTGTAACTCGATTAGCATGATTTATACCCCCTTGTGCGAGGGTCCCGCGATCAAATCCCAAAGAAATCTATGGAAATATTATTAGGTATGCTTGGGGATGTTGTGTATGGTGTTGTGTTTGGTTGGTTATGTGTAGATCTCCCTTTTCCATAGGGAAATGTTAAACTAGGATAGTAAAACCAAAAAAAAAAAAAATGCAATGTTTAAGGCAGTGTTAAGCTAAAATTTAAAAATACATGTCAAACCATAATAAAATAGTTTGAACGTTGGATTTTTCTTATCAATTAATTCACAATAACAAACAGCAGTTCATTAACCTCAATTAATTTTATTGTTATTTTTTGCCAACAATTTTATTAATATTTTTATAAATAGATCCTATCATGATTAAATTGTGACTTACTTCATGGTTTCATGCCAAGAGAACGCAATCGTTCAGAACTCAAAAATCCACATGAAGGAGCATGTATTGTGACTAAACAAGATGAAAACATATTAAAACAAGGGCTGGAGGGTAGTTAACACTTGACTGGCTAGCTACAAATAAATTGCAGGATGGTAACAAATTTTTAATAAGAAATTTAAAACGTAATTAGCCAAGATTAAATCGGAGGATTGAGTACTTTAAGCAACATAGTGTCCAACGTAATGCCGTTAGATTTTAGGGAATATCTTAGCAATTAACCCAGTAACATGCAGGCATGGCTGGTTATTCCTTCAATTATATTTATAGAATAAAGAAAAAAAAGATTAATTTTGGTCAAATTTATAATACAATTCATTATTTTTATATTCATATTTACTTTTTTACCCTTGTTAAATGATACAAACCAATATTAAAAATAAATCATTTTGTTTTTATTAGAGGTAGGGATAAAAACTTATTAAATCTTAAAACATAGTTAATGAGATTTAAGTTTTTTAATGGTTCTAGTAAAACATATTAAAAATAATTTATAAAAAGAATTAAAATTAATAGCCATCACTAAAAAGTTCAATTTTATTTTCAAGTTGGGTGCCAATTGATAGATGATTGAGTAATATCTTTTCTAATTGATCGTAGCCTTCCAATAAATGTCCCTCAACCATTTTTAACCAGCATCGATTCTATTTGAAATCTACTTTCTCCAATTTTTAGTATAAGATAAATTTCAGAAGATTTTTTGGAACATAAATATAAGACAAAATTAGAGTAATCAATAATTTTTTCAACTTTACCCCTTATTTATTAATTGCCATTTGAATTCCTAACAATTTACTATGGTCATTATCAATTAAGAGGATGGTAAACTTTGAATTTTTTTTTTTTTACAATTTTAAGGTTATAACTAACACTTCTTAACATGACAGAAGTTTATTAACTCCGTCCCACAATAGCATTTGTTATTACTTATTATTTGGCACATCCTAATAGTCGTGATAGGCTTTTAGATTATTGGTTCTTGGGAGAATTGCTAAAACCTCCTTGGAAGGCAAATTATGTTCAGGGACTAAGACAAATTGAAGAACCAGGTATTTGCGTGAATGGACCAAAATGTCCCTATGTCCATAGCCTTGCATTTAAAGCCTATACCATTGCATCTGCAAGCCTATATGCTTGCACCTCGAGCTTATAACATGACACCCCAAAACTATAAGACTGCATCTCAAGCCTATCACCTTGCACCTCGAGTCTATAAGCTAGCACCAAAAGCCTATCATCTTACATTTTACACCCTCACACCCTATGCCTATAACCTTACGTTCTAAGCCTATAAGTTTGCATCCAAAACTTATTACCTTGCACCTTGCACCACAAGCTTAGCCTTGTACCCTAAACTTATAAGTTTGCATCCTAATCCTATAACTTTACACTCCAAGCCGATAACATTATATCTTAAGCTTATAATCTTGCATCCCAAGCCTATACACTTACACCTCAAACTTATAATCTTGCATCTAAATCCTATAACCTTGAACCTTTCACCTCAATCTAATGATAGGCACGTTAGCTTAGAAGATATCAATCTTATAGGAACACATTCATCTACCCCTCTTGTTGAATTATGGGTATCAAAATCAATTTATTTAGGCACATGTGTCACCAAAATCATATGTTGGCTTGTTGTTCTACCACTCTTGTTGAATCGTGGTTGTATTTATCAATGTAATATGCTTTACATGAAACGTTGCAAAAAATTCTTGAAACTTTCTTGCTCACTAGCTATTATAACTAGCTTGTTTGAGTATTTTTCATGATGCACAATTTTCATATCCTAAAAAGTAATGACTAGGTGGAAAAAAAATCTATAGGTTTCATGTTTATTATAATATGGCAATTTCGTTTTAGCTTTTTTCAAGATGTGCGACTGGCATATCTTGGAAATTAATTACCTAAAGGACAACCCATCTTTTTGTCACATGTTATTTCATGAAAAGCAATGCACTTGTCATGAAAATTGACATGGACACATTAGCATTAAAGACACGATACGAGTCATTAGCCTTAACGTGCAAGTGAACAAGCTTGTTGTGTAAGGTTTTAGGCTTTGGGTACAAGATTATAGGCTTGAGATGCAAGGTTATAAGTCTTGGATGCAAAGGTATATGGTTGAGGTGCAAGATATAAGGTGAAAGTTTTAAGTGCAAGCTTATAGGTTTTGGGTGCAAGCTTAACTTAAAATTAATCAACAAAAATAGTAAGGGACTATCAATTCATCTATAAAATAGGATAATTAATAAAAAATAGTAGAGGATTGTCAATCCCTTTTTAAATTAGATAATCAGCGAGAAAAATAGAGATGCATTTTTATGCCTCTCTAAAAATAAGAAAATTATTGAAATGTTAGATGTGTTAGTTAGGGATTTAGCAAGTAATTTTATCCCCTAGCTAATTAGTACAAAAAATTGACTTTTGACAAGGATTGTCAATTTTGTATTTAATTTTAATCATATATTTAATTACTTGCATTTAAAAAATAAAAAGAAAATTTAAAATTAACTAAAATATTCATAACAAAGTTATTTGATGTTTAATATTTGTTTTATTTTAAATTCAGTTTCTTAACAAAAACAATATTTTATTAAAAAATATACTATAAGGAGTCATATAGATGTAAATATAAATTTTGTTATCATATTAACAATTTTGAAAATAAAATATACTATACATGTATATTTTTTCTAATATATTATTTGATATATACGTGATATAGCATAAGCTAACGCACCCATGGTAAGTGATATGTCATGGGTTGACATATACGTGCCAGGTGATATAACATGAGATGATAAGGTAATGTGGCATTAGGTGACCATTTTTAAAAATATGTGCATGTTAGAGAGATCCAATCCTTTGTTAAATTCAGCGAGGAATCAATTTCCTTACTAATTTAGCAATCCCTCACTAAAATGATTAGTGTTTGGATAAGCTAGCAAAGGATATGGTCTCTACTAAATTTTAGTAACCGATAACTTCTCCGGCTAATTAGTGGGAGAATACAAATCCCTTGCTAAACTAAGCAAACTTTTTTTTAGTTATGAATTTAGGGAGAGATTCATCTCTCACTAAATAGCATTTTTGTAATAGACCTACTTTTTATCATAGGTTTTTTTACAAAAGAAAAACCTCCCCCCTTTTTTCCTTTATAGATAAATATTTTTCTCAAAAATATACATGTTCAAATAAAACAACATCAAGGTTAACAATTACCATTAGGCTTACGGTAGATGAAGCCCAATAAATAATTTATAATAAGTCTAGGGTTCAAACAATTTATAGATATAATCAACTTTATTAAACACACATTTTTTATACCTATAATTTGGGCCGAGCCCGACGGGCAAGCCCGAACCCACCCAAAAAATTTAGGGCCAAGCCAAAAAAAATATTATTTTTTTATTCTTCAGGCCTATTCGGGCCGCCCGAATACCCGAATAAAAAAATATATAAAATATGATAAATATTAATTAATTTTTCAAATTTTATATCATTTTATACCAAAATAATATATATATAAGTGTTTTAATGTAGTTATTTTTTTAAAAAAATTAAAATAGTTATATTTCATATTTTTATTATTTTTAATTAATAAAATATCTCAAAATAATATTTAAAATATATTTTAATATTAATTTTAATATTTTAAGACCCAGTTTTTGTTAAAAAAAATTGAGTCCTATAAATCATTTGCATGTAAAAAAATAATTTTATATTTTTAATAAATTAAGAGAATTAATTTTAAAGTAAAAATAAAATTAAAAATAATTTTAAAAATAAAATTTAGGCATTTATGAATTTCTGACTCTACTACTAGATAAACATAATAAATAGAATAATATTCTTGAACAATTACTTGATTATTGTCCATGATAAATTTGGTTAAAAATTAAGAGTAAACTAAAGTAAGAATCTCTTTTATATAAGAGTTAAACAATATAAAAATTTAAAGAAAAATAATTTCAAAAAAAATAATATTTTACTCATAATTAAATAATTTTTTATATAATATAATGATGGCAATTTTTTTATATTCATAAAAATGAAAAGTATAATTTACCTAAAAGTTATTTAAAACTTTGAACTAATCGAAATAATAATTTTAAATTAGTAGTCTAACTGTGATTGAATTGGGATCAGCTTAATCATAATTAAAATAATATAATTTAATTAAAGTATATAAAATATTTATATATGACTATGATAAGAGCAATATTTAAACAACTACGACATTAATTTACAAGTAAAGGAAACATTCATGAATAAATTATACATAATACAACAAAATAATAACAGAGCTACTTAAATACAAAGTTGATAAATTATTTTTTATTTTATTCTTTTAAAATTAAGATAATATTTTACAATTAATAGAATTATTTAAAAATTAAAATTGATTCAAAAAATATAGAAAAAATATTTTTAAAAAGTTTCGGGTATTCGGGCCAGCCTGAATAAGCCCGAAGCCCGAAGGTGTTAGGGCCGAACTTGGCTATATGAGCTTTTTAGAAGGGGTGGGATGCTTTAAGCCCGATCCGAATAAGCTCGGCCTGAATTGAGCCCGGCCCGAATAAGCCCGGCCCGCCCGAATTACCGGCTCTATTTATACCATTTATATGTACACTCCGAAACAAATGGGCTTAGCCCAATAGAAAATTATGGTCTAAATTGACATGTTTAAAAGTTATCCAGCTGAAACAAAAAGATTAAGTAGTTATAGTTGAATAACTCATAACAATTATCCAAAATAAAATTTATAAAGGTTCCTAAGTCATGATAATTATAGTTACAAAATAAATAACAAATCACGTGGTACGTCAAGAGAAAGGAGCCTAAGCGCACTTTTTATGTACCTTTCCTATAGCTCTATTTGACTGCTCACCTAAAAATGATAAGAAGTAACATGTGAGATTAAAATCTTAGTAACAGTTGATTATTCTAACATATATCAACATACTTTTTGAAACCAGTTTGCAAACATATTTATAAATATACATATGTATTTCACAACCAATACACAAAACAAGAAATACAATATTCATAATTATATAACAATTTTTAAGTCAATATCAAATTAAAACAATAGTGATAAATTTTTTAACCTTACCTTTATAACTCCCAACTTCTTTATTACCGCTATCTAAAGTTTAAATTGAGGTTATATCCAGTCAAAGGTATATTGCCATCAGAATAGGACTTCCTTTCTTATAGAGGAGGTGCCCATCGACCTAAAATGTAAAAGACATTAGAAACTACAAGAAAAAGGCCAACCAATACGTGTATGGTAGAGACAAACCATATGACATAAATATTCAATCATCAATCCCAAACAAACAATCATATTACTATACATCATTATTATCTCTTTTGCATCACGTAAAATAAATGTTACATTTCACAACAAGATCACACAAGTATTAATATATTCATACACACACACACACATAAAATAAATATATGAAAGAATATTCCAATGTTATCTCTTTCCCAAACTATAGCTAACTCAGATGTGTAGTGTACTTCTTAGCCACAATAACAAATTAATCTACGACATCAAATGATATAAATATCATTATATATATATTATAATTTATTAATTAAATATAAAGTTCAACTAAACTTCTCAAATTTACAATTATATTCTTTCAATCTAAATCCTTTAGATAAAAACCCAAAATTAAATTAAATTAACTTAGTTAAATTCCAAAAACATAATTTAATCAATATAGATATCTTATACATTAGAGATCACAAATTTTATAGCTAAAAACTTAATTTTAAACTCTCAAATCAGTTAATAAAATAAATCTAAATTGATAAAATTTAAATACTAATTTATCTCTACTAATTAATAGTTTCTATTGTTAAAAGTCAATACTTACTCTAAGTTTGAACTTTAAAATTTACTTTCCTTATCAAAGTTTTATTATCATTAGAAAGTTCTCGGTGAGTAAGAAAATATTTATAAAGGAAGTTTTGAGAATGAAAATAGTCTTGAACACAAAATCTTACCTCAAAATTTTTTCAAGCCCTTATCCTTCTCCTTCTCTCTATCTCTATCTCTCTCTCTCTTTCTCTCTTGTGCGTGAGTTTCTATGAAAAAAAGAAAAGATCATCACTTTTATATACTCCCTCCATTGCCTCTTCTTCTCATTCATCATCATCATCATCATCATTATTATTATATTATAATTTAACAATTAAGTTAACAAGCTTTGACCCTTTTTTTTATTTTTATTGTCTAAAATCACATCTTAACATAAAATTATATTCTATGTTAAACTGACAAATCTCCTAATTTATTTTTTTTCAAACATTCTTTCTATTTTTTTATTAATTCTAATTAACTTTAAAAATTAAATTAGAATATTACAATTTTTCTAGTATTGAAAAGTATAGATCGTATATTACAATTATAAGCTTGAGGTATAATGGTATAGGTTTAAAGTGTAAGGTAATAGGCTTGATGTATAAAATTATAAGCTTGAGGTGAAAGAATATAAAAATAAAATGCAAAGTTACAAATACACGCGTATTTTGGTTCATTCATGCAAACATTTGCCTAAGCACAATTTCATACCCATACTTATCTAATTCTTACTCGTCTTGATTTACTTTTTTTTTATTTTTATTTTTCATGACTAGTTGTCTCGTTTTGAATTTCTAAATACATTGATGACTTGTTCAAAAATTATTACCTCATCTTTTAATTGCATCCTAATATTAAAAATTATGATATTAAATGAAGGGCAAAGATGAAAAAAAAAATACTTAAATTTTTTATTGATTTTTTGTCCTCTTAATATAGTTTGTGTGTTTTGTATTAGGGAACAAGTAAATAAGGATGATAAATACATTTTTATACTCATTTCGTCTAAAATTATAAGATAATTTAAAATAAGATTATGCATGCTAATAAATTAAGTAATGACACTTTATAGATTAACCTTTTCAAAATAAAATTATAAAATTTCTAAAATGTCCCTATACATTCAACCATTATACTACGTACAATATCATTTTAATTATTTTTCTACTTGAAGGGTGACATTGAAATTATTAATGAGACATTACTTTTAAAAATTATATTATATTTTGACACAGCAAAATTTTTCCAATGTTATTTTATAGTTTGGGACTAAGTATTTTCCCTAGGTTGGAATGAAAAAAAATTCCTCTCTCACCGGAAGTCTAGCTTTGATTTGAAAAAGGGTATTATGGAAGATGTGAGTGTGTGTAAAAGTTTATTTTCAATTCTTATATCGATATAAAATGGACATTAAATATATCTTAATTTAAATTATAATAAATTCACATGTCGCAATTAACATTTCTTGCAAATAAATATTTTTGGGGGGGGGTGAAGGTAAAAGAGCATTGAAAGTTTGAGCATAACCATCACGCCATTTAAAAAAAATTTGAAGGATTATGATTGGTTAGAGATGAGATGAACTATTATATATTTATGTTCTAATGTGTGAAAAGTTTATTTCCTTTCTCGGTGACTCCTCACAGTACCTGAGTACTGTTTGTCTTATAATTAGGTCGTGGCATTGAATGCCTTAGTTAAGATATATAAAGCGAGAGTGGGTAATTAATCTGATCTCAATGGATTAGTTTGGTGAGGTCAAGGGAGAAAATGAGCGACATGATGGGCTCACTGCTAGTAGACAATAACATAGTCTATATAATAAAGTCCTTTCATATAAGAACTCACGTAACATGGTTGGTATTGTTAAGAGAAAGAATATATCATTAATAGACATATTTGGAATGTTAAGCTTATACTTGGAATTATATTCCTTTAAGGGATACACTCATGTCAATAATGTATGTTTAGAGAAGATTCCAATAAAGCTATTACCTTTCGAAATGGTTGAAAACTAAGTTTATAATATATGCTTGTGTAGCATTGTCTTACGAAGAAATGAGCGTGTGGTCCGTATAGAAAGAAAATATTCCGAGATACTAGCACTGCATATTTTTGTGAAATAATGCAAAAGGCCTCTTGAAAATATTGTATGTTGTCCATCACACTAACAAGTTGTGTAGTATTTTGGAAATACAAAAAATTCTTAAAGACGCTACAATTACTGGAAGTGATCAGACTCACGGAGATAATCACATGCAAATGCACCTTTAAATTGTGGTTGAACACTAGTTTTACATGGGAACTCATTATTGTTGAGGTATATGTAAAGCATAAAGAAGTTCTAAAGTTCACAATTGAACGTGCTAGAATTTAAGAGTGTCAATATATATATATATATATAGAATTTCTTCAATTCTTGAAAGGTTATCTCATGATTAACAAGGGATGCCTCCAGCGTTGATGGATGGACTCTTATTATGCAACCTTAATATAATCCAACAATGAGTTGAGTTGAGATTAATAGTGATTGAAATTTGGAAACTCCTAGTGATTGCATATAGGAAACTTAAATAGAACGTAAATACTGAGGAAAATTCTAAATTGGGCATTATTTCATGAAAGACACGTGAGATCCCAAGGCAAACATATTTGGGGTTTTGTAAAGTTGCCATTAAGCAACTTTAAGTACTACAAAAGAAAGTTGTTTGCTGAAGTTTCTCCATAAAAGAAGAAAAAGATTATAGTGAGGTATGTCTCCTATTTTGATGATTAATTTCTTTCATATCTTCATGACACTCAAGGCCTGTCTTAAGAAGGAATGTAAGGAGTCAAATAAAAGATTAAGAGAATTGAGTTAGTAAGATTAAGAAGTCATTCTACATGAACAAGCCCCACACTAGTGTTAATCAAGGTATCATAGTACAATCACATAAATGATTTTGTTGAAAGCATTATGGTCTTGTTTACATCGCTAGGTTAGTGGGATTTAAGTATCTTGCTCATGGTTAATGACTTAAGAGTGTCGCAAAGGGTAAAACGACCATTGTTCAAGAGTCATGATATGATAAGTTTAGATGTGCTTTTAAAATACCTTAAAGGGTTGTTCTTAGAGTATTTCCCACAAGGAACCTATAATAATAGACATTTGACCGTTTACGTATGGGGATGGTTTTCCTCCTAATTTAATCGTTAAGACATAGTCTTATATGAACGCACACATAGATAATCAATGCTTTGTAAAGGAAACTTGGAGGGATTCTTAAACAAATTCTTGATTGGATCATATCTGAAAAGCCGCAAATTCTAATTAAGTGCATGTACATTATGCTTCATGCTTTACATATAAAAATCATTTTTTGAGGGCTATATTTGTTCAGTTTAGCAAGATGAGATTATGATATATTTTTGCACCTACTGAACAAGTTGTGTTATGGAGGAATGCAAGATTGCTGAGTAATCAATGATTGCTTGCTCCCACCATGAAATGGTTAATCCTCATTTAGAGACAATTACAAGATTATTATTTGAAACTTTTCATCATGAGATTTCAAAATTATTAAATTAATTTAAACCCTTCAAGAGTGTTATATGATTATGGAGTCAAAAGGTCACAAAACACGTAAAGGAGATATCATTTAAATAAAGAGCACGCTTTTGGAAAAATTAAAGGATTACATTTGCCGCGTGTAAGATATATTACATTTTTGTGACGTAGCTGAGGCGTTACTAGCTAGGTGATGAAATTAAAATTTATGGCTTGCCGTCTCGAATTGTATACATTGCATGAGATATGAACAAACTTTTAAGCTGGAATCCAATAAACAATTGGGGTTTATTCATAAAGATCCTGCCCATTATGCAAGGTTGCTGCTTGTAATACACAAAAGGTAATACTCACCTAAAACTGGGAGGACTTATCACCATGGAATTTTAAAGGAGACGGACAAGAAAGGGCAGAGACTACTCAATAAATGAAATAAAATACTTAATTAAAGGTTTTGTTTTTCTTTAAGTTATTTGAGAATTATTCAATCTGAGTGATGGGATTGCGAATATGAGTGGTTTTTTTTTGGGAAAGAATAAGAAAAAGGTATTCTATTTAAATCAGAGTCTAATTGATTTTTTTAATATTTTTATTTCATAATTAATATTTATTTGAATTAATATGAATTAATATTTTTTTGATTATGCATGAAGATAATTAATTCAATCATTGTGGTCAAATTCTACTATGGATTTCTGACCACATTCTCCTAAACTTTGACAATTTAATTAATATATGGTCTTGTGGCCAAGCAGGAAAATGTTATATATATATATATATATAACACTACATTCATATAGATATTGATTTAAATCTAATATCCCAATTTAAAATATCATTAATTTATGAGATATCATTAAGTATAATAAAATATCCCGATTATGGCCTAAAATGGCCAATTATATATAGGTTTAGGGGTTTTCTTTGTCTAAATTAAATAATAAAACAATCTAATGGTGGGTTATGAACAGAGGCCTGTAAATTGAATCAGTGCATAGTAAATTGTTTATGCTGCATGAGGGTTCCTGACTAGCAGCGATCACTATACTTGCATGCTAGTTAGAAGATTCCCTCTCTTATTTATTCTGTTTTGGTTGTCTCTCTTGTGCTGTTCAGTTATACTGAGATTAGAGGAACCCTGCATCAAGTCATCTAGCAATGCCAGGAGGTAACTTCAAGTTTTTCGCTGCATTTCTTTGGTTTGTGTAAATTCTATATTAATGTTTTTAATAGAGTTTGCCCAACACAACAACTTAACCTTGCATGTTTATCGTGACAAAATGGAACTCACTTCCATATCATGCATTACGATTCTGCGACAGAGCAATGGATTACTTGTTTCCAGAAGTAGTATTTGTTTATCTCTCTCTTAAACTATTTTTTTATGGGACTATCGGACATTGGATTCTAATTTTATTGGCATAGTTTTCTCCCCTCATCATGCGTCGTCAATCAAACATTTGAAAATCACATTTGACGTTACTAGTTTTTGTTAAATTGTTATTGATCAAGCATGATTAATAATATTCCTGAGTTGGGAAATTATTGTGAGAGGAAAATTGGACAAATTTTTACAAATAAATAATTTATTCCGCTCATAATATATCACAGAGTTACTAAACTAAACGACAAAGAGTGTGAATTAAAATCTATGAAATTTTAATTTTTTTTTACAGAAAAAATCTGTGAAATCATACCATGATTACATATATATTTTTTATAATAATTATATACAGGGCATGTGTTAACTTGTCATCGTAGACTGCGACACAGTGAGTATTTTAAATTATTAGTTCATAAGAACAATAATGTACTTCAACTCGTTGATTTAAGTGCGGCACATGCTTAATTATAGAGTTACACGTTCAAGGAGAAGGAAAATGTATGACTGATATGAAATTTATTTTTTAAAAAAATTATTTAACTATATAACATGCGTCGTAATGTTCACAATAATAAAAATGGCAAGGTCAATAAAAAATTGTGGCATCATATTGGATCGACATCGCCTGTGATTCAAAAATATAACCAGTGGGTAATGTATTGTCTGAAAAAGGGGAAAATTAACATGGATTTTCCGACGGAACTTTACGTAGAAAAACTTGACAAATAATGTAAAATAAAGCCCAATTGTTTTTAATTTCTACTTAAAAAAAAAACTCCTTGCTGAACAATAATTTCCATGGAAATCAAATAATGGGACAACCCATTAAACCAAGTTCAAAACCACTGTAGAGTTTTCATGGCACCCCTCGCACTCTTGCCCCTACCAGTCAAATTTCTTCAGTCTGGAACCGCTTAATTTGATGATTTCTATTGTCAGATATGATCTTTTTAATTCCTGATGGTGACATCGGATGTAATGTCTGTCGATGGATCTGGAGACCTCTCTGCACGGGTCAATCCAATGGCCCATGCCTGCCAATCTCACCAAAAGTCCACGGCTGTACGCTTTGTCTTAAAGTCCACTCAGTCTTTGCCCTGATTCAGCTAGGCTGTCGAGCCGGGCACCGGGTTACAGTCTATATTCTAGACTAACCTAATTCGTCTTGACATTGTATGATATTTTTATTCTTTGTTAATAGGGGTATTAATTGTTTTATCAGTTAAGCTTTCTTAATATTTCTTCCCTGATGTACGTATTTTCATATTTTGTAGTTATAATGGTGATGGAGATTTTTTTATTATTTTAAATTTTTAATTCAATATTACGCACAAGTAATCAATAGTTGCTACATATATAATTTTAAAAATGATAATTGGGTTAGGTTAATATGCATGCACTTGGATATGACGAGTGTCTCAAGCTTATTAATTCAATTAATATCTTAATTATAATTATTAATTTTTATTATTATTTAAAAAATATTAAAATATATTTTTAAAAAAAATTAAAACAATCTACACGACTAAAACACTTTTTATATCAGATGGCCCTTAAAAAATTTGCAATATAATATTTTTTAAATTTTATGTAATACTTTAAGAACCATTTGATCAAATTAAATTAAATTATTATTATGCAATGTGAGGCATTCATTCAATAAGTGTCCACCTGAATATCAGTTGAGTATAATAGATTATAAAAATAATTGATTAAGCAATAAATTTTAATCATAATTAATTGTATTATAACACAATCTGTTTGAATACTGAAATTGATTTCAACTTTATAAATTACTAAAAAACACATTACTTTTTAAAATTAAATTATTGATAAAGTTGTATTTAATATTAATAAATTTGTTAAGCTTTATCTAAGAAGGAAAATATATTATTTAATAATAAAATTGAATCTATAAGCAACCTCCAAGAGCTTATTTTAAAATTTAATTTTGGATCAATAATTAATTATCATGCAAAATTAAATTATTGATAAATTTGCATATAATATTATTAAATTTTTTAATTTTATTTAACACAATTATGAATTATTAAAAAATTATTGACAAATTAATATGGCAAAATGAGAACCAAAAGCAGGTATGAATAGCTTTAAAAAAAATCAATTTTAGCATGTTTAATCGATTATGGCAATTATATGCTGTTTAGCTAATTTTGTTTTAAAAATCAATTAAACACTCAAAAATCGATTTTGGACACAAAACAAACAGGCACTAAGAAAATTTATTTTACTTAATGAATTCAAATCCTGTGTTAGATTGAGGGAACGCTATAGCCTATAACTACTTGGATGCGTCCACGCAGTTTTTGTTTCACGGACTGTGGCCCTCCTTTGGATTGAATTTGAATTTAGTAATTGTATTTAATATAGATATTAAATATTTATATTATCTAAATTATTAAAATTTATATCAATAATTAAAATAAATTTACTCATTTATTAATCTCAAATGAAGTATAAATTCATAATCATTGATCTGAATCTTAATGATTCAAATGATGCAGGCATTCAATACTTACATTAAACACAATCACAAAATCTAAATTTCACTACCCCATTTTTTATAAAAAAAATATTAAAAAATTCAAAATTTAAGAGTCAATACTAAATAAATTTTCCTTTTATGAGAAAAAAATAATATCAAATAATTTGAAAAACATCGCGAGTATCAAGAGATCACTTATATCAGAATTTTGTCGTATTGAAAGGAATCGTGGTTTTATTTTTTCAAGTTGTTTTCTTTTTAATTCTGTGGATGTAATCTTGTTCACGGCTTATCATGTGTTGACTGGATATATCTGTTCTGCCCCTAGCGTTCCTAGCGCAAGCAACCCTCGATCAGCCGTCATAAATATTGCAGTAAATTTACAAATTACGTCCATGAACAAATACAAGTGCATTTTTATCTTTAACCAACCTAGCTATTTGCATTGAAATTGAATATGACGCACTTAGCCAAAACTAGTTGCTATAATTCAATTCAATTCAATTCATTGTTAGATGATGCACCTAGTCCAGATCTGTTGGAGAGAAGAGGGAGACAGGGAAAGCGAGTTCAGTAAACTACTTTGACTAAGTACTTCTTACAATACACGATGTTTCAATGTGCAGAAGCCCGAGCCTGAAACCATCTCAGAATTGTATATTATTAATTAATTCTATCACAAGCTTCTCAACTTAGGTAACTTTGCGATGGAGAGAAAACTGATAGTTAGAAGTCGTAAGTTGATTTTTTGTTCAAGTAAGATCGCGCAAGTGGCCTTACATTCCACACTATATCATATAAAGTCAACACATTTCTGTCCAAATAATCAATTAATGCAGATGCACCTTATGCATGAAATATTCCAACACCAATCTCATTCACAATTCTAGGCCGTTCTCGTTTAATGAGAAAGACTGAAACTGGTTCAAGAGAAACAATGTGAGCCTGGAAGCGTTGAATCACAGTGTGGGGGGACGGAGAAAATGTGTGTGGGTGCATGTTGAGTCAGCGCGAAACACAAGGCGTAGTTGAAAATTTTTTGAGTTGAGAATTGAAAGTGGACGTGTGAAAAGGGATTGACAAAACAAGTGAACACATAACAATGAGAGAGAATAATATGCACAGAAGCTTCACTTTTGTATAATCTCTCGGGTCTAAAAATTATTTTAATTTCAAAACATCAAGATCTCAGGAGACACTACAAAATGAATGCAGAGAAACTGGCAAGAAAACGAAAGCAATCCAATCCTCCAAAACGGAAAGATCTCGATTGTCACTCCATCGGGTAATCTAGTCTATCCACACAACCACCATGATGACAAACCCTCCGTCTGCATCATCGTGTGGTTTCTACGCCGATGTGTCCATCCCGCGTATAGTTTCAGTGCTCATCGTCATCTCCCAAAGGTGATGAGCCAATCTGGATGATTTATGTTTATCAATTTTATTTTATATTTATTAAGGTATAAAATATAAAACTTTAATAAATTTACCTTATCATTCATTTGCATAATAGGTCCAATTTAATATTAATTTCTTTAATATTTTTATAAATTGTCTATCGAAGATATGTTTTGATACTTAATTTATAAAAAATTTAAAAAATTAATATTAGATTAAACCATTCAAATCAAACCTATATTGTTATTGATGATAAAGTAAATTTATTAAAACTTTATAATTTTTTATAATAGATATAAATCAAAAATACAAAATCAATAAATTTAGGATTGAGGTGCAATTTTTTTTAAACTATTGTCGGAGGAATAGTATTTTTTCTAAACTATTTATTGCAATAATGTTGCCCCTAAACTAATTAAATCAGAATAATGTTGTCTTTGCTGATTTAAATGTCCATTATTGTAGCTAATAAAACTCATTTTTCATGAGTTAAAGTATAATTTTACCCTTAAATTATTATTAGAGGAGCCGTATTGCCCTCAGCATTTAACAATCAAATTAAATAAAAATAAAAATATAATAAAATTAAATAAAATAATATTAAATATATATATATATATAATTATAATACTATTAAATGTGTCTATAAAAGAAATAACAAAAAAAATTATAGTATGTTAATAAAAATTCATAAGTTAATAATATTATAAATTATAATTTTATAATTTATTAAATATAAGTTAATCTTAGTTAAGCTAGATATGAGTATATTTAAAGTATCTGCATTTGTATTTATAACTATTGATCAGAGCCATCATTAATGACTCGACTTGGATCAAAAAAATTATTTTTATGATTGAGTTGGATTGGATAAGAATTAAACCGCTATCAGGCCAAAAACTGAAGTTGAATTAGAAATGGGAACGATTTTTAAAAAATACGATGGTTTTAAACATAATATACAAAAGTTAAAAAAATTTAAAAAATAAAAAAAATTCAAAAATTAAATTATACTAAAAGCCAGCTTTATTTTTGAACAATTCACATGTATAAAATATAATTTAAGACCTTTTTTATAAAAATGTCAATAGTTGTAGGTGTAAATACAGATATTTTTGAGTCTATTTATATTTGATTGAACCAAAATTTAGTTATATTTGATAAGTTATGAAATTATAATTTATAAATTTAATATTATTTAATATTAAATATTGTTATATTTACATATCTAATTTATTTTTATTTTATATATACATTTAATATTAGTATAATTTTAAATTTATATATACATTTAATATTGTTATAATTTTATTTTTTTAAATAGTAAGGACAACATTACTTATTTAGGATTAATTTAAAGATAAAATTATATTTTAATTAATAAAATGTGAGTCTTATTAACTACAATATCAGTGTTTAAACAGTTAGAGCAACGTTACTTTAATTTAATTAATTTAAAAATAATATTATTATGATCAATAATTTAAGAATAATATTTTTTTAAAAAATAACCTAGGGGTAAAATTAGATTTTGACTCATAAATTTAAACAGTACAGATACTTAACACTTGATGAGCATTAAAACTGGCTGGACCCGCGATCCCCTGCTTTGCTTGTCAGTGGTCACTTTTGCTGTTCACCTGCACGGGAAACAATTACCATGTACCTTTTTTTTAACAGTAACCAACCACAACAAATTCTTTCCCCCGACCCTTTAATAAGTTAGGAAGTTAGGTGAAAAATCAACCAAGGCCATGGGTTGAAAGGGCTTTCTAAAACAAGATTTGTTTAATTTTTTGGCGAAATGCAAGATGGAATTACTCCCTTAATTTCTCATTTGGAACCTGTGAATAATCAAAATTTGCTTGGTCAATAATATTGAATCCTGATAATGAAAAATGATGACGTAAAGCTATGCTAAGCGTGTACTAAAAAAAAAAAAAAGCAGCCACACTAAGCATGTATTAACCCCACCACCACCAACAACAACAACAAAAAGCCACGCTAAGTGTGAAAAAGAAAATGGTTGTCGGGTCTCAACGTGGTTGTTCAGTGCTGGGCTGCTAGCTTTCGGATTTGCCCAAATTATGCAAGACCAAAGTCCTCTTATCATTTTCCTCCCCAAACCCCCGTTTTTTCCTCTGCAAGTTCATTTGATCTCTTTAGTTTTTTTCTTTGGCTATAGCGTGCTAAATTCTTCTAAATTTAAAGGTAGTTGTACAAAGCCCTCTTCACATTTAAAGTTTACAATTAACCTCTCACGAACATTTTATTTTTCTATTACAGATTCTCTGACCATTATTTCAAAGTTATTTTGTTAACAAAAGATACCATTTTATATTAAAAAAATACATATAACAGCTTATGTGTCATCCTATATAAGCAAATAATCACTTTATGAAAATTTTATTCATATTTTTCGATTATTGGTGGCACATCGTTTTCTTGTTTCAAGTGATTTTTTTTTTCTTGAGAAAAGTTCATGTGAGTTGGGTTCTAAGGGCTCATTAGGTTAACATGACTCCGAGTTTAAAAAGCACTTACATAAATACTTATAAATTGCTCGTCAATAAAGCGCTCGCATCAGCATGTGCATTTTTTATTTACATAATTCTTCCTTAAGTTGTGTAAAAAAAATAATTAATTTCTTTTTGTCAATTGCCATACGTATTTCATTAATTTGATATGACAAATGTGAAGGTTAATTTTAAACGCTTAAACAAAATGAGAAGAGTTATACGCTAACTACATCAAAATTCAAGATAATCTTGTATGTGTTAGATTCCCCCCTCCCCAGGACTCCAACCTTCTTTCTTGTCCACCTTGAAGATTTAAGACTATAAAAGTAAATAATAACAACCAACAAAAATAAGGTTACAATTTCACACGCGTGCATATGTATGATTTTAAAATGTTAGCGATGAACTAACTTGCCTGGCCGATATTTCTAGGTCTTGAAATATTATTATTTTAATATTTTTTTTTATTTGGTCATTTACCCACCACCCAACCATTTTAGGCCTTATTTGGTGTGTAGTTATTCTACATTTGAAAATGAAATTGAATATGGAATCTAGATTTTTAACATGTTTAGTATGGCAGCATCTGAATTCTCAAGAATCATGATTCCAACAAAATGGGCAAACTTCAATTCCATCACAAGTACAATAGAATTGGCTCAATCTATATGAAATTCATCTCTTAAACATATTGACCTTACCATCATCGTCATCATATTTACCTTCGTAAGCCCAACTCCATCATTGTCACCAACATCTCTTTCATGATCTAACCTCTATTATAGGGTTGTGAAGCCAAGAGAGTCGTTAAACATTCATCAATGATGAGAGATGGCAAGATAGCTGGCAATTGTAAAATTGATTGCTGACTGCAGCTTGTATCAGCAATGAGTAAAGACAAGATAGAAGTCAACTCCCCTACCCATTAATGTCTTGACTTCAATTTTCCTCCATCTACTAACATTTTGAACTTCCTGTCCATCTCTACCTTTGATCTTAGCCATTGGTATTGTTCTTGCTCTAGAAATTTCCCCAGTGATGTTTTGTTCCATGTTCTTGCTCTTGCCTTAAAGTTTCAGATTCCATGCAATTTTCAATCCATTATGGTTTCTTGTTTTTTTTAAAAAAATTAGTATAAGTTGAAAGGGGGTAGTGATATCAATAGGTACAAGTAGATTTGCAGCTAAAAGTAGATTTGCTGGATGTCATAAGTGGTTGGAAGGAGTGCTGAGCTTTTGAATGTTGAAAGGGTAGGGATTTCAACTAGTGGCTCTAAGCTTTGCCATCGGTGACTCATATTGGCTAAAAGAAGAAAAAACAAGGTAAATGACACACGAGGTCTTTAATTTTGAGAAAAAAGTTATCTTGGCTTTTTTTTTTTGTGTTGAGTATAAATATTTATTAAAATTATATCAAGATTTCATCGTCAAACCAAACATACATTTAAAATTTAAATTTATTTAATTTCAGCTCCAATTCTTATTCCATAAAAAATTCTTATCATATCAAATGGGGACATTATTGTGAGAGAATGATAACTAAATTTTAAAAAATAAATCAATAATTGTTGAATTTTTAACCATTTTTTTGGAAAAAGAGCTTGAGATATTGTTGTAAACAATTATAAATTTAAAATTTTAATTATAAATAAAATATTAGAAAATTTCCATCACATCAGAAACTTCATCAATATAAAATTTAATTAAAAATATCTTTTATTGAATTTACGTAATATCTTCTTAGATTTTCGAACATTAAAAATTAGCAGTTGCCGCCTTCAAAGTTCGATCGTAAAACCCTCCTCTCAGTCCTCTCAACATTCAAGTTGCCCAAGCTCTGTCAATCTTCCAATTTTCTGAGGGTTGACTGCACAATCTGCGTGCCAATGGCTGGAGACGTGAACCGAAACGACTACAATGTCATCGCTTGTGCGCCGGGGGCGGCCGGTAGCGCAAGAGCGGAGCCGCAATACGTCTCAGCAAAGATCTCTGTGTGGTGGGACATTGATAACTGCCAAGTTCCCAAGGGCCGCGACCCTCACGCCATTGCTCAGAATATTAGTTCCGCACTCGTGAAGATGAACTATTGCGGTCCCGTCTCCATCTCCGCCTACGGCGACACAAGTCGGATTCCATCTTTCCTTCAGAAAGCACTTTCTAGCACCGGAATTTCCCTCAACCACATCCCAGCCGGTATTCATTTCCTTCTATCTTCAACCTTTCGTTTCTTGTTCCCTTTTACCCTGCCGCCTGAAGCATGCTTTAATCGCTGTGAAGCTTTTGGCAAACACCTCATCTGTACTTTCGTGGATTCTGGTTTCATTGCCATTTCGTTTTTATTTTTTCTCCCTTACCCGAGGAAAGAAGAATAAGTCTGGTTCGACGGTGAATCTTGCGTTGTGAGACTTTTTTTTTTTTTTGTTGGGCCATTTGTCTATTCTTTCCCCTTTTCATCCTGGAGTCTGAAATCTAAATAGATCGATGTTTGTGTGGCTACCAAATGTTGTTGCTGTGGAGTCTATAGTTCCTCTGCACCAGTTTTCCAAAGAAGTATAATGTTGCTGTTATTTGGGATATTTAGTATTCACCGTCTGCGCATATTAATACTCCCTTCTTCCCATGTCATAAGGGCATTGTGTAGTCAAAGAGTTTTGACATAAGTTCTGCTCTTGTATGCTCTCGGATGGTAATGTTACCATTTAAGCATGAAGGTAGTCGCTTAAGTATGATGAAGATGGCAAAGTAGCTGCATGCCTTTTTGGTGTTAATTTGACGTTGTGAAGTTGTTACAGGTGTGAAAGATGCCAGTGACAAGAAAATTCTAGTTGATATGTTGTTATGGGCAGTAGATAACGCAGCTCCTGCAAATTATTTGCTGATTTCTGGAGATAGGGATTTCTCAAATGCTCTGCATCAGTTGCGCCTGAGAAAATACAACATTCTTCTAGCACAACCACCAAAAGCATCAGCTCCTCTAGTCGCAGCAGCAAAATGTGTATGGCTCTGGACGAGCCTTTTAGCTGGTGGGGCCCCACTATCAAGTGGCGAATCATCATGCCCTGCAAGTGGTAACCATGTCTCTAATTCTGAGAGGATTCAAAGCCTAGTTGCTGAGCCAAATCAAATAAATCGGCCACTGGTTCTCAGTTCCGAAAGCCTTGATATGGGCAGTCAAAATACCTATACTGCTAGAAGCATTGGTCATTTGAAACACAAAGTAAAACATGTTTCGAAAAATGACAATCAGTCTAACCTATCAAGCTCTTCAAGCTTACTTGTCACTGGTTCAGAAGGTAAGAACAATGATCATCCTAGACAAGTGCAATCACCAGTGAAGCTGTTCCGAAAAGCTCCGCATGAATTCTTCTTTAGTAGTGTGCCCGTAGTCCCAAACAGTAGGTCTACTCCTAACCTTCCAAGCAACCAAGATTGCTTAGAAAATAAAATGGGCAACTCTAGTGAAATTCCTCGGGATCTCTATCATAGTTCTTTGCGGTCAACCAACCTTCATATACAGCCCATGTCTGGACTGAGTTTTCCTCTTCCTGATTCTCATACTCGAATTCAACCAGTTCCTCCCCATTCAGATGTATCCAAATTGTCTGCAATCCCAAATTCATTTTATGACATACCTAAGGTACCTAATTCTCCACATCCTAGCAATGTCAAAAGTACTCCTATTTGTCATCAGCGAACCAGAGAAGATTCTAATCCAAGTACTGCTCAATCTCCTAATCTACATAGCTTCGATGTACACCTTGCTGGTCATGACCCATCACGTGGCCAAGTATTTCATTATGAGAACTTGAACCAGAGGCATCCCCGTGGTTCTGAACGTTTGCTTTCTCCTTCCTTCACTGGAATTGCCAATACCAGTTCGAACAATGTTATCTTGGAAGTTCAGGGATGTCCACCACCTTCTGAGTATGAGCAAGGCCTCATTGGGGTTGTTCTTCTAGCCTTAAATACTCTGAAGGTTGAAAAGGTTATGCCAACTGAAGCAAATATAACTGATTGCATTTCTTATGGAGATTCCAAATATCGAACTACTGATGTCAAGAAGGCCTTAGATTGTGCAGTCAAGCTAAATGTGGTAATAAAACGAAGACTGGGTGCTTTGCACTTTTATGTTACTAGAAACGAGAAACTTTGGAATTGTATAAACCTTAAAGGTGAAAATGTTAGTCAGTACCCAAAAACAACATGGGATCGAATACAAGATTTCCTTGCTTCATCATCTGGGCGCTCAGCAATTTTGTCTTCCCAGTGCAGGTAGATTTTATTTTAAGCAAATTTACTTGTTTAAGGTTCCTGTATCTTTTACCAACAATTTGTTTACATTTCTTCGTTGTTATATTTTTATTAGATATGAAGCATCTTTAATTCTAAGGAAAGAATGCCTTAAGGAGCTTATGTTAGGAGAGGTACTTCAGATCTTGAATATGATAATCACGGTCAAGAAATGGATAATAATTCCTCAGTCTGGATGGCAGCCGATTACTATTATGCTTAAAGAGAGTGGAGGGTGATACAGAAAGCGTTCCGAGTTAAAGTATTTTGTGTGACCAGCAGAATTTGGCTTTATGACAAATCACAACGTAAAACCATATTAATGGTCTATTGGATCTTATGGTGGGGAATGGGATATTTCCGCAAAAATAATGTTAGAGGGATTTGTAGAATGATGTTAGGCTTTAAACTCTCTGCACATGTCCATCTACTCGCTGGAGAACCTTAATCTTAGCTCCAGAAGAAAGTTGTAGGAGCCTCTGCTGGCACAAGTTTTTGATTGCTCTACATATGGTATTGCCTGGAGAAAATATGTTCCCTGAAGCATTGTTTCCCCTCCTTTTATTCCATTTAGATCTCAAGTTGCTTGACATTTCCGTCTGCTATATTTTGACGAGCAAGATCAGAATCAAGTAGCTTGGAGCTTGGTAACGTAAGACGCCGAGCCAGCAAGTTAATTTCCTATTTTGTGTATGAATTAGGAGTTAGGTCGAACTCTGCATTTTGAGGTGGTTCGACTTGCTTGTTTTAACTAAGTCAGAATCAAGTTGCTTGGAACCTTGAAACATAAGACACAGAGCCAGCATATGTTCATTCCCCATTTTTCGTGTGAATTAGGGCTTAGGTTCAACTCTGCATTTTGTGTTTGTTCGACTTGCTTGTGTTTTAACCAAGTCAGAATCAAGTTGCTTGGAGCCTTGCAACGTACGACGCAGATCGAGCATATGTTAATTTCCTATTTTTTTTGGTATGAATTAGGGGTTAGGTCCAATTCTGCATTTTGAGTTTGTTCGACTTGCTTGTGTTTTAACCAAGTTAGGATTAGATCAGAACCTATTATTCAAGGCTTGCCACACAAAGAATGTAGATTTGGAGGTTGAAGATATATGTTTTGAACATAATTTCAAGTTTTGTTCTATATACCTAGTTGATATCTCGTGTTAATACTAAAAGAACAATGATTGAAGTCCGTTGGTGCAGTTTATTAGGTATTATCATCTCATATGGTGATCAATTATCTGAATATTTTGGATTTGTGCATATACATTTTTTAAAGTGAGAGTAACATTTAATTCTCAAAAGATCAATTTAATAAAAAGGCAAGTTTTACGAAAGTTATCAAAAATAAGCGATGAATATCGATTTATATATTTGTAAATACAAGAATTTAGTTACAAATCACCGTACAATTAGGTAATATCCCTTCTTCATGGAGGGTATCTAACCTTGTACCGCGCGATTCTATTATTTGGATTGCTTCTTTAATTCGCTCTATTTATTCTTTGGATGTGGTTGTCTATTCTCTCAACCCCTATCCCTTTTCATTATTAAGATGATGTTTTGGTTTGGTCCACGAGTCAGATGGGATTGTATTTTGTTAAAGAGGGTTATTTGTAGTGTTTGTCTCTTGGTTCTACATATCCTTTGCCAACTCATTTTCCTTGGTCTAGAATTCGGCATTGCAAATTACAACCTCGTTTGAAAGTCATCTTTGGAAAATTGCTTGGAATAGATTAAAAACTTCAACTTTGTTAAGGAAATTGCCCTTTCTGTCAGCTGAAACAGAAGCTCTTTCTCATCTCTTCTTACGTTGTGATTTTGCTCGTGCTTGTTGGTTTGGCAGTTGTTTAAATCTCAATTAATTTTAATCCTGGATGGTCAATACAAATGTGGTTATTATTCTGGCTTGATCATTATCACTTAATCCATTCCAATATTGAAGCTCAGGACATTCTACCTTTTCACATGTTGGTTATTATATGGTTTTCTCAAAGTCAGATTTGATTTGCAAGTAGGAATTTTACGCCAACTGATGCCACCACTAAAGCAACAAGTCGTCCAAAATATTGGCTTTTCTCATATCATTATACCGTGGCCTTAAAGCCTCCTGAGGTGTAAACACATAAAAACTGGGGCAATAAATCAGTTGCGTAATTCCTTGCAACACTAGATGATGCAATTTGTCTCATATCGATAGAATGTATCTACTCGAGAGAGATGCATTGTGATCAGTTGGAATCGACAACTGGTACATTCCTAGTGCTATCAAGTTTTAAGCACAGTTGGAAAGCTTCAACTACAGCCCTACAACAGGCCTTTTATTTTCCGTTCAATCAAATGTTTGTTTCTTCACTTTGTTCAATTTTTTTTTTTTTGGTGTTTATTTACTGAAACTTTCGTATTTTCATTTCCTAGACAGACAACTCAAACCGCAACGAGACCTTGGTGTCTTTTCCCTTTTCCGTTTGTAGTGTTATTGTTTAATAATATTTCTTTTTTCATCGGGAAAAAATGACTTTACAATCAAAACTCCCATACTTGTAATTATTTACTTTTAGAAAAAAAAATTAAAAATTTAACTGTCATTAAATTAATTTTTTAAAACTTAAGCATCATTTTTTAAAAACAAGATTTTAGAGATATCTTCCTTTCTCTCTCTCTTTTTTTTCCTTCAAAAAAGGAAAATAAATTTTACAAAGCAGATAACAGATATTTGAGATTAAAAGTTAAAACAACTTAGACTCCCCAACCTTTTCAGAAATTTAAAGAGAAAATATAGCTTTGATATCTAGAGAAATAGTTAGCTTGAATTGAGTGTTATTGTATTTTTTTTTTCATTAAAAATTTATTCATAAAATTTATGGTTAACTTCAATCAAGGTACTTGAAGATGACATGTTGCCAATGTGATAATGATATATTCTAATGTAACAAATGATATTGGTAATTGTAGGAATTTTGACTAAAATTAAGAAACTTTTTAAAGATCAATCCTTGATAAAATTACAAAAACCACAACCGAAGTTGATTATAATTTTAGGAACTAAATATTTCCTCCAAACTACATCTGCAGAGCCATCTTTGTGCATAAATTGAGTAGGATTTATACATATCGATTTGATCTCTAAAGTACACCTTCACTTTTGATTTTCAAACGTTAAATTTTATGCCATACGTCAAAAATATATAACTAATATTAAGTCAACAAACACATCTTCTCCCAATAAGACTCCTTCTTAAACTTTCCTTTTGTGGTTAATATGGATTTAAAGATAGGCGATATAATGCTGCTCATCCAATGCTTCGAGAAATCTTTTGGCCAAAAAAAAAAAAAAAAAGCTTCAAGAAGCAACATAATGCACTCCTAAATTATCAGATGTTTTCTGCATTGCATACATAGGAAAGATATTTAATTTTTTTAATACAAAAAGATCTTTAATTCTAAAGAACAAAAAGTGGTAGTCTGGTTGGTAGATAAGTTTCACAAGAAGGAAAAAAAATTAAATAACACAATAACAAATGAAACTTGGTAACAGAAACATCATATGACTCGTCGTGTAATTGGTATGAAAATATTTTCTTATACTATAATTATTTGATAATAAGTTTTTTATTTTTAATTTAAAAAATCTTTAAAATTATTTTTCATTCTATTATTTTTAATTATAAAGAATACCCCCAATCAGAAGGATTAACCTGGATCAGAACTCAGAAGACAAGGCACAGGCCCTCAGTCATTCTGCCTCCAACAAAGACACAAAAACGTGCAAGTCCCGATTCCAAGGCATCAAGGAAGAAATGGATTGTGCGAAGGGTAGTCTTCCTTTTGCTTTTTGTATGCCCTGCAGAACAGATCAACACTTGCGCAGTCCAATATTCTAATTGTATAAGCAAGAAAAATGAGAAATAATCAGCTGTAAGGTTGAGAATGTCAATCACCTCGCAGCATTTAAGCCTCCAAGTGCAACTGTACCGAGAATAATGAAAATGAAGGGTGCTTTAATTAAAGGATGATTTCTCCTGCCTCCACTGGCCCTCGGGACTCCAGTTCTCACAACTCTTGAATACTCAGCTAAACAACAATTGCGTTGCATCCAAAACATAAGCAGGCCGGGGGGAAAAAAAGTAATGCGTAGTACACCGGGAGGAACATGATTATAAATTTACCTGAATTTAGAGCATCTCCTCTCCCACCTGTAACAAGATTTGTATTCAGAACTTTCGGCAGGGCGCCCATGCACACACACATATGAAGCATATAAAATTAGAAAGTGATGTTACGCTATATGTGAAAGGAATAAATGAAAAAATAATTATGAATATGCCATACATGTATTTAATTTTTTTTGCGTTAATCTTGAACGTTAATTCATGATCTTAGACTGACTAACTCATGGTCAGCTTATCTGGCCTCATAACTACCTCATTGTAATGTCACCAACACCAGCAGCTAATAGACAAAAGGATCAGAATGGAAAAATATAGCATCTATTGTACCATGATTACCAGGAAAAGTGAGATTTTCAGGAAGCCTGGCATAAACAATATCAGAGTAATAAAATATATTGAAATAAACATATGTCTATTTGCTCGGTCAGACAATGCAGCTTAAGCACATTTATTGAAATTTAAGCGTGTAAAGGCCTAGAATGACTTATCCTTCCCTTAATATCAAGGACATGCGCAGAATAATCAGGGGACGCAGAGAATATAACGCAAAGACCTTCGTTTATCATCTTGTTTTATTGGGGAAAAAATTCAGCAAGACCAATAACCTTATAATTTTAACAATAATAAATGTGAATCAAACTCAAAATTTGGAAACAGAAAATAGTTTGCTCTTATTCTCCATGTTTCCAGGGCTTGGAAAAATATCAGATATTGAATGTCGTTTTATCCTTAAATCAGAAAAATAACAGTTTACTAATTTCTGAAATTATGCATCAACTGATCCCTTTAAAACTCTTCAGTAATATCTATAGTCCATTTAGGAATTTCCAAACCATGTTATCATGGGATACTTTTATACAGTGGACAGGAGGATTACCAGACAGAAGGCATGCATTAGCTTGAGAAATCTGCAGTGAAACAGAAACTTTTAGTTACTCCTCCTTTGAATGAGTAAATATTATATGCTTTGTTGGTCAATTAGCAGCTGACAGGGATAGAGTCCCGTCACTTTTATGTGCCCAAGTCCAACACTTTCGAATGGAAGATGGTATAAAAATCCTCACTGAGGAAATTCGTTCCGCTATTCCAGTAAACCAACTTTTACAAAGTTAAGTCAAATTGATGCAAGTTAAAATCATGGCCAGAATGGGACAAGTGTGGAGGGGCTAAGTGAGAGAATGAGCTTTGACCAATGAGGATTAGGTTCTGTGATAAGAGAGAATACACTCTCTGTATGTTGACAGCATTCAATGGAAACTTTTATCACTGGATATCATATCATACAGAGTCTAGTGCCCCCAGCATGAATATCAAATCCAGATATATGATCATCATCTTCATTCATAACACAGGTTGAGGAAATATAATACCCAGTAATACATCTTGCGAAACCAAACTAGAGCTAAGACAGTAAGACTTGAAATAATTTACAGCCATAAGCCAGCTTTAAGCAACCAGTCCCAACTCCATATTCCACATAGCTGTTGTAACAACAACAACAACAACAACAAGCCTTTATCCCACTAGGTGGGGTCGGCTACATGGATTGCAAGACGCCATTGTGCTCTATCATTTATTAAGCTTTTAGAACTAATAGCTGTTGTAATAGCTGTTGTAACATTTTCACAAAATCGAAATAGGGAAAAACTCAGGTATAAATTTTAAGAGTTTGCAATCATTTTTTCCCAACTAAAGATAGTAACTATTTCTTACATCTCAACGCCAAATGACAGGGTCTAAAGTTTTCTCGCCATTTGTTTATTAAAAAACCTAATATCAAACACCCAGGATTTTTCTTGTTTAAGTAAAATCCAGATAAATATTAGAACTAGCCAGCAGGGATAACATTACTCTAAAGTGCGTTCCAATAAGATATGAAAGGTGAAGCATCCACGTGGATATGCAACGCCAAGAGTTATGACAATTCATATATGTAGCTCACCAGTTTGAATCTGGACTCTGCCTGAGGCTTTTCATGGGCTGGAAATAGGTCAGGATGAGACTCCCATATCTTCTTTTTGTAAGCTGCTTTAACCTAATCAATAACTAGCGTCAAATTAGAAAACCAGCATCAACCTACAGAACATCTGCTTTTATGCGAGACGCAAGACTAGGACAAAACACTACACTCACGATCGTCATATTACACAGCCCTAACTGAAAACGAAACTCAAATGAAAAATGACTAGAACTTGGAATTTGAAATTCAGTTCATTAGGGAGTAAATTCGATTTCGCAGTCGCTAAAAAAGAACCCAGACCCAAAAGTTTTATGAATTACCTAGTCAAGACCCAGCACTGAAATTGTTGGAGAAAAAGAAGAAGAGGGATGAAAATTAAGGTACCTCAGAAGGCGTGGGGCGTGAATTGGGGGCGAAGCCCAGCACGCGCCTGGCCTCATCGTCCTCCATTTCCCAAGTTCATCCAAAGATTAGCGTTGTCTTCCCCCGATTTCCTCTAACTATCACGTTGTCAAGAAATACTGATAAGAAAGCTCTGGAGGCTTTCCTGCGGTCTACACTGTTTTTTTTTTTTTTTTTTTTAAGAATGAATAATGTAGCTTATTATTAGTTATTAAATGTAGTAGTACGTTCTGGGTCTGAAATGTAGTAATACATTGATATTAATATATCATCAATATTTTTTCGGTCAAATATTTTTTACCAGTTTTGTCTTTATGTCAGATATATTGTTTCGTGTAATAGATCAAAGATGCTTTTTCCTTGCCATACTTTGCAGAAATATTAATTCAGTTTTGCAAAGGTTCTACTGTTTTTTAAAACTTAAATCTTATATTAATATATCACCAAGGGGATGTGTTGAAGTTGAACGCCTGAACGTCTGCTGGATGGCGTGGAGGGAATCTCTTGGGCGAGGGCCATTATGTGTTATATGTATTTATATTTTATATTTTAAAACATGAAAATGAAATTACCTGGTAGTTACCTAATAAAATATAAATCCGTTGGGGTATTGATCGAGTCAATTGTTACTATAGTAAAATTTATTATTTACTGTGTTTAATATGCATAAACTTGAGATTGTAATATAATTGTGAATGTATATAATCCTTCAAAAGTTATCTTTTATTATTTTTTAATTAAAATTAAATAACCTGCAACATAAATACCATCTTGAGAGTTTTCGTGATTAATACATATAACACCCAAATGTTATATATTTTACTATTATGTTGATTTATTCTATATTGTAATCCTTGTTATAAAATTTAAGGGTTTGATGCCTATAAAATAATGAATATATATTAAGTTACTGCATGTTTGATGAAGTGCACAAGAGTTCCTCTTTATTTTGTTTCAATTTATTTCTCTTATCTTCTTTATCTTCCTCGCCTCGGTCTCTTGTATTTTTTTTTTAATAACAAAGATTACCTTTTTTGTTGAACTGTTTTTTTTTTTTTGGCTTGGATGAACTATGTTGAACTAATGCTTAACGTTGTTTTTTTTCTTGTAAATATAGAATGTTGTTTGTAGAAAAAAACTGTCAATAAGACCTTATCACAAATTTAATTGTGAGGAGAAACTTCAAACTTTTCAAATATAAGGTCATTTGTGACATAAAATAAAATGAAAAAAAATCAAAATTTCCTTCTTTCCTAACAACCTTAAATATTTGTTAATGTTTTTAGAATGTTCATTGATATTTTTATAAAAAATGATAAACTTTTTAGAATGCCCCTTTATATTTTCATAAAAAATGATAAAACTTTTAGAATATCTTAGATCATTATTATGAAAAGCATACTTTTATTTTATCATACATAAGAGATATCATAAAAAAATGATTAGACAATTGCTTGCAACATTTACAATTCATATCCAAAGGCCCTTCAGCTAAATGTGCGACATCATTTTCACCACATGCCAACCTCTTCCATCATAGATGCAAATTGTAACATCCCAATTTAAATTTTAATAGTTAATTTGGGTTAATAAAAATTTTGAAAAGTATTATTAAATTATTATTATAAAAAAAAGGTATGAAAAAAAATAAAAAAAATAAAAAAAAAAAAAAATAAAAAAATAAAAAAAAATAAAATATTATTAAATTATTATTATTATAATAATAAAAAGAAAGAAAGGAAAAGAAGAAGAAGAAGAAGAAAGCGAATTTGCTTCGTCCGCCGCCTCAACAGTAACAATAATAAAATAATAATAAAAAGAAAAGAAGAAGAAGAGAGAGAAAATAATTAAAAAAAATGTGGGACCCACTGAATTTTTATAAAAACTCACCTGTTCCTTCATTTCTTCATTCCTTCTTTCGTGCGTGAGCTTCGGCAGAGAGAGCATCTGTGAGCCAAATTCACCGGTGCTGGGTTTTAAGGTAAGAGTTTTTAATAGGATATTTAGGGTGTGATTTTAAGCTTTTCAAGACTAAGTAAGTGTTCTAAAAATTTTTCTTAGTCATCCTTCTTCTTTAGTTTCTGAGTTTGTAGTGGTAGAAAATTTAAGATCTGAAAGAGGGATGAATTTATGTCGAATAAATATGGTTTTTGAGGTTGTCAGTAGTATAATAAATGTTATAGAGTATAAATTTGTTAATGATCTTTGAATTTATGGCTTATGGATCAAATTCTAAACTAGATCTGAAAATATATGTTGATTTATTGAGGTTTAGATGATTATTTGGGATGAGAAATGAATTATTATGGTTATAGGATTATGATTCTAAGCTAGAGACTCAATTTTTAATTTTTGGGTATTTTAGGTACGAATTTATAAAATAAAAAGAAAATTTTGATAATAGAAATTAGTTTAAAATTTGATTTTTAGATTATTAATGTTTATTGATAATTAAAAGAGGAGTTAAAAATTTTACTTAATAGTATTAACTATAGATTTGTATTAAGATTGAGATTAGGAATTATGTTATATTTTTAATTCTATTATTAGAATTATTTTATTAGTTTCAAAAATTGAAACTAATATTTATAAATAATATGTTATTTGTAGATTGTATTACTGGTGAAGATTGTGGAGAGAGAGAAATTTTAAGGAATAATTTATTGAAAAAGCCACAAGGTAACCATGCTTTTAATTTATGATTAGTGTTACTTCATGTTAATTGGGTGATTATTGAGAAAATTATGAATTTTGTAATATTGTATAATTGTGCAATATTATTATGAATTTGTTTATTTATTGTGGGAGGTGTTGGGAGACTTGCTATTATTGTTGTAATTATGTGCCACGTGGTACGCCCCTATTGGAGCTCAATAGGTGGTTTGTTCGGGTATTTAGGATTTAGTAGTGAGGCTATCGAGGATATAAGGATGGTTGTTTGTGTTTATTATAATATTTCTTATATTTGTTGGAATTATATTATTTTTAATTCTCACTTAGTAAGCACACACTTAACTGTTTGTATACACTATCATAAATTGGCTTTGGTTACTGGGACTTTTGAGTCTCATTATGTGGTTAACAATTTTCAGGAGAAGAGCCACGAGTGACACGTGGAGGAGTCCCAGAGGCTTAGTGGTATAGATCCACTGTCTCTTTTGGGTATTTAATTTATGATTTATAATGTGTTATATTGCCAATATTAGGGCTTTTTGTTTATTGTCAATTATATGAATATATAAATGTAATCATGCCTTTCAAACTATTTCTATTTTTGGTACAATTTGGATGACTGTAATTTTAATATTTGGTTTACTTTGGATTGGTTAAAATGGCATGATTATAAGGTCAAATAACTGGCTTGTGTTGAAAATTGATTAAATTGCTTATTTTACTTGTTGGGAGTATAAGGATGGACAAATGTGATTTAGTTTACTTGTTGGGAGTATAAGGATGGACAAATGTGATTTAGCCTAATGGCATGTGGGAGGTAAAAATTTATCTGAAATGTTATAGTGTGTGAGTTGAAGCCAATTATAAAATATTTTATATTGAAATTATTGATATAAAAATGTGTTGGGTGGCTGTAACCCAACTATGGTTGAGTTAAATTATTTAAAAAAAAAAATTTTGGTGTGTTACAAATTTTGGTATCAGAGCTACATGTTTCCAATTCTTATAAATTATGAAATTGTTATACATTAACCTAGTTTATTGGCAATATACATTAGTAAATCATAATACTTCTCCATTATTTTTCTTGTCTTGAGATTAGTGTTAATTTAATTATGTGACTTCCATCCTTTAGGAGGGGAGAGATGGTGTCCAAAACTAGGAGAGGTGGCGAAATTGTCGGTGATTCTATAGAGCCAATAGGAAATGACATACCTTCACTGCCACAACCGGAGCCCACACAGCAACAAATTGGGCAGGGCGAGCCCATACAGTCACAACTAAGGCAGGATGAGCCAACCATGAGGCAAATGATGGATCTACTATATAATCTTAGTGACCGCATGAAGAGACAAGAAGAAGAATTGGCCGCTTTAAGACAATATAAGGAGAATGACAACCGAGAGGGAAATGGCCAACAAGAAGGAAGCCATACCAAGGTATTCAATGCGAGCCAATCTGCTGATGAAGGCTTACCTTCCTATTCTCACCATGAGACTAGTCCGAAGAATGTGAGTCTCCACTCTGAGCAACAGACATCCACGATCACAAAGATCTGGAGTACTTTTCGTAAGTTTAATCCTCCTACTTTCGATGGAAATCTTAAGCCGGCGGTGGTTGAAGAATGGATAGATCAATTGGAGAGTATTTTTCGTATGGTTGTGTGCACTTCTAATCAAAAGGTGCAGCTGGCAATATTCCTACTACAGAAGAGTGCTAAGAAATGGTGGGAAACATCAGGACCGAAGGATGATTCCTCTCTTACTTGGGAAGATTTTAAAGCCATATTGTTCGAGAATTATTTTCCTACTGCACTGAGAGCAGAAAAGGAGGCTGAGTTTCATGCATTCCGCCAGGGTGATTTAGATGAGGATGAATTTATTGAACAATTCTCAGAATTATCTAAATACTCTACTTACCTCCAGAAACATGAAGACACGGAGTGGATGGCTGAACGATTACTAGAGAAGGCGAGGCCTGATCTAAGGGAACAGTTAGCCCCTTTTGAGATCAAGACATTCAGTGAGATGTGCAATAAGCTTCGAATAGTTTCTCGGAGGAAGAGAGAGGCTAGATTAGAAGCTGATAGAGAGAGGAGGAAAGAACCTCATGGGAAGCCCCCTATCCACACCCGACCCATTGGTGGAGTAGAGAAGAGGAGCAGTCAAATCTTTGGAGGTTTTAGAAATCAGAAGAAGAAGGGCTACTATCATAAGGGCCAGAGCTACAGAGGGAATCAGAGTGGAAGTCAAGGGTCCTATAGGAGCCCAGCTACCTTTAATCCTACTCCTAGTGCTGCTAGTAATCAAGCATGCAGTAAGTGTGGGAAGTTTCATTCTGGTGATTGTTGGGTTTGTTACATCTGTCAGAAGCCTGGTCATATTGCTAGATTCTGCTATCAAAACCAAAATAGGGGTAATGATCAGAGACCTACAGTACCAGCACGAGTGTATGCCCTCTCTGGGCCAGAGGCTGCTAATAACCCTAATGCTATCCGAGGTATAATCCGAATCCTTGATAATGATGTTTGTGCTTTGTTTGATTCGGGTGCTACACACTCTTTTGTGTCTGATGAATGTATGAAAAGATGTAAATTGCCTGTGTGTACCTTACCTTTTGATGTGAAGATTTCTACTCCTGCTGGTTTGACTGTAAGGACTGCTAAGGCATGTCTAAATGTAGAGGTTGAGTATGAGGGTCGAAAGACCACCATAGACCTCATTTGTTTGTCTTTGTCTGGGATTGATGTTATTGTGGGGATGGATTGGTTGTCTGCAAATGGAGCTGTACTTGATTGTCAGAAAAAGAGTGTGTCACTCTCAGCTCTTACTGTAACCCCTGTAGAGTCCCAAAGTCCTATGTTGTTGTCTGCAGCTCAAGTAGAACAGTGTATAAGAAAGGGCTGTCAAGCTTTTATGATTTTCTTCTCAATCAAGGCAGAGATTGAAGAAGGTGTAGATCAGATTCCAGTAGTGAGAGAATTCCCTGACGTCTTTCCTACTGAAGTGATCGGTTTGCCTCCAGAACGAGAGGTTGAGTTCTCGATTGAACTCGTACCTGGTACGGGGCCTATTTCTAAGGCACCCTATAGGATGTCTCCATCGGAGTTAGCTGAGTTGAAGAGACAAATTGAAGAGTTGTTAGAGAAGGGGTTTATCAGACCGAGTGTATCACCATGGGGGTCACCGGTACTGTTTGTGAAAAAGAAAGATGGAAGCCTTAGATTGTGTATTGATTATAGACAATTGAATAAGGTAACCATCAAGAATAAGTACCCCTTACCTCGAATTGATGATTTGTTAGACCAATTAGTCAATTCAGCGGTGTTTTCTAAGATTGATCTAAGATCAGGGTATCATCAATTGAGGGTTAGAGCAGAGGATATCCCTAAAACTGCTTTTAGGACTAGATATGGGCACTATGAGTTCCTAGTGATGCCGTTTGGGTTAACAAATGCCCCAGCTGTCTTCATGGATTATATGAATCGAATCTTCAGGCCTTATCTCGATGAATTTGTTGTAGTCTTTATTGATGACATACTTATTTATTCTCGAGATGAGGTGGACCATGCTAGACATCTTAAAATTGTTTTGGAGATATTAAGAGAGCACAAGCTCTATGCCAAGTTGAGCAAATGTGATTTTTGGCTTAAAGAAGTTAAATTCTTAGGCCATGTTGTTTCAGAAGAAGGGGTAGCAGTGGACCCTAGTAAGATAGATGCAGTGATGAAATGGGAGCAACCTCGAAGTGTGACAGAGATTAGGAGTTTCTTGGGTCTTGCAGGCTACTATCGTCGTTTCATTAAGGGTTTTTCACAAATTGCAATGCCCTTGACTAAGTTGACCAGGAAAGATGCTCCATTTATTTGGACGAACGAGTGTGAAGTTGCCTTCCAGGAACTGAAAAAGAGGTTGACCACCACACCGGTGCTCACCTTACCTGTTCCAACTGCTCCTTATACCTTGTATACTGATGCTTCTAAGAAAGGTTTAGGTTGTGTATTGATGCAGGAGGATCGAGTAGTGGCTTATGCCTCTCGACAGTTGAGACCTCATGAGGAAAATTACCCTACTCATGACTTGGAGCTTGCTGCTGTGGTATTTGCCTTGAAGATTTGGAGGCACTATCTTTATGGTTCTTCTTTTGAGGTCTTCAGTGATCATAAAAGTTTAAAATATTTGTTTGATCAAAAGGAGCTCAACATGAGACAGCGCAGATGGATTGAGTTTTTGAAGGATTATGACTTTGAGTTGAAGTATCATCCAGGGAAAGCTAACGTAGTCGCCGACGCTCTGAGCAGGAAGCTTGTACATACTGCTCACATGATGGTCAGAGAACATGAATTATGGAGTAGTTTTCATGCAGTAAATGTAGAAGTAGTCGAAAATCGTTTGGCTGCTCTACATATTACTGAATTTGAGAATAATTTTTGGGAAGAAATCAGAATTTCGCAGCAGAAGGACGATTATTTGAATAAGATTAGGGTAGAGATTGGGGCTGGAAAGGCTGAACATTTTGATGTGACCGATGATGATGTCGTAAGATATAAAGGTAGAGTGTGTGTGCCTAATGATACTCGATTGAAAAATATCTTACTTGAGGAGGCTCATCAGAGTAAATATACCATTCACCCAGGAGCAACTAAGATGTATCATGACTTAAGACGTGGTTGGTGGTGGCCAAGGATGAAGAGAGATGTAACTGAACATGTAACTCGTTGTTTGACTTGTCAGAAAGTCAAAATTGAGCATCAGAAACCAGCCGGGATGCTACAGTCTCTTGATATTCCAGAGTGGAAATGGGACAGCATTTCTATGGACTTCATTACAGGATTGCCTAGAACATCTTCTGGTCATGACACTATATGGGTAATCGTAGATCGACTCACCAAATCAGCTCATTTTCTGGCTACTAATATCAAGTATTCTCTCGAAAAATTAACTGAAATCTACATAAGAGAAGTGGTGAGATTGCATGGAGTGCCGACAAATATTGTATCTGATCGTGATCCGAGATTCACATCAAACTTTTGGAAGTCATTACAGGAAGCCATGGGTACTCGTCTGAGTTTTAGCACGCTTACCACCCCCAGACCGATGGGCAAACGGAACGAACCATACAAACTCTTGAAGACATGTTAAGAGCGTGTGCCATTGAGCTTAGAGGTAATTGGGATAGTCACTTGCCATTAGCTGAATTTGCCTACAATAATAGTTTTCATTCTAGCATTCAGATGGCACCTTATGAGGCATTGTATGGAAGAAAATGTAGATCGCCACTGTGTTGGACAGAATTAAGTGAGAGAACTGTTTTGGGGCCAGACATTGTTGATGAGACTACCCAAAAGATTGCTTTAATCAAGCAAAAATTACTCACAGCTCAAAGTAGACAAAAGAGTTATGCGGATAAGAGGAGAAGACCGCTTGAGTTTGAAGTAGGTGACCATGTATTTTTGAAAATCTCTCCAGTAACTGGTGTTGGAAGAGCTATTAAGGCTAAGAAGTTGACACCAAGGTTTATGGGGCCTTTTGAGATCTTAAAACGAGTTGGACCAGTAGCGTACCAAGTAGCATTACCACCCCAAATTGCTGGAATACACAACGTATTCCATGTGTCACAACTGAAAAAGTATCAACCAGATCCTTCCCATATAATTGAACCCGAGGAAATTGAACTCAGGGAGAATTTGACATTCAGAGCTGAACCAGAAAGGATTATGGATTATAAGGACAAGCAATTAAGAAATAAGACCATTAGATTGGTTAAAGTAATCTGGAAGAGCACAACTCCAGGTGATGTTACGTGGGAGACCGAGGACAGTATGCGACGTGATTATCCTCGTCTTTTTGATTAAGTGAGTAGTTAATAGTTATTAATTTTAAATTTTGAGGACAAAATTTCTAAAAGGAGGGGAGAATTGTAACATCCCAATTTAAATTTTAATAGTTAATTTGGGTTAATAAAAATTTTAAAAAGTATTATTAAATTATTATTATAAAAAAAAAGGTATGCAAAAAAAAAATAAAATAAAAAAAATAAAAAAATAATAATAAATAATAATAATAAAAAAAAATAAAATATTATTAAATTATTATTATTATAATAATAAAAAGAAAGAAAGGAAAAGAAAGGAAGAAGAAGAAGAAAACGAATTTGCTTCGTCCGCCGCCTCAACAGTAACAATAATAAAATAATAATAAAAAGAAAAGAAGAAGAAGAGAGAGAAAATAATTAAAAAAAATGTGGGACCCACTGAATTTTTATAAAAACTCACCTGTTCCTTCATTTCTTCATTCCTTGCGCGCGAGCTGAGGCGGAGAGAACGCGAGTCACCGGTGCGAAATATCTAAATTTTAAGGTAAGAGTTTTTAATAGGATATTTAGGGTGTGATTTTAAGCTTTTCAAGACTAAGTAAGTGTTCTAAAAATTTTTCTTAGTCATCCTTCTTCTTTAGTTTCTGAGTTTGTAGTGGTAGAAAATTTAAGATCTGAAAGAGGGATGAATTTATGTTGAATAAATATGGTTTTTGAGGTTGTCAGTAGTATAATAAATGTTCTAGAGTATAAATTTGTTAATGATCTTTGAATTTATGGCTTATGGATCAAATTCTAAACTAGATCTGAAAATATATGTTGATTTATTGAGGTTTAGATGATTATTTGGGATGAGAAATGAATTATTATGGTTATAGGATTATGATTCTAAGCTAGAGACTTAATTTTTAATTTTTGGGTATTTTAGGTACGAATTTATAAAATAAAAAGAAAATTTTGATAATAGAAATTAGTTTAAAATTTGATTTTTAGATTATTAATGTTTATTGATAATTAAAAGAGGAGTTAAAAATTATACTTAATAGTATTA